>NC_064615.1:550070228-550375979 GCF_023898315.1 Schistocerca nitens
TAAATTATTATCCTCATGCTTTACTTTTCTAACACATGGAAATATTTCAAGAAACCAATTAGCAAGGTAGGTGAACGTTGCAAGTGGTGTATAGTTTCCAGCACAGATTAGACACAGTATCAGAGAACAAAAATAGCCGGCACTCTGCAAAATTTAAGCTTACTCTTGCACAAAAAGGATCAACGGCTGCTACTGTAAAAATATTTAACCACCTTCCTTGTGAATTAAAAGTGCGGTCAGATAATGAAAGCTTTATAAACAAATTAAAAATATTTCTACTTGAAAACTCCTTCTGCTCAATAGATGAATTACTAAGTACATAGTTTGCTAGTTGGATTACATACATCAAATTTTGCTGTAGATTAAGTTTTTTAAAACAAATACAGTTTTGTAAATGGCCAGTCCATAGCCATGTTTTCAAAGAGAAAATGTATCTTATTTGTAAACCTACCGATAAACTCCACACCATGGCGAGTGGTGACAAATTTGGTCACAGAACGTGCAAACAACTAAACTAAGCGAAACGACTGAAAGTAAGAACTGGTCTTGAAACAGGAAAAGGGACACAAGCATATTAATAATTACTTCTCTTATCGGAGATACATTAATGTCGGATTTTTGTGAAAGTAACTACAGTGAAACCGTACCAGATGAAGATTGCTTAGCACATGACAGTACCAGACTCTTACTAGAAGTGGAACACTCCTGTCTTCCTGCCACTGAATTACCTCTCTTGAGTGGTGGTGCGGATGAGGGAGTGCGTTTCCTTAAACTAACTCACACAAGTGCTAGGTGGACCATTCGGCTAGGCCATAGAAGTTTCTAATAAACTAGATGTCTACTGGACGTTAAATTCCGTACGTTATTCCTCCCTTCTAACGAAAAACCCATTTCCACAGCTGAGAAAAGTCGATGTATTTGGAAAGTCAAAGCTGCACTGCGTGTCTCTATTCATACGAAAACAATAGTCATTCCATAGAGGCTAGAAAAACAAACCGATGTATGAAAAATGATGGCATATCAATTACCTTACGGTCTCATTGAGGTAATTATTGTAGCGAGATCATCCATTAGCAATGAAAGATCCTCAGTTTTGTAATGACTATATAAACAATACACCATCAATATTCTGCAGCACAGAAGAAATGTACGAATTCGAGCTGAACACAATCGAGGCTATCACAATAGCTTATTATAAATGATACGCGACCTGTAGGGAAAAGAAAAACTGACTCATGCCATACGTAGAATGAGACTTGAACGAAAAGGGATGCGTTATTGATCAAATCGCTCGCTCTGTCGATAGAAGGATGCTGATACTGCGGCCGACATGGACCAGTTGCAAAAAACGAGTGCCGCAGAATTAGCACTATTATTTATGACCACTAATTTCGCTTTTTCATCCAGTAGCTTTTGGGCATATTTCAGACCCTGCTATCAGCAATAAGTAACTCTGATGTAAAATAGCGTAAAAAAGCCAGGCAAACAGTTGAAGTGCGATTGAGTCATCAACAAGATTCTTAGGAATAATAGCCACGGCCTTTCGAAGCCAAGTCCAGTTGATGACTAGATACTCATGGACAATTCTTTCCCTCTGAATTCCTTTGGTCAGAACAAATAAAATGATGGATAGCAACCTGACTTATTGCTGCCGTGGAAAAGGACATTTTAGATTTTCGAGACGGCACGTTAGTTCCTGTTGAACAAGGGGTGGGAGAGGGAAGGAAACGACCAACACCTTTGTCAAGAAATCATTGGGACATTCACTTGAGTAGTTAAAAGACAATCACAGGTAAGTTACATTAGGACTGATAGAGGAGTGTTAGAAACCGGTTCCTCCCGGATACGAGTCTAGTTCATTTGATCGCTGTCTAATCTAATTGGTGCAAAAAGATGACATCGATATCCAAAACATGGGTGAGCTCCACTTGATGGGGAGAATTACTTCACACATTGCATTTGCTGTTAGACATGCATGTTATGGAAAGCATTATTCCTACTGTGAGATTTGGTGGCCAAAAGATTATACATACATCAAAAAAAGTTTTGCATCACCCCTGTTTCCACAACTACTTCAGATAGACTTGACTGTGGATATTGTATCACAGACACAGTCCCTTTGACAGTTCAGAGATGTCACTAAACCCGCCCAAAGACGTAAACAACCATGCATGACCAGCGCCTATTAGACGGAGGGGTCCGACAGCCGATTAGTTCCAGAGTTATTCCACCAGGAAGGAGGTATACGGCTCATGTTGTCTGTAGTTCAACCATGCCTAGACGGTCAATACTGCGGTTCGATCGCGTCCGCCTTGTTACTTTGTGCTAGGAAGGGGAAATGTCCAGGCGTCTCGGAGTAAACCAAAGCGATGTAGTTCGGACATGGAGGAGATACAGAGAGACAGGAACTGTCGATGACATGCCTCGCTCAGGCCGCCCAAGGGCTACTACTGCAGTGGATGACCGCTACCTACGGATTATGGCTCGGGGGAACCCTGACAGCAACGCCACCATGTTGAATAATGCTTCTCGTGCAGTCACAGGACGTCGTGTTACGACTCACTGTGCGCAAAGAGGCTGCATGGTGCGTAACTTCACTCCCGACCTCCATGGCGAGGTCCATCTTTGCAACCACGACACCATGCAGCGCGGTACAGATGGGACCAACAACATGCCGAATGGACCGCTCAGGATTGGCATCACGTTCTCTTAACCGATGAGTGCCGAATATGCGTTCAAGCAGACAATCGTCGGAGACGTGTTTGCGGGCAACCCTGTCAGGCTGAACGCCTTAGACACATTGTCCAGCGAGTTCAGCAGGGTGGGGGTTCCCTGCTGTTATGGGGTTGCATTATGTGGGGCCGACGTACGCCGCTGATGGTCATGGAAGGCGCCGTAACGGCTGTACGACACATGAATGCCATCCTCCGACCGATAGTGCAACCATATCGGCAGCACATTGGCGAGGCATTCGTCTTCATGGACGACAATTCACGGCCCCATTGTGCACATCTTGTGACTGACTTCCTTCAGGATGACAACTTCGCTAGATTAGAGTGGCCAGCATGTTCTCCTGACGTGAAACCTAACGCAAATGCCTCGGATAGATTGAAAAGGACTGTTTACGGACGACGTGACTCACCAACCACTCTCAGGGATCTAAGCCGAATCGCCGTTGAGGAGTGGGACAATCTGGACCAACAGTGCCATGATGAACTTGTGGGTAGTATGCCACGATGAATACAGGAATGCATCACTGCAAGAGGTCGCGCTACTGGGTATTAGAGGTGCCGGTATGTACAGCAATCTGGACCACCACCTCTGAAGGTCTCGCTGTATGGTGGTACAACATGCATTGTGTGGTTTTCAGCCGGCCGAAGTGGCCGTGCGGTTAAAGGCGCTGCAGTCTGGAACCGCAAGACCGCTACGGTCGCAGGTTCGAATCCTGCCTCGGGCATGGATGTTTGTGATGTCCTTAAGTTAGTTAGGTTTAACTAGTTCTAAGTTCTAGGGGACTAATGACCTCAGCAGTTGAGTGCCATAGTGCTCAGAGCCATTTTTTTGTGGTTTTCATCAGCAATAAAAAGGGCGGAAATGATGTTTACGTTGATCTCTATTTCAATTCTCTGTGCAGGTTCCGGAACTCTTGGAACCGAGGTGACGCAAAACTTTTTTGATGTTTGTAGTATAATCCAAGATTGTTTCTCGTAGTTTTGTTTGGTTAACCCTTTCCAGTTCACCTGATGCAACGTATACGGCAATATTGGACAGTTCTCTTCCACTCAGGCTGTGACAACGACATTTTCATTTTCAGAATGCGTGCGGTATTGGTTGGTGAATGTCAAGCTTGGAAACCCACTCTCACAGAAGCTGACCACCACTGTGCCGAACTGCACCGCAGCTTAACGGGTGGGCGTGATGTTCGCAAAATGATTACAGTATCGTCATCATGTTGCAGGAGAATGTAACAGAGATATCAGCTTTCATATCGCAAAACTTAATCGGAAGTCTTCGAAGAAATGTTTGAGTTTATAATGGCGCCTATAGGTGAGCTTTGCTCGTACTAACGTCGGAACTGGTTTAGAAAATCATTTTCCTCCCGGTGCCGAATCATTACTGGAAATATATCAATTCTTCTATTCAAAGTTAGTCACGACTGCAACAAAAATGGTTCCCCATGTCGATTATGGAATTATTTGATGCAAAATGATTGCATTCCGTACGACAAGCAACTGTTCTGGTGAACAGTCTCATTTCCAAGCGTCTGTGGTGTGTTACACCTGCCTTTGTTAATAATCCTTCATATTCAAAATCTCGTACATACAGGCGCAATGGGTTCATGTCACTGCGTTGGGCTTTCAAGTTTTCACTGCGGTGAAACAAACAAGAGATATAAATCAGAGGTACGTAGCAGGCTAAAGGAGAGCTCTCAAGACGATTCTTTTGCTACGTGGAGTACGCTCAGCGCAGCAGAGCTTGTACGCTCCGGTAGTCAAAGTAAGTCTCCACGGAGGCAACAGTACAGACACAAGAGAAATGAGTTGTGCGGTTGCCAAAGTTAAATTTGTAACCCGTATTCAAAGAGAGTTTCGCTGCTTCTTTGATTTTAAAAAATTGCAGCGTCACATGAAAAGGCACTTGTTGCATTAGAGAAAGACAGCGAGGAAATATTGCCTCCAGAATTGTTCCAAGAGGCCATTTGTTACCAAGACATACGACAAAGCTTTCCCGAGGTTCTGTTTTCAAAAATCAGAACGTGTTCAGTTTATTTTTCTGCTTACGTCATGCTTACACTTTTTCTTTCTTTTCGCAAAGACTTTGTAGCATATCTGCGTCATTCTCAGTAACAATTTCGTAAGGTCTACGAAATTGGGCCTAACGGGCGTGACTTTGCTACAGGTATTTCTATTTCGGTATTTGCCTTTAAGCGATTTAGAAAGATGACAGAAAAGCTAAATGGATGACTAGAAGGAAATTTGAACCGTTTCCTCGTTCCGTCGAAACACAGGTATCTTACTTGGCATGGCTTGAACACTTTATCACTTCAGTGTTAAATAGTGGTACGTCATAGAAACTACAGAGGAACCACCTGTGCGACGTAGAGTGAAAATACAGTTTGTTTGTTTGTTTTTTTTTTTTTTTTAATGAAACCTCAGTCTTCAGCGTCCAGACAACATCGTGTTCAAGCGAAAAATTTGGTTTTATTTATACGTAAATAAACAGTAATACGAGGGGTGTTCAACAAGTAATGCAACATTTTTCTTCTCGGCTATCTTTGGTTGAATAAATGCGGAATTTGCTGTGGGACGTAGTGGAATATTTCCGCACCAGCTATAGTATCAAGAAATTCCGATAGATGGTCGGACTATACGTAACCTTAAGCAGAAAGCTATCATTAAGTTTCTTCTGGTGAAAAATAAGAGCATCGCAGAATCCCCGCGGAGTGCTGACAGTAAACAGAAGCAGGTGTCTTTCATCATCGCAACAAGCTCGCACAAACCTGTTCTTCCCCATCCTTCTACAGCCCGGATATCGCACCTTCCGACTTTCGTCTGTTTGGCTCAATGATGGATACACTCCACGAACATCAACATTTGATGCAGCAAGTCGCCTGCTCCGACGTCGACCAGTACAGTGGCCCCATGCTAGCGTACAGGACCTCACAGTAAGGTGGAGAAAGGACGTCGCTTTGAACGGAGGTTATGTTGAAAAATAGGGTTTTGAAGCCAGATGAGTGGGGAATAATATGTTGGGTTGGTACCCTGAATAAAACCAACCTGCTTTCAGAAAAAAATGTGTAGCATTAATTATTCAACGCCCCTCGTATACGCACTATGAACGATAAACAGGCAAGAGCGACTTTTTCTCGTTGCCGCAGCGCCTTACTAAAGCTGTAACCCACATTGAAGCACATAATATAAAGGCACTGTAATCAGACATCTACTTCTGGATTGATGATTCATGGGAACAAAGCGGTAGCAGCCACGTTTGCACACTGAAGTCGGCTGAGGAAATATCCACTTGAAAACCTTTTTCTGTGCATTGTACCTTTTCTGTGTCTTTCGATATCTTCGTCGTAACAGACAATAGACTTGTTCTCTAGCAGTGATCCCCAATGAGAGCATCGATCTGGAAATTTTTCGTATCGTCGCGTGCGACCTTCGTCCGTGTGAAAACATTAATATTTAACCCGTCATTTAGATGTTGCTAAAGTGAAAAAAAGGAATGAGCTAAGCGGATTGTCTTTTTTATGGATAACCAGCATGTTTCCTGTGTTGCTGCGTACAGTTTTCGACCAATTGTCATCGTAACACCTGGGGTGAACATATGCTAAAAAGATGGACAAATATTTTGCTGTTGATTACGTGTTCACGGAGACAAAACATCGAAGATGATCCGTCTCCTCTTCAGCTGCAAGGACGGAATCAATGTACCCCATCTACAGTAAATTCTATGTGCAAGTGTGCGAAAGTTCTGAATATTTGCGTAGCGTGTAACACAGGCGATACGTGGGTACCGGCCCAGTATTCACCTAGTGGGAAGTGGGAAACCACCTAAAAACCACGTGCAAGCTGGCCGGCACACCGGCCCTTAACGTGAAACCGCCGACCGGATTCGAACACGCGGCCTGCGCGACTCCCTGTGCCCCACAAGCGGCAGCTTTAACGCGCACGAATCTCCGAGTAGCTGTCAAATATTGAGAGTAGGTGTAGTAATTGTTTTACTGATGTATGCATGTCACAGAGAAACCTTGCAGACTGGACGGCTTTGATTTTCTTCGTACTTATTTTAAGGTCAGTGGCTCAACAACGATAAAATTGAGTATAGGGACTGCCAAGCGCCATTAAGAATTAAAAATTTCGTAGCATTCTAACACTCTCATTTTTATTTATTTTTAATTAATTTATTGCTTAAAATAATTTGAAGATTGTGTTGAAAAATGGTTCAAATGGCTCTAAGCAGTATGGGACTTAACATCTGAGGTCATCAGTCGCCTAGACTTAGAACTAAGTAAACTTAACTAACCTAAGGACATCACACACATCCATGCCCAAGGCAAGATTCGAACCTGCGACCGTAGCAGTCACGCGGTTCCGGACTGAAGCGCCTGGAATTGCTCTGTCACAGCGGCCGGCGAAGATTGTGTTGATGATGGTTAAGCTTTGCATCAACATTTGCACAACGTTTTCATTAATTGCATTTCAGCACAACAGAAAATTTTTGACTTAGAAATAAAAAGAGTGAACCGTAGCTGCAAGCGTAACGTTCTGGTTTTATAATCCCCTGACTGCTCGTTCGAGTCTTGTGTATGACTCTTTTTTACTTTCAGTTAACTTCCATATTTATTATAAAACTGAAATGCTAACAGATACTGAATCACACGATTTTATTCATAGCTGTTACGGTTTCAGGAACTGTGGTACACATTTTTTCAAAAACATGTTGAATCATAATTTTTAATAAAAACACATATTTTTATTTTTATTTACTAATCATATGAAAATGTGAGTAGTTATAATAAATTAAAATTTGGTACAAAAATGTGAAATCTCTTATTGTTAAATTAAAAATTACAGGTATCAATAAATTGTTTTAATATTGTGTTCGTGTTTATTCGTTTTCTCTAGAAATGAAGAGAGTGATTTATGTTCTGTTTGATGTTACTTAAATTTTTTTAACAAAATAAAAACAAGAGATATTAATTTTATTAGAAAATTATGAATAAACTTTTGTTTCTTAACTTTACAAAAAAATGGTTCAAATGGCTCTGAGCACAGTGGGACTTAACTTCTGAGGTCATCAGTCCCCTAGAACTTAGAACTACTTAAACCTAACCAACCTAAGGACATCACACACACCCATGCCCAAGGCAGGATTCGAACCTGCGACCGTAGCGGTCGCGCGGTTCCAGACTGTAGCGCCTAGAACCGCTTGGCCATCTTAACTTTACAGCTTGATAATAAACACAGGATACAAGATAACATTACAAGAGGAAAAACACGTTGTGTCTAGCGAGAATAGAATCTTCACCGCCGCGATTGCAGGAAGAGAACACTATACAGGCAGCTCTGTTAAAAAACATGAAATATTTCATACTTTATAGCACTCGTATACCATCATCGCTTATTTTTTCGACTGCTTTAGAAAACTGATGCCCGGACTCTGACCTCCAAGTCGTATAAGTATGAAGGAAATAGCAAAGCGCAGAGCCGTCCATACGGCCACGTTGTGAATACTGGCATGCCTGTGTACCATGGGATGTTAAAGTAATGTATGTGTGCGACATAGCGTAATGCTAGGATTTAGGTGTCAGTTCTGTGTTGCGTTTTTGGGAACGTTGCGGTGGATTCGGGCCCGACTCTGAGTGCGCCTAGGTAACTGGGAAACGTGTGGGCTGTCAAAGGTCAGGCACGCGGGCTGCACGGCCTACTGCCGATCCCGACCCAGTGGAGGCAGGCGGCGTCCTACTGATCCTGCTGGCTTAACGTGGTCGAACAGTGTGGGCGAGCCGTGTCACGCGCATAAAACAGGAGGACGCGACGTCACGGCCCCTGCAGGGCTGGCTGCCAGCTCGGTGCACTGCCGCGCCTCCCGCAGTCCGCAGGCCTCTGCAGTGCGTTCTGCAGGGACGGCTGCAACGAAACCGAGCGAGCGGTTCTCCGGTTCTGCCGTCCCACTTCATCTGAAGCAGCACACGGGTGATGACGTGGGACGTACGTCGTAGGATATTTAAGAGTACACCTTCAACCACACGCGGAGAGGACGAAACAGTACAAACTTCTCAGAATGTTGAGTTCGAGCTACTACACAAAGCGATCCAAACTTATGGAATGGGCAAATTAAAGTGCCCTGAAAAATATTTCATGCACCGTAAGTTAGGTAAGCCAACTTATATCATCCACTGTCAGGGTAGCAACGGGAAAAACCAACCGGTTAAAACCGATACCGGTATTTTAGTTCTCAAAATGGGTCAAATGGCTCTAAGCACTATGGCACTTAACATCTGAGGTCATCAGTCCCCTAGACTTAGAACTACTTAAACCTAACTAACCTAAGGACATCACACACATCCATGCCCGATGCAGGATTCGAACCTGCGACCGTAGCAGCAGCGCGGTTCCGGACTGAAGCGCCTAGAACCGCTCGGTGAAAGCGGCCGGCTTTTAGTTCCCAGTAACCGGTATTTTTCGGTATCTGTTTGGTCTCGGTTATAACAGCATTTTTTAACTTTTTACTAATATAAAAAACGAAATATCAATTAACCGCAGAGGCTGTGCTAAAGTTTTTCGTTTCGAAAAAAAAAACCTTTTTTTTAAGGAAAGAGTATTTTTTCGTAAAATTTTCACTGCTTTGAAATAATGCGTTATTATAGAAAATGGGAAAAGAGATCAGTGCTATTTTAATAACAATGCCGATAGACATGAGCAACAAACACATGGCATGAGAACTGGTGCAGCATTGCTGAGAGAATGATGTATGGCTTACCATATGGCGTGGCCTGTTACATGGTACGCGTGTACAATCCAGTGTTGCAAGTCCTGCCCCATCTGGTCAGTATGATAATTTCTCGCTGTCGTCGTCAGACATCAGTTGTATTACAGAATGACGCTATCCCTAGTCTAAAGTATTTTATGAAGTGTGATACAAATGAAGTACAATGTTCCATTTGCTTTAAAAGATTAATCACGAGGGCAGCCACAACAGACATGTGGCATAATATAACAAGAAAACGTAAGGCTTAACAGTTCATTCATAGTTTACAATAAAATAGTAAGCAGCTGATCTACTGCCTGTATATACTTATATGCCTCTGTCAATTTGTAGACCTTCAAAACGGATCAATTAACACAAAAATGGAACTGGCTTACTTCAGCCTCAATTTTGAACCTTCGGCACAGACTATCCTTAATGTCCTAATAGTGGTATGATCCCCGATTAAAATATAATTTTTGGGCAGAGTTTCAAAAAATTGGAATAAATAACAGTATATAGATGATATTTTGTAGCAGTCAACCACTTAGCAATTTTCGAGAAATGCAGCGAACTGCGGATGGAGCAAGTTTTCTTTTATTTACGCATTTAATTTACTGTTTTGATTCTACGTATCTTGAAACCAAGGGAGCCAAATTTTTTCAAATCTTTATAAGATTTCTACGTTTATTATGGGAAATAATAGGAATAAAAAACAGAAAATTGGTTATTTCAGAAACCGGTTACCTTGGGAGGTTTTAATAGTGTTGTTAAAGAGGCGTTGAAACGAAACGATATAACCGAAAACCGATTGTTTCAGCGATAACCACCATCCCTGACCCAAGGCAGACGATATAAGTTGGGTTGCCTATCTGAAAGTGCACGAAATATGCTCTAAGACAAAAAAACATCGCACCACGAACGAATTAGCAGAACGGGATGCAAATCTGTGCATGTGATGTTCATGTGCAGACAAATAAACGATTACAATTTCGGAAAAATCGGATTATTTATTCAAGAGCAAGATGTTCACAAACTGAGCAAGTAAATAACGCGTTGGTCCACCTCTGGTCCTTATGCAAGCAGTTATTCGGCATGGTATTGATTGACAGAATAGTTGGATGTCTTCCTGAAGGACATCGTCCCAAATTCTGTTCAACTGGTGCGTTAGATTGTCAAATCGCAAGCTTGCCCATAATTCTCCTCTGTTGGGGAGTGATCCGGCTACCTTGCTGGCCAAGGTAGGATTTGGCAAGCAAGAGGACAAGCAGTGGAAACTCTCGCCGTGTTTTGTCGGGCATTATCTTGCTGAAATGTAAGTCCGAGAAGCCTTACCGCCTAGGACAACAAAACGGGGCGCAGAATATCATCGACGTACCGCTGCGCCGTATCGGTGATGCGAATGGTAACCAAAGAGGTCCTGCTATGAAATGCAATGACACCGCAGACACGGTTGTCGGACCGTGTGGCCGGCGACAGTCGGGTTGGTATCCCACCGCTTTCTGGAGCTTCTCCAGACACGTCTTCGCTGTTCATTGGGACTCATCACTGAAGACAATTCTACTCCAATCATTGAGATTCCAGGCCGAATATGCCCGACACCACTGAAAACGGGCTTATTGGTGTACAGAGGTCAATAGTAGTCAGTATAAGGGCTCCTGTATGTGAGCTGCCTATTAATGGTCCTTGTGCTTAATAAAACACCAGTTGCACGTCGGATCGATGATAACGATGAATCTGGGGTTCTGAATGTGTCTCTAGTGATCGCTCGGCCCTCACGTTCTCTTGCCTTTCTAGGTCGACCGCTTCCTTATTGCCGGCCGGTGTGGCCGAGCGGTTCTAGGCGCTTCAGTCTGGAACCGCGCGACCACTACGGTCGCAGGTTCGAATCCTGCCTCCTTAGATTAATTAGGTTTAAGTAGTTCTAAGTTCTAGGGGACTGATGACCTCAGATGTTAAGTCACATAGTGCTCAGAGCCACTTGAACCATTTTTTAGAGCTTACTTCTTGACGCTGTGTTCGGACATGATTCACCTATTCCTGTCAACATCGTCGAATAGTGGCGTCGCTCCTATTCAAATGTCGATCGATTCGTTAATTACTGCCGACCGCCTTCTGTGAGCCCAACTGCACGTCCTCTCTCAAATGTTGACATCTGCGGACATCGTTCATGTGTCTGTCTGCGACGCATAATTACTGTCCAACTGAGTACATGGAATGCCATTCGCAAAGACTTTTTGCCTTTGTATCGGCATGTCCCCTGTTTACTATTCTTGCCATCTGCGAGGTGAAACTGCGCTGCAACCTCATACATTCGTCTATCGGCCGCGAAAATTTACAATTTTATATTTTCCTTCAATACCTATACCAATTTGCGACCAATATCCATAACTTCTGCGTACATACAATTTTTGTGTGAAAAACAACACTTGCAAGAGTAAAACTGATTTTATGTAAATTTTTATACGTCATCGCTCTTCCTCCACTTTCCTAAATAGGCTGAGTTCCTACTTCTCCTCGATGTATTAATGACAGCGATTTACAAATATCTCATTATAGCATTACTATTTTCACTACTTCTGCCTACTTCCCATCGCTACTGAGGCAATGATAAGCCGAGTTTCCATCCCTGCCAAGGCAAGCGAGCCTCTGCTATCTGAAACGACTAGTGTAAATTAAAGCAAATTACCAACATTAATTATCTACAGCAATGTATCTATCAAACCTAAGCTTTTGAACACTCAATGCAAAGAAAATTAAAATTATGTTTCCAATCTTGAGCACGTAACCATACAACTTGAACACGAACTCCACGGCAAAAATTCGGAGGTTGTCCAAGTGTATTTTCTGAGCATTTTGTTATAAAGAACCCCTTGTCTCGCTGACTCGTTATAATTATACGCGTTGTGGCCGAGCGGTTCTGGGCGCCTCAGTCTGGAACCGCGCGACCTCTACGGTCGCAGGTTCGAATCCTGCCTCGGGCATGGATGTGTGTGATGTCCTTAGGTTAGCTAGGTTTCAGTAGTTCTAAGTTCTAGGGGACTGATGACTAATGATGTTAAGTCGCATAGTGCTCATAGCCTTTTTTTTATAATTATACGGTTTTTTGTCGCTGTTGTCTTGTTTCTGTAAAAATACCTTGACGGCAGTGAAAAAGCATGCAGTTTGCCATCAGCAAAACTGCTATGTATCACTGCTAACGTACGATTATGACTCCCGGAAAACCAACTGCGAGATAGAGTTGAGCAGTGCTGAATACAAGCTTGAGGGCAAAGAGTGAAGTGGACACACACACACACACACACTATCCTGTCGGGGTTTCGGCTCGTGTGCATATATTTACGGTGTCGTAGCGATACAGAAATAAATGGGAGCAATAAATCTAAGAAAATTCAATTACTTCGTAACTAGGCACCGGATATCAAGACTCCCTCTTACAAAAAATACACAGAAATCAACTCCGAATAACCTCAGAAAAGTGGAGCTCAGGCTCTCACTGCATACGAGTCAGCCTTAATATTATGATGTCAAGTCCTGAATGTCCATTCCAAGACTTTAATTGCGTCCTTTTTTAGTAGGTACAGTTCACTAGCCCATTTCCATCCTTCTGTTTCACAAATACTGCTGGCTGCTTGATGTCTTTGTTAGGCACCTATTCAGCCAAAATTCGAATCCGTTTATTTTCTCTTATTGTTATACTACCATGCGAAATTTAAATTCCCGACGCAATCTCTTTGAATTTTTTTAGAAATCTGCTGCTCGCAGTTGTTCATTGCACTGTGTACACTTCGCGCTCCGTCTGTTTTGCCAGCGAAACAACTATTCGGCAGGCACAGGCGGCATGGTAATTCCCATTTCCTCGTTCCTACGGCCTCAATGAAGGTAAAACGCAAAACCTAAATTTTCGAGCGATTGCATGTCTGTATCTGTACTCTGCAAGCGCCCCTGGTCCCCTCACTTTCACCCCCGCGGTCAACCCCTAATTCTTCCTGACATGGGTGAAGCGTGGGAAGAAAGACTGTCGGAAAGCGACAGTGCAGCCTCTAACTTTACCCCCGTTTTGAAAATTTAAATGTCGTATAGCACTGTTGGCTGGAGTATTCCACGGGGTGGCTTGAGCCGCCGCTCGCAAAGATTGTTCTTCCTCAGTGCACACTGGTCCCTCACCCGGTGGACATGAGAGGGGTGTGTCGTATGTGTCTTGTAGAGTGTAGGTGACTGTGTAATGGAAGTCTGTATAGTGTAGTCTTATGTTTATGTTCTATGACGTTGATGATGATGATGTTGAGAGAAGGGAGAAGGTGAAACCCAATACCAGCACATAGACTTCCTCTCTCGAATACCGCCAAGTACAGGGGTCGCCGAGCTTAATGTCCCCGTCCGTCCGAGAGGATCACCGCCAACAGTATGACACTGCGGTGAGGTTTGGAATTCAATCTGGGACACTGGCGCACAGACTGGTGATCAGGAACCTCGTGCCCTTGCCGGCCAAATATTAGCAGTGAAAACTTCGTCCCCTACAGGGATTCGAACTGGCTTACCTCCGAGTCGAGAGCCACCATCCAGCAGTATGTTAGCATTGTCGGCTGAGGGTAAGGATTTCCATGACCCACAATGGCGTTTGTAGAGCTTTAATGTGACATTGTCTTGCTTTCTATAAAACACTTGACACAAAGTGCAAATCTTCTTTAATTTTTTTCTATCTCTGCCTTTAATCCAACTTGGTAATAGTTTGACAAGCATGCTGATAATTTCCTGTAGTTTCCGTGATAGTTTCTCATCTCTACCACGAATATTTGAAAAGGGGGGGGGGATTTTAAGTATTATATCCATAGGGGGCAGCACTCTCGTATCGGTGTGTTGTTAGTAATGCTCTATTTTGTAGACGCTCTTTGCGCTTCGCATACCAAACAATGGAGAGGAGCAGTATGGCCAAATAAAATTCTGTGTTCGTTTAAACCATATAGCTACTGAAACTTACGAAAAACAGCAGCAAGCGTACGATGAAGATGCACTATCTCGTGCAACAGTAGTTAGGTGATTCAAGGGCTTCAAAGAAGGCCGACTTGTTTGAGTTATGGAAAGTAGGACCGGTGTTGCGGCTTGTGTTGTGACTAAAGTCATCATCGACACAGCTGTTGTGATTGCACCTGAGGATCGGCGGATAACATTACGTAACCTCAGTGAAGAGTTAAGAATTTCATGTGGCGGTATCTCTACGATTATGTTTGATCTTCTCCATATGATCGTGTTTTTTCCGGTTCTGTACCACGTCTGTTGACTCACGAACAAAAGGCTGTTCGAATGGACACAAGCTGTGAGGTGCTGCGTCTCGCTGCTGGTGGAGGGGATGTGTTTCTGGAACCGATCGTCACCGATAATGAGCCATGCGTGCATCGTTATGATCCTGAGGAGAAACGAGCCAGCACGGTGTGGAAATCACCAGGTTCTATAACACCGAAATAGGTGAAAGTTGCTCCATCTGCAGGGAAAGAAATGGTTATCACATTTTTTTTTATTGTCATGGAACCGGCCGCTGTGACCGAGCCGTTCTAGGCGCTTCAGTCCGGAACCGCGCTGCTGCTACGGTCGCAGGTTCGAATCCTGCCTCGGGCATGGACGTGTGTGATGTCCTTAGGTTAGTTAGGTTCAAAAAGGTTCAAATGCCTCTGGGACTTAACATCTGAGGTCATCAGTCACCTAGAACTGAAACCTAACTAACCTATGAACATCACACACATCCATGCCCGTGGCCGGATTCGAACCTGCAACCGTAGCAGCAGCGCGGTTCCGGACTGAAGAGGTTAGTTAGGTTTAAGTACTAAGTCTAGGCGACTGATGACCCCAGATGTTAAGTCCCATAGTGCTTAGAGCCATTTGAACCATTTTATTGTTATGGAATGATTTACCAGCATGCAGTTCCCCCTCACACTACAGTTACAGCAGCATACTGAACGCCAGTATTGGCTAAACTGAGGAAGCACATTGCAAGGAAAGTCTCTCTGACTGGGTGACGACTTCAACGAAACAATGCACGGCCTCACGTCGAAAATCGAATCATGCAGTTTCTCGGTCAATTCAACATTGCCTGTGTACCGTATCCGCCTTATAGACCCGCTCTTGTAATCTGTGATATTTTAATTCTCATCACGAAAGGTAAAGCTTCGGGGAATTCGATTTGAGAACTGTGAAGCAGTGCTCAAGAAAACGAGACGATTCTCGTGGACCTGACGAAGGATGATCTGCAGCGTGTGTTCGAGGACTGGCAGAGACGCTATAAAAAGGCGCTCAAGAGGAGAGTACTTTGAAAAAAGATCTTGTAAGCACCGAAATGGATTAATAAACATCTGTGAAAGAAATCAGCCTTAGTCTTCGTTAATCAGCCTTAGTACCTTAGTCTTGTTAACATAATAGTTATTTTTATCTGTGATCCACGCTCTGCAAACGGCACTACATTTATTTGTTATCCTTTTGAAGCAGAGACGCACATTTGCTAGTGAAGCAGCGTGCGCGTGCAGTAGTGGATGCGTGGTTTGCGTGCTCCAGCAGCAGTGCGGGTGCGTACAGGAGTGCGTGCGGCTGACGCGCACGTGGGGGCACGCCGACACGCTCGGTCGCTCCCGGAGAACGCCTCACTCGTGGAGGCCACGGCGGGTTTCGGTGATAGCCTTCGCCATTAGTGCCCCGGCATCCTGCAGTTTTCATTACCTCGCTACTACCTCTGAGCGTCTCAAAAGCCGCTTTTCACGGGGTCAGCCGTATTACGCAAGGTGTAACAAAGGGCGCATTACCGACAGACCCACTCCGCCATAAGGTCTCTGTTAATAACCCTGAGCCTTACAACCCATTTAATTCTGTCCACTACCTTCTCTCTACAATGAATCTATGTTTTCATTTCCATGTTTCTTCCGAACGTCTGCCGTAATCTACACTACTTTATGTGGCTCTAATTTATTCATGATAATGGTGGTTCAGCTCCGTGGCATTCGATTAAATTCTGTGAAAAATTACAGGAAACCGCCACTTTTTTATGTAACTTTCTGTGCGACAAGACGCGTTTCGGTTTTACATCCATATTCTGCATCAATCTACATTTTCATATACAGGTAGTCCTAGAAACGTTGTGACATACTTCGAGGGGCTGCAGAGCGTTTCTTGAGGAACAAATAGATGATAGGAACCCGTGGCCGGAAACGTCATCCAACGACGCTATAGAGCGTCCAAGTTAAAGGCGCTGGCGCCTGCCGTTAGGCTAGCCCTTCGGCAACAAACGTGACATTGCACACTGATGTACCTTAGGCGGAACGTCTCGCAATGTTGTTCGTTATTCAGTGACCGCGACTGATTGCCATGATTGTCAGGGGAGAAGATGAGGCTATGTGCTGCGTAGACGGGCCTTCTTTCCTACGAATGCGATCTCTATTGTCTTGGTGAATGAAGGTTTTGGACACGGGTTTCCATCAGCAGTTTATTTTTTTCCTGTATACCAGAAAACATTGGAGATATTAGACGGTACTTCGCCTGACTTAATTCGACTCCATTCCATTGCCCTTGTTTTGCTTTTTTTGACGTTCATCTTAGAGCCTCTTTTTAAGACATTGTTCATCCCACTGAAATTATCTTTCTAGTCCTCAGCCGTATCTGACTGAATTGTAATGTCGTCTGCAAACCCCAAAGTTCTTATTTGTCCTCCTATACCGTAATTCTCTTTCCAAATATGTCCTTGGTTTCCCTCACGGCATGTTTAGCGCACAGGTTGAATAACATGACGGATAGGCTACTACCCTGTCTCGCTCTTTTCTCAACCACCATTTTCTTTCCATGTCCTTCGATTCATATTATCTTCTGTGGGTTCTGTTAAGCATGTACATGGCTTTTTTCACTGTATTTTATCCCTACTACCATAAAAATTTTTGCTGTAATCAGGATAAAAATTTAGCGTCTGTTTTGTTGATTATAAAAAAGCCTTTAATATAGTAATTGATAAACTCCTAGAAATTCTCAAAAGAATGAATATACGAACATCATGAGAACATACACCCTATAGAGATTTATATTGGAGTCAGACAGTACATGTTAAGTTTGCTAATGAGATCATCGACTAGGTTCATGTCTGTAGAGGAGGAAGACGAGGATGTGTTCTTTTTCTCTGTTATTCAATTTGTGCTCAGAGAGTACCTTTCAGGGAGCACTTACTGATGTAGAAAAAGGTTTAAAGGTGAATGGGATCCTTATCAACGACATTCGTTGTACTGATGATAAAGTATTGATTGTTGATAATTTAGATGCTGTTCAAGTGTTCAAATGTGTGTGAATTCCAAAGGGACCAAACTGCTGAGGTCATCGGTCCATATACTTACTACTTAAACTAACTTATGCTAAGAACAACACACACACACACACACACCCATGCCCGAGGGAAGACTCGAACCTCCGGCGGGAGGGGATGCGCAGTCCGTGACATGACGTATAAATCCGCGCGGCCACTCCGCGCGGCAATTTAGGTGATCTTCAACAACTTGCGAACTTAAGAGGAGATTAGAGCAGTATTCCAGATCTCGGTATCAACGCTAAAAAGACCCATTTTATGATCGTCAGGCGACAGACAGGCTCCTTTACAGATGCAAATCGACGATTCAGTGGATTCTTAATACAAACAGTAGACAAGTTCAAGTATCTTGGAACGTCAGTCTATAAAGATTCTAGTTGAGACACGTAGGTAAAACGTCGCATAGTGAACGCCTGTACCGTATTCATAAAATTAAAGAAAATTATCACAAGTAAAGACCTAGACCTGAACCTTAGAGTTCGATTAGTTAGCTGCTGCGTCTAGTCTGTATTTCTGTACGGTTCTGAAGGGTAGACACTAGATATGTCAACAGCAAACAAGATTGAGGCCTTGAAAATGTGGATTTACTGCAGAACGCTTAAAATACCGTATGCTATAGGAACAGCTAACACCAAAACATTGCGAAGAATACACAAACAGCGAGAAATAATAATAACATTTAAAAGAAGGATAACTCAGTACCTACGACATACTTTGCGGAACAACAAATATATGTATGTTCTGAGGGTTTGGCCGTCAACGGGCAGGCATTATCTTGCTAAAATCTAGGCGTAGGATGGATTGCCGTGAACGACAACAAAACGAGACATAGAATATCGTCGACGTACCGCTGCGCTGTAAGGGTGCCGCGGATGACATCCAAAGATGTTCTGCTACGAAAACAAATGGCACGCCAGTCAAACACTCCTGTTTGTCGGGCCATATGGCAGGCGACAGTCAGGCTGATACCCCACCGCTGTCCGAGGCACACGTCTTCGGCTTGGAATATCATTGACTGGAGTACACTTGGCTCAGTGATGAGTCCCGCTTGGAACTGAGCCCCAACGACCGGCGAAGAGGTGTCTGCAGACACCCAGGATGGCAGTGGGATACGAACTTGCCTACCGACCCACCATACGGCCAGACAACCAGGACTGATGGTCTTGGGTGCCATTTAACTTCATAGCAGGACCCCTATGGTTGCCCTCCGCGCCTCCCTTACAGCACACACGATATTCTACGCCCTGTTCTGTCGCCCTTCAGGGCAAGCCATCCTGGACTTACCTGGGCAGGGCCCTGCAACCATCTCGTGATTTTGACGATCTAACGCGCCAACTGGACAGAATTTGGCACGATATCCCCAAGGAGGCGTCCAACTACTCTGTCAATCAGTGCCGAGCCGAATAACTGCTTGCATAAGGGCGAGAGGTAGACCAATGCGTTACTGGCTTCTTCAATTTGTCATTTTTTTTCTCTTTAACAGGTCTGAAATTGTAATCATTTGTTCGTCTGTACACGTTGCGGGCTTTCGAAAAAGAAAATGAAATGATGGTGGCCATCAACTGCGTACCCTCCGACTCAGAGTTGAAATATTGAAAGTTTTCACTGGTTTCTTTGTCTAGGGGCTGGGATACGTAGTTGCCGCATTACAGGCCAAATACTACTGAGTCTACTGTATACGATAAGAATACACAATTGGACCGAATGGTCGAAGGTTCTTATCACTCGGCAATTGCGAAATTTGGATGTAATATAGAAATTTATAAATGAAAGATTGCAATTAAATAAAATCTGCAGGTACTATCTTAACGACTTTAAATGATGAGTACGATAGTAGAAGTTCTTTTGAGAATGCGGTATATTTCTGCAACACATATTGGTGTCGATGGTCCAGCAATTAAATAAAACGTAGGTTGAATAACAGGGAAACAATAGATTCTTACTGCATGTAATTAGCTATGAACAACAACATAGCTCGCGAGATATTCACTTCTAAACGCACACTACGTCTTCACTGTAGAAGCCACGGAAGTCTGAAAACTGCACAAGTCGACACTCCGAAGTATTTCTATCTGCCGCGACCACGCGCGAATTGCTCGACTGTCCAAGACTTTCCCGCGACTGTGCGTCAGTCGTGCCGTCGCGTCCAGGCTCCCCGTGTCCTGTGTGACTCTCCCTCGCGCCGCACTCTTCCCAACCTCCATCCACTTTCCCCATTCACGAGTGCTGTGATTGCCTAGAGCGCTCGCGCCATGTCTTCGAGCCAACGCACCCACACAAACATAATGAAAAACATTCGAAATACTGAATTTACATTTAAATAACTCGAAATTAAATAAATATTACTACAGCTGGTCCGTAAACACCCTCTATCACACATTATTAGATACATAAACAAATTAAACAAACAGATATCAAAGGACTAGAACAAAAAGGCAGGCCAGTAGCCTAATGTCTGTGTGCTTTCTAAAACACAGTAAATATTTAACCAGTTTCTTCATGAATAGTATATATCGGATATAAACAAAGACATAGACGAATAAATATATTTATAAGCATGGTGCTACCGTTTTCGTGTCAGTGTGGAGTACTTATGGCCTGACGCGATTAGTAGGAATCAGCCACTTTGACCTCCCAATAACTCATGTAGTATTCAAGTTACATGCCTGTAATTCATACCAACTTAGGTTTACACTAATAGCTTTCTAAAGACACGTTGATCGACGAAATCGGATGAACAGTTAGATTTTTGGATATTCGTTGCTGGGTGATACTTATATAATCTACAGTCAGATACTAAACTTTAAACTAATTAAGATATTGAAAATCTGATTACACCATCAGAATCGTCGTGCAAATAATGGTAATGTACATGTTTCTTTCAAATGGTTCAAATGGCTCGGAGCACTATGGGACTTAACTGCTGTGGTCATCAGTCCCCTAGAACTTAGAACTACTTAAACCTAACTAACCTAAGGACATCACACACATCCATGCCCGAGGCAGGATTCGAACCTGCGACCGTAGCGGTCACGCGGTTCCAGACTGAAGCGCCTTTAACCGCACGGCCACAACGGCCGGCCCATGTTTCTTTTTGAGGTATCATGATTCATCTGGCTACTGCTGATTTCTATATAAACTGTGAAACTTCTGCCATTAAGGTTTCACAAACTCCACCATCTTTGGCACTCTTGGCGTGTCTCCTCCATCGACACAGCGTCACCACGGAATTCCCAGCCACGTGGCTGGACCACGCGTTGGGGCTATCCCTCTTGCTAAGCTAACGTTCGGCACCACGTGGTTGCTACCGGGCCGCGACCTGCCGAGAGGCCTCAGCGCGGCCACGCCAACTCCGAACTTAGAATATTTTCTGGGCGCCACAGCTCGCCTGTTACCTCACAACGTACATCGCATTTACGAATTTCAATCCCACTGAGATAATTCCTTCCTGCATCTTTTTGGTTAGATAACATAAAGCAGTGGACAGAATTACCAAGTGCAGATCAACTGCTACATACTCCGGTTCATAGACAAAAGATGCAGATTGTGGTCGCCAACATCCATTAGTAGATAGGCAGAACAAGAAGAAGAATGGACTTCGCATAACCAAAGACGATGAAATGAGTGTATTGACGGTTACGCGCAACTTGAAGATTCCACAACACGGCAAGGTCTAAAGAGCAAATAATGATGATGGTGGTGATAATGAAGCTGGTCGTATTTCTCAAAGCAAGTGCAGTAGTGCCGAGGCGTGAGCCAGCAGCAGCAGCGGTGGTAACGCGACAGAGATCCGAGGTCGCGATTGGCGCCGGTAGCGCCACAAATTCGCGTCTGCCGAGGAGGGCTCCTTTGGCGTTGTGCGCCGTCCAGTCGCGTGAGATAAGCCGCTGAAGCGCCCAGATGCTTGTCTCACGCAGCGCGCGCGCCGGTCGCGTGTGCTGTGCTCGCCGCGCCGCGCCACCTCGGCAGCCAGCACGTCACCGCACGCCGACTGTGCTCGGCGCATGCCGGGGAATCTCGGCCCCGCTTTTACGGCGCTGTCCCACGCAACACTTATCCTCAGATTCCCGTTTCATCGAGACCTTATGTTTCTCAGATAGGTGACAGCGGTATTTATTTCTGGCAGGTAATGTGGTGCAAAGCTGTCTATCTTCTCCGTCAAGACGACGACTCACAGGACGATCAAAGAATACGATAAGCACCCATACGTCTTTCATACGTAACCGGTCTAACGTCTGGCTTAATTTCATCTCCCGCTTTATTTCAATATATCTACTACAGACATCTTCTATAATTTATTTAACATATTCTAGTCTTTTGCCTCTACCTGTAATGTCCCCTGCGGACACTGCTCCTTTTAAGTACAAAGTTAACTATCCCTATGCGCCTTGGCGCAAATATGTCTCTTAACCTGGTAAGGTGTAGCAAGTATTGTGATAGACTTCTCTGTTAGAGGCTACCGTTGGCCTGTAGCTGATCTTCACATCCCTCTCCGATCCTCAGCGTCTTGGTATCATCGTTTTCTTGACCGGGAGTGAGTCCACGTGCAGTTCTGCAATTTGCACTTCTTTCCATTAAAGGGAACAAATATTATCTAAGCCGGCCGGTGTAGCCGAGCGGTTCTAGGCGCTACAGCCAGAAACCGCGCGACCGCTACGGTCGCAGGTTCGAATCCTTCCTCGGCCATGGATGTGTGTGATGTCCTTAGGTTACTTAGGTTTAAGTAGTTCTAAGTTCTAGGGGACTGATGACCTCAGATGTTAAGTCACATAGTGCTCAGAGCCATTTGAAATATTATCCAATATCTCACTCTGTTTGCCTCTCACTCTCTCCCACTCCATCCAGTTCCTCTCTCTCTCGCTCTCGTTCCCGTTTTATGTCACTCTACACTCCCCACTCTCTTCTTCCCTCCATTTCCATCACTTTCCTTTCCGTTTTTTCCCTCCATCCCTCCCACCCTGCCCTCCTCCCCCTCCCCATCTCCCCCTCCCCATCTCCTCCTCTCCCCCTCCCCTCTCCCCCTCCTCCTCCCCTTCCCCCTTCCCCCTCCCCCTCTTCCTCCCCCTCTCCCTCTCCCACTCCCTCTCCCTCTCTCTTATTCCCCCCCCCCCCATTAAATGGTGAAACTTCTGAATAGTTTAGTCTCGTTGATTTTAGAACTATTCGTGCCGACAGCAGTTGAACCAGCTAAAATATAAATCCTCAAGACTCAAAAAAATCCATTATTATTGGTTTGTTACTCTTAAACTTACTGCATAATTGATTGTAACAGCTGCTGTGGAAGATGGGCATGCAAACAAACATACCAAATAAATCCTTTTCAGGTCTGAAACGAAACTTATCTTTAATGTAGGTCATAGTGCTTATAAGGCAGGCAACATAAGTGCTCCAAAGAACTACAGCCTTACATCACTGATAGTTCTTCGTCGTAGCAAACGAAAATTATAATTGTCTATCGAGAAAAAGGTCGTTAGAAGCGAGGTACAAGCTCGGATTGGGCGAGAATCGTTCAGGAAACGTGTTAAAGAAACATTGCAAAACTTGATACTGAACGATCATTCAATTCGGCCGACTTGTGTTTTACGAAATGCCTCCCCTCCACCCCTGCACTCCGTCTCTCCATTGGACAGCCAGTACAGATTCGAGAAAGATCGATTATGCGACACTCATCTCGCGTTCTTCACACAGAATGAGTTGAAAGACATACACGGAAGTAATTGGTAAATTCGCAGTTTCTGACATTTCGAAACGTTGTTGATTCTTTAGGCACTGAAAAAGCGATTAAAATATGACACTTTTGCGCGAAGATCAGATTGGCAGATATCTTATCTAATGAGGAGGTACTAAGTAGGGTTGAGAAGAAAAGAAATCTATGGCATAACTTGAGCAAAAGAAGGTATCGGTTGATAAAGGACACATTTTGATACATCTAGGGATCACCAGCTTAGTACTGGGGGGAAATGGCTGGGGGGCGGGGTTAAAAATCGTAAAGGAAGACCAAGAGATGAATACAGTAAGCAGATTCAGAAGGATATAGGTTGCAGCATTTATTCGGAGATAAAGAGGCTCGCACAGGCTAGAGTAGCATGGAGAGCTGCATCATACCAGCCATTGGGCTGAAGACCATAAAAGCAACATTGTGTGCAATTATGAGATTCAAAAATAAATCTAAATAGAGATTATGAGAATGCAGTGCATGCTAGAATAGTATTCTCGACAAACACATGTTGATCTCAGGACAGCGTATACATAGAAAGTCACATATTGACATCGTATCAGCGAACAGTGATGGGGTGTACTGGCCAATAACGCTGTAAGATCATTTCATTTCACCGAACCATGTATGCTGTCTGACGACGAGTGGCTAAACCTTAAAACCGACAACGATTCTAAATTTAAATTACGGTTGTTTACTGCTTTTTGTTAAAAATACTTTGCGCTGGATGGTACGACTTTTATTGCAATCGTTGAGCACTTTTCATTACTTATCGAATGGCTTCCATATTTACGATTCCATATTTACGATTCCTGAGTTGGTACGTGCATTATGCTTGATCATAGAGTTAAGGAAAAGTTCCGTCTATTCAGTGGTCTACAGTCTAGAGAAAATTACTTAATTATAGTATTTGATGGGAGAGCTGCAGTCACTCTTAGCAGTTCATTTAAATTATCTAACTATTTGCAAACATATAGTTTGTAAGACATCGTGGTCTCCTGACCTTCGTTGCTTACATATTCCGCCCTCACAATCATATTCCGCACATCAAGACGCTTCATTCAAATCCAAACTCGATAAGATAAAGTCAGTGTTGTATGAATTCATGTAAACAATACGCAAATAACAAGTGCGCACCGGGGTTGAGATACTCGAGGCAGGCGTATACACACACATTCAAGAGACGACGATCACAAGAGCTTTTAGTTTGGGAGAGGCGGACCGCACGCCGAGAGGCCGGTCCCTTCAGAGGACGATTCAGCCTATCTACGTCAGTCGGCGACCGCCCGTGGAGTGGACAGCATTTGCCCGAGTGAAAAGGAGAGCGACCCCTTGTTCGGCTTAAAAGCAAATTCGGCTACATTGTGTGGGAGCGCCCAGCCTACGCATTCTTTACAAACATAGCACTCAGTTTCAGAGGTTTTCACAGCCAGACAGCAAACGCCAAACGCCGATGCAACAGTTTTCCGGATTGGTCGCCTTAAATGAAATGTATTCACCCGTTTGAGAAGAGCAATGCTGATTGGCAGACGATATTCCTGATGCCTTGAGCTGAAGGAGTAATGGAAGAGACCAAAAGATATACCCTTTCACGTCTCGCGTGGAGAGGCGCTGTTACGTTGTCGCTCTTGGAGCGAAAACACGTAACGAGAGCGTGTGCGCTCGTACGTGTACTCAAAGAGTGAGTAACAAGTCTCTCCTCAGTACTTCACTGGGAGAGCACCTCTGTCGAGAGCGAATCAGAGTGCGACTCTATATTGAGTCCTTGCAATTAAGCATTGTTCACTGTGTTGGCCACCACACTTATTGTGCGGTGTGAACGGACGGAGTTATAGTTAAAAGCCTGCGAGCGAATTTTTGAGTGGCATTGCGGTGGACTGGTTATCTCACCAGTGTACCACGCCAATAGTTAGACTAGGGGCGAATAGGAGTCCTTGACTTCATCAAGGCGTAGGGAGAGTTTGATTGGCAAAGGTCAATCCAGATAGAACGAGAGTTATCTTATTTGTCAGCAGCGAGCGGCGCAGACAGCAGTCATCGCAGCTTATGGTATTGTGCACTACAGCTCTTGCGAGCCCCATATTTCCTTCACAACAATACGCTTCACTGCGTTTCACACGTGACACTCGACCGTACCTAGCAACATTCTAACGGATAATTATTCAAGTTGAGTAGGCGTGGCTCTCAGCCATTCTGCCCAGTCAATAACAATCTTAAACTTTGTATAGAAATTTCATTTGCGAATCCTATCCTTAAGAGGTAACTTCACATTCCGAAAAGAACCCGGAAATAACGTGTTCAGTTCATAACTAAAAGTGCCATTGTGATTTCTCAGAATTTTTGCAAAATAAATAATAATTTTCGTTAGTTTCATGTTTTCTTACACTAACTAGCACTACTCCAGTACCCAAGTATCTCACTAGTTACATAAGAAATTTTGTGAATTTTTGTGTTATTTCCTTACAGCGGACGACTCCAGAAGATATTTATTGCTGAAAGTTTTTCGGGCATTTCTCTTTAGAACGTTAGGAGCGTCTGTCTGACTTCTGTAGTAGTGTGGGGGTGAAAATTGCATCTTGCAGGAGCCACAGGGTAAAGGGTAAATCTCAGATTAATCCGTTGCGCAGAATGACAGAATAGCTCCCACACGCTCACAAGTTGTGTTTTGCCCACATACATTCGTTATTACGATCATTTTGTGTTTGTTCTGTGTGTACTAGAGCCGGCCGGGGTGGCCGAGCGGTTCTAAGCGCTACAGTCTGGAACTGCGAGACCGCTACGGTCGCAGGTTCGAATCCTGCCTCGGGCATGGACGTGTGTGATGTCCTTAGGTTAGCTAGGTTTAAGTACTTCTACGTCTAGGGGACTGATGACCTCAAATATTAAGTACCATAGTGGTTGGAGCCATTTGAACCTTTTTTTTTTTTTTTTTTTTTTTTATGGGCATGTAATGAGGGACACCTCATTCCCCGAGCCGTTGTCGGCTCTCCGAAACTTGGATCCGCTAGATCACTTAGCATCTCAATTGGCGTCCCGAATTTGAGTACAACCCGTTCGTGACGTCCCACGCGGGAGAAAGAAACCTGTGATTGCATGGAACCGAAACCGCGTCCTCCTTGCGGCAGTCAAGAGTCACTGACCGTTCAGATACGGGGACGGGCTGGCGCCATTATTTCCAGTCTTTTACCGCCCAACCAACTGATCCTTCTGTTGAAAACAGGTCATTTCTATATGGAGGCAACAAGTAGATTAAGCTTCGATTTCAGACGAAAGTATTCATTCTGTATACCATATGCCTGCCGGAAATGTGTCGAATTTTAATTTCTTCACTGTCTAATGTTACTGTAACCAACACTGAGCTGTAGCACTATTCAAAAACTGTTTAGTTGTTAAATTGTTGCAATACACTCACAGTGTTAATAATCAGGCCGCAAGAGCAGCCTTCATATTAAACGAAATATTTTTTGGAAATTTAAATGATAAAATCCCGTCTACTCTTTTATAGTAGTTTATTGTCTGTTTCTACACCTACGTACATACTCCGCAAGTGACCGTAAGGTGCGTGGCAGAGGGTACCCTGTACTACTAATAGTTATTTCCTTTCCTGTTCCACTCACACATAGAGATATTTGTCTACATGGCTTTGTACGAGTTCTAATTTCCCTTATCTTATCTCCGTGGCACTTACTCGAAATGTACGTTGGCCGCAGTAGAATCGCTCTGCAATCAGCTTCAAACGCCGGTTCCCTAATTTCTCCTAATAGTGTTCCTCCAAAAGAACGTCGCCTTCCCTCCAGAGATTTCCATTTGAGGTCCCAAACCATCTCGATAACGCTTGTGTGTTGTTCGGACCTGCGGGTAACAAATCCAGCAGCACGCTTCTGAATTGCTTCGAGTCTCCCTTTAATCCGATCTGGTTCGGAGGTGCGGATCCCAAACACACGAGTAGTACTCAAGATTCTGTCGCGCTAGTGTCATTTATAAATGAACCACTCTTTCCTAACATCCTCCCAATAAACCGAAGTCGTTCATTCGCCTTCCCTACTACCATCCTCACGTGCTCATTCCATTTCCTATCACTTTGCAGCATTTTTCCTCGATATTTAATTGACGTGACTGTGCCAAGCAGCACACTACTAATGCCATTTTCAAAAACTGCGAGTTTGTTTTTCCTATTCATCTGCATTATATTACATTTTTCTACATTTAGGTGTCATTCATTTCACCAACTAGAAATTTTGTCTACGTCGTGTTGTATGCTCCTACAGTCACTCAACGACGGCACCTTCCCGTGCTCCACAGCATCATCAGCAGACAGCCGCAGATTGCTTTTCACCCTGTGCTCCAAATCATTTATGTATATAGAAAGTAACAGTGGTCCTTTCACACTTCCTGGGGCACTCACGACGATATTCTTGTCTCTGATGAACACTCACCGTAGAAGACAATGTAATGGGTTCTGTTACTTAAGAAGCCTTCGACCCACTCAAATATGTAAGGACCTGTTCCGTATGCTCGTATCTTCGTTAACTGTTTGCAGTGAGGCACCATTTCAAACGCTTCTCGGAAACCTAGGAGTGTGGAATGTACCTGTTGCTCTTCATGCATTGTTAGCTGGGTATCATGTGAGAAAAGGACAATCTGGCTTTCGCACGAGCGATGCTTTCTAAAACCATGCTGATTCGTGGGCAGAAACTTTTCCATCACAAGGAAATTTATTATATTCGAAATGAGAATACGTTCAAGAACAGTGGAACAAATTGATGTTAAGGATACCGGTCTGTAATTGTGCGCATCCGTTCTTTTACCCTTCTTATACACAGGAGTGATCTGCGCTTTTTACCAGTCGCTGTGCAAGAGATTCGCGGTAAATCCAAGCTGTTCTGTGTAAAACGAAATATGAAATACATCCAGACCTGGCGACTTACTTGTTGTCAACTCTTTCAGTTGTTTCCCTACGCCAGGGATGCTTCTTACTATGTCATCCGCACGGGAGTCAGTACGATGGTCAGACGACGGTATGTTTGAACGATACTCCTGCATTAAGGATTTCTGAAATGTGAAATTTAAATCTTCGGCTTTATTTTTAATATCTTCCACTGTCACACCAGACTGGTCAACGAGTGACTGGATAGAACCCTTTGACCCGCTCAGCGATTTTACGTAGTGTTCTCGGTGAGATATTTTGCTGAGATATGAAGGTGGTAGTTGTATGCTCTGCGCATGGATCTTTTTACAGACGCACGAATTTCTGCTGAGTTTTGCCTGTCGTCATCTGCGCGTTCTCTTTTGAACCGTACAACAGCCTATGCTTCGTCAGCATTTTTCGAATTCCGATGATAAACCAGCCCTTAATCCACTTGCTCTACACATACTTTTACAGACCACGATTTACAGTCCGTTTAAACATTGCGCGTAATTTCTTTACGTTCATCATGTTGGAACTAAGTGCTGTGAGTTCATTGTCTAATAGAATGCTAACATCTGCTTATCTGATCTTTCTAGCAAAATACTCTCCTAGCCTTCTTAACTTTAGTAACCATAGTTGCTATAATGACATCAAGCTCACTAATCCCTGTCTCTATATTGACGCTGTAGATAAGATCGGGCCTGTTTGTATCTGCGAGGTCTAATATATTTCCATTGCGTGTGCGCTGTCGAACTAGCTGCTCAAGACGTTTTTCGCATAATGTATTCAAAAGTACTTCGCAAGACTGTCTGTCTGTACCTCCTCTAATGATCCCTAGACGTTCCATCCTATACTCGGTAGGTTAAAGTCTCCTCCAACTAATACTGCATGATATGGGTATTTTTATTAATCAT
Source organism: Schistocerca nitens (assembly GCF_023898315.1). Lineage (NCBI taxonomy): Eukaryota > Metazoa > Arthropoda > Insecta > Orthoptera > Acrididae > Schistocerca > Schistocerca nitens. The sequence goes on from NC_064615.1 coordinate 550,099,568, forward strand.
TGTTCACTTAGATGCACAGTTTCATCTCATGGTCTTCAGCTGGCTACTATTAAAGGATCTTGACTGAGATAACGACGCAACGGAAAAGCATGTCTTTGAATATTGCTGCGCCCTTGAAGATCACATTCCAATGCAATTTCTTCCTCGTTTCATTTGCGCCGCTGCATATACTGTTTCAGAAGCTAACACATTTAAATAACACGTGTCCTTCAGTATCCTTGATTTTGTCCCTTGAAAGCCGTGGTTAAAACATCTGCTCCGGCCGTGAGGGCGTATTTCCTTTCAGACCTGACGATTACTTTTCTGAAGGATACTATTACATGTTCCCAATAGCCGACACTCTCTGCCTCCGGGCTTCTCCAGACCTTCCAGGAAGACCGGCCTCCGTGCCAAAGTTCAGAAGTCCTTTCATCAAGAGACAACGCCTCGTTCCTTTTGTTAAGGCTGTCCGGCTGGTCCACACGCGCGCCTTCTGCCCAGGGGTCGCGGCCTGTGTGCCTGGTCCACTGTTCGGCCAAAGGTTGGTGGCGAGCGGGGAGGAAGCATTGACGAAAGGGAGGCCGGGCCCTGAGCAACGGGCGAATCAACAGTGGCAGAAGGCTCGTCTGACCAGCTATAACAGAGCTGCTTTCAAGCACCAGTAAACAGGCATTTCTGGGCATGCACAGCTACGACAAAGTAGAAACCCAGTGCTCGGTGTCTACCAAAACTACCGTTCGGTAGTCCTCGTAAATGGTACGATTACCGGTAGTATTGGTAGAATTGATAGGGAAAGAAACATAAATGTATGTGAAGAGAGAAAATGACAGTCGACGATTTTTCTTTGTTTTTTTTTTTTTCCCCCACACAATTAGAACCGCACATCATTCAGTGTTTTCATTTTGTATTTCAAATCCTTACAGAATATAAATTGCATTTTGTAAGTAATAATTGCATTTTGTAAGTAATAAAAGTTAGTTGATCGCGTTACTTCTGTTCTCTTGTGTAACTGAAGCAATTACTTTTGATGCAGGTACAGTTCACATCCACAAACATAAAAAATGTGTGTAATTATTGTTGTTATTTTATACTGAATAGAATGGCCTTCATTACGATCAAAGGCAAGAGTTTCCTGTTGTGATTGATAAATGCAAAAGTTGCATATGAATTACAGAAACATGTTTTTTATAATCTCGACGAAAATTGCATTTTCTGGCGCTACATGATAAATTTGTTTTGTTTTCTTTATTTTTGCTATAACGTCCCTCAATTTCATGTTAAAAATCAGTAATTTTAGAACAGAACCTGAATGAAACATTGACAATTTGAGTTTTGCTATAAATACCATTTATTCTCAAGTAATAGACAGGAGGATAACTATGTAGAACAAAAATTTTCTATAGCTTACTTGGCCCCTTATATATCCTCATTCATTTTCTAGATGGTTCACCGCTTCCAGTTTGTAGAGGAATATAGTAAAACACCGATAGCATACTTAAAGAAAGCGATCGATATGACGTAACGCCTGATAGGCAGGCAATACGCCAAACCTACAGGTAATGCAGGTACAACCTTAACTGACCAAAGCTTCTAGGAAAATTACCGTAGTCTGCGCTTATTTATGGTAGTTTACTGTAGTCTACGGTAGTTTTACAACTCCATCTGTGCTCCGTCTCTACTCATCAAATTTCTACCTTGAATTATGTGCACATTAGAGCATAATGTGACAATGTGCAGCACTGTGGCATATTGTTCATTTGGGGTATATGGAATTACTGTACTCAGCGCAGTTATTTTGTCACATCCAAAATAAGGAACATTTCTTGGCATAAAGTACCTGCTTCAGGCAGTTAAAAAATGGAGCCCTTGTAGACAATTTACATGTTGCACTGTGTTCGGATTTACATTGCATGCACTGAATGTTCAGTTTTGTCCTTAAAGCAGTGTTCTTTTAATTAGATATGTTAGCAGTTTTATGATGGTACTTGTACAAGCACAGCAACACCGGAAGAAGGGGAAATACGAGACACTGATAGCTGAAGAATATATTGCTTTTATGTTTAAGTAGAAAACTTACCTCTAGTTCCATCATGAAATATGTGTGAATTCCTATTCTAACCTTTCCCTGCTGTGGTACTTCTTTATAAGAATTACTGAACATTCCCTAATAACATGAATTTGTGTCAGTATTGTATAAATCTCATTGTAATTTTACAAGCAATCAATTTATTGCTTCCAGAAAATCCACTTTATTCTTTATTGCGGCAAACTCGTCAAGAAGGCCAACCTGCAGATCCATCAGTAAATGAGCTACAAGCGGAGATAATGGTTCCCCGTAAAATTTTCATATTTAAAATAGTCTCTGGAATAAATTTATCGCATTATAGCGTCTTGCAGAATGAAAACTGTTTGAATACTACTACCTACTATTTGTACTAACATCGAACACAGCAGCCTGAAGAGTTGTTGTGTAATCCTATCCTGATCCAACACAGTGTGAAGGTTCACACTGTTATAGAGCACTAACACTTATTTTTTCTACCATTCTAATTATCTTCCTGGTTTGACACCCAATTCAGATACACACAGATAAATATGAAATGATGACTGGACTTAGTGTCAAAGTAGAAAAGTCAGCAGTATGTCTTCAAATAGTCTTACTGTACGTATACTAACAAGGAAAAACGTAAGCACACTTGGTACAGTGGAATTGGGCTGGGAACAAACTATAACATGGTTGTGGGAATTCATTAATTAAAGCCATAAAATGAAATACTCGAATGTAATTGAGGTACTTGCAACTATGTGATAAAACAGCTGTTCACTATGTTTTATTTCGAGAAATATTATTTGTTAAAGTCTCTTGAGGAATCTTTCGTTCCTTTTCCATGATGCCGATAATTACTGAAGTACCAAATTTCATGTGCATGCAGAACACCAAATCGACGAGCGTCAAGTTCTTACGCAAGCAACGAGCTGTCAACTAAGGATCACCTCATTATGATATAAGATTTGTCATCGTAATACAATGAAAATAAATTATTGGTATTCAGAATACATATACGCAAAGAACGTATAAAGTTTATTTCTGTTAAATTTTAGTTACACAATGAGATATGAAGCGTAAACACTAAAATAATGCAAACGTGGCTTTTGCAACAGCTTCGAAAACGAAACGCCATAAACAATAAACACGGATCACGTGGAGATTACCTCCCCTCCCACTACAACTCAGATAGGTATGTGTATGCGCGAATCTTGCGGCTTGAGAACGGTGGAAATTTTTTTTCTGGGCAGTTTCTGGCTGCTTGCTACTTACTGCTCAGACAGCTAATAGCCACGCTCGGAGTAGTCAGAATCGGGAGAACGCTGCCCAAAAGCGACTTCAATTCAACGCAAGCGCGTGTGCCCGCTGGCACATCCTCAAATGAACCTAGAAATAATAGGTTTCGTCGAGGGTACGAGATGTGATAGCCGTCATCTTGGGCACTTCACCACTGTCGAAACTCAGTATAGCAACTTGGAGTCTGTCCTGTCGAGATTAGCGAAAGAATTTTGCAGACAGCGGTGTGGGAATCACGGGACATAATAAGAGAAACTGGGAAGCACACAGAGGAACACTTTAACTCACACGATGTAGAAAAGAAAAACTGAAATTGAGAAAACTGTTGTAGCATTCTTACGAATCTTAATTGTTCGGAAGTTTGGGTGAGTCACAGTGACAACCACAGGTTCAAATGGCTCTAAGCACTATGGGACTTAACAGCTGAGGTCATCAGTCCCCTAAACTTAGAACTACTTAAACCTAACTAACCTAAGGACATCACATACGTCCATGCCCCCGGCAGGATTCGAACCTGCGACCGTAGCAGCCGCGTGGTTCCGGACTGAAGCGCCTAGAACCGCTCGGCTACCGTGGCCGGCACAACCACAGGAATTAGACACGAAAATAATAATTGTACGAAATAATATCGCAGTATTGGCGGTGCTACTTCTGTTGGTCTGCTATAATTAATCTTGGCAACCTGTTTTAGGTTCAACATTTCTGTAATGTGCAAATCTGCAAGTAATTGCACATGGTTGGTGCGCATATCGACACGTCTCCAAACTAATCGTCTTCCAGATTCGTTTACACTGAAGCAGAGTAACTTTTTATATGGTGGCAGTGGGGCAATAACAGTCCTCTTAAAATGAAACATGGACAGAAATAGATATTATTATTATCATTATTACCCAACTCCTTACATGTAATTACAAAGACGCCAAAATACACTCCTGGAAATGGAAAAAAGAACACATTGACACCGATGTGTCAGACCCACCATACTTGCTCCGGACACTGCGAGAGGGCTGTACAAGCAATGATCACACGCACGGCACAGCGGACACACCAGGAACCGCGGTGTTGGCCGTCGAATGGCGCTAGCTGCGCAGCATTTGTGCACCGCCGCCGTCAGTGTCAGCCAGTTTGCCGTGGCATACGGAGCTCCATCGCAGTCTTTAACACTGGTAGCATGCCGCGACAGCGTGGACGTGAACCGTATGTGCAGTTGACGGACTTTGAGCGAGGGCGTATAGTGGGCATGCGGGAGGCCGGGTGGACGTACCGCCGAATTGCTCAACACGTGGGGCGTGACGTCTCCACAGTACATCGATGTTGTCGCCAGTGGTCGGCGGAAGGTGCACGTGCCCGTCGACCTGGGACCGGACCGCAGCGACGCACGGATGCACGCCAAGACCGTAGGATCCTACGCAGTGCCGTAGGGGACCGCACCGCCACTTCCCAGCAAATTAGCGACACTGTTGCTCCTGGGGTATCGGCGAGGACCATTCGCAACCGTCTCCATGAAGCTGGGCTACGGTCCCGCACACCGTTAGGCCGTCTTCCGCTCACGCCCCAACATCGTGCAGCCCGCCTCCAGTGGTGTCGCGACAGGCGTGAATGGAGGGACGAATGGAGACGTGTCGTCTTCAGCGATGAGAGTCGCTTCTGCCTTGGTGCCAATGATGGTCGTATGTGTGTTTGGCGCCGTGCAGGTGAGCGCCACAATCAGGACTGCATACGACCGAGGCACACAGGGCCAACACCCGGCATCATGGTGTGGGGAGCGATCTCCTACACTGGCCGTACACCACTGGTGATCGTCGAGGGGACACTGAATAGTGCACGGTACATCCAAACCATCATAGAACCCATCGTTCTACCATTCCTAGACCGGCAAGGGAACTTGCTGTTCCAACAGGACAATGGACGTCCGCATGTATCCCGTGCCACCCAACGTGCTCTAGAAGGTGTAAGTCAACTACCCTGGCCAGCAAGATCTCCGGATCTGTCCCCCATTGAGCATGTTTGGGACTGGATGAAGCGTCGTCTCACGCGGTCTGCACGTCCAGCACGAACGCTGGTCCAACTGAGGCGCCAGGTGGAAATGGCATGGCAAGCCGTTCCACAGGACTACATCCAGCATCTCTACGATCGTCTCCATGGGAGAATAGCAGCCTGCATTGCTGCGAAAGGCGGATATACACTGTACTAGTGCCGACATTGTGCATGCTCTGTTGCCTGCGTCTATGTGCCTGTGGTTCTGTCAATGTGATCATGTGATGTATCTGACCCCAGGAATGTGTCAATAAAGTTTCCCCTTCCTGGGACAATGAATTCACGGTGTTCTTATTTCAATTTCCAGGAGTGTACTAAGCTGCAGCAAGAGAGAAGGCCAAAGGAGACGAAGTGACAACAGATAGATGGCGAATCGTGAATCTCTTATTTATAAAAGGATGATTAATTCACATCAGCAACTGATTTACGAATGTAACAGCAAAATCTTAGATCAAATGATATCGAAATATTTATTTACAATGCATAGTGTCATCCTTCCCCACGGTCGTTACGCAAATGCAATGCGAAAAAAAAAATCGGTAATATTGGCACAAAGTGGCCCCCCACCATGTACTGTACGAGGTCTGTGCAGAAAATAACCGAGCTATTTTAATTTCGTGCCAAAGAAGGTATTCAGTGATATGCGTTTGGCAGCAGTACCTTATGCAACACCTCCTTTGTAACGATGTTTTTTGGAAGTGTTAATATCTAGTTTACTTTTCGAGATATTGTTAGTGCCGATTCATGAAATGTGCGAAATTCTGGTGCAACGATGCAATGTAATTGTGGGTGAAACGGGAAAAAACTTTTATAAAAAGATCTCCGTTTTTGAAACAAGTTTACGCAGATGATGCTCTGAGTCGTAGACAATTTTTTCACTGTCTAAAAGTGATCGTCAGTCAACTGAAGATTATCCTCGACCTGGAAGGCCTTCCTCTTCAACCGATGACTCACACGTTCGGAGCGCGTGCAAGTCGCAGAAAAGGTTAGTATCTCGAGGGACCAGAGTAGCGGTGAAACAGCTCGTGGTTGTTGCACCACGACAATGCGCCCGCAAATTCGCCATCGTCAGTTCGTCTTATTTGTGCTAAAATCAGATGATTGTCCTCCCACAATCTCCTTACTCGCGAGATCTGGCTTCTTGCGATTTCTTCTTATTTCTGAAATTAAAATCAGCACTGGGAGGACGCCATGTTCGAAGTATTGATGGCATGAAAGGAAATTCGTTACAGGCCTTAAAGGTAAACTCAAATGAAGCTATCCAACACTGTTTCGCGAAATGGAAATACCGCTGGGAAAAGTGTATGAAGGGGGGGGGGGGGGGGGGTGAGGGGAAAGGAGGTACACTAACTTTTCAAAAGCTGACACGTTGAGAAATGTGTCTGTAGTACATTATCCGCACTTGTACCTGATTTATTATAGTAAAAAAATTAAGTTTGGTTATGTCACTCACTGAGGATTTCATCGTGCAATGTCACCAATCTGCCGGGATCCCGATGTCGGCGATTTATCCGCTATTCCAACATGCCCCACAAATTTTGTGTATGGTTCAAGCCAGGTAATTGCATGCCAATCGAGATGTAATAATGTGGGGACTGTTCTAAAACTAGTAACATATTCTTCGAGCTCGATGAGCTTTGCTGTTGTTGTCTTTATGTGCTTGTGTGAGTAATGACCTCTTGCAAGGGGATCGACTCCAAGTGTTCATCAGAGATCCTATTGCAATGTTCTGTCTCTAACAGACGGGGATGGACCTTCACTCACTGCCTGCAGCGATTTCCGTCGGGTTTGGATGCAACTTTGATTAACAAGCCGTGAAACGCGTCTCCGGTCCCGCTCGGTCAGGATGTTTTTCCGGACCACAATTCTGGCGTGTTTTATAGCCAGGTGTGGTTACACCACTGCTTCTAGACACATTGAACAATCCTCCGCCAGCCGTTGTGGCCGAGCGGTTCTAGGCGCTTCAGTCCGCAACCGCGCTGCTGCTACGGTCGCAGGTTCCAAGCCTGCCTCGGGCATGGATGTGTGTGATGTCCTTAGGTTAGTTAGGTTTAAGTAGTTCTACGTCTAAGGGACTGATGACAACAGATGTTAAATCCCGTAGTGCTCAGAGCCATTTGAACAATTTTTGAACTAGAGTCGAATATGATACATCGTCTGCAGATGTAACTAAATCTTCAAATATCTTTAATGGAGGATCATTTATGTACATAAGAAACAACAGACTACGTAAAAATGAGGTATTTATTTTCAGTAATGAGTTCCTAACGGCCGGTCCTGGTGGCCGAGCGGTTCTAGGCGCTACAGTCTGGAACAGCGCGACCGCTACGGTCGCAGGTTCGAATCCTGCCTCGGGCATGGTTATGTGTGATGTCCTTAGGTTAGTTAGGTTTAAGTAGTTCTAAGTTCTAGGGTACTGATGACCACAGAAGTTAAGTCCAATAGTGCTCAGAGCCATTTAGTATTTTTAGTTCATAGCGGTCAGTGGGTCAGCGCTAGCTAACAGATCCAAACTGGCGTACCTCACATCCAACAAGATCCAAAAGTCATGTTCGACATCCAGTCGGTTCCGGGACGTATTGCAGACACTTATCGCTTCTTTCACCTTTGGCAATCATTTGTGCATGTGAGTAATGCCAGGCTCCATCGTGGTTTGGGATGCACCGTAAACTTTAGGTCTAGCTATAAATGGCTGGGAAAAACTGTTCAGAGATCGATGTAATGCAAGTACATACCGCTTCCAAAACGAACACGCCTACTAAAGTTCTGCGGTGTTCAAATTAATCTTCGGATTAACGACAGATTTACCATACGTTATTTACTAATATTTCTGTTACTGGTAGTCTGTTAGCGCTAATTACAATATTCGTATCATGTGTGAGATATCTAGTTCCATTTGCTGAGTGTTATATGTAAAGTAATACACATGTATCAAAAGCAATAGGGCATGTGAATCTTAGTGACTTACGCCCAGTCAGAACAAGAAGCTCTGTCTACTTTCGTCGAATCACAGAGCAGAGTCAGTGCACTGACTTTGATAAATGTCACGAAAGTCATTTGTTAACTACAGCATTACCACCAATAAATCTTAGTAAGTAAAATGTCGTCAAACCAAAGATTGGTTTGAACACCACAATATCGTACTGAGCCTGGTCTATTGGAGTTGGTATGCCAGTGCCTTCATCCAGTCTTTGAACTGGCTTGTCCAGTCAGATGTAGGGGCAGCTACGAGGGGCGTTCAATAAATAATGCAATTTTTTCTGGAAGCAGGTTGGTTTTATTCAGTATTGCAATACATCATATTGTATCCCACTCTTTCTGCTACAAAATCCTTCCTTTTTTCAACATAATCACCATTTAATGCGACGGCCTTACACCACCTCGCCATGATGGCCCGTGTGCCCGCATGGCGCCACTCTACTGGTCGTCTCGCTACATCAATAACATCCTCAATATCCACGTACTGTTTGCCCCGAAGTTCATCATTCATTGGGCCAAACGGATGGAAGTCGGAAGGTGGGAGATCCACGCTGTAGGTTGGATGAGACAGAACAGTCGAATGTTGTTTTGTGAGCTCATCTATGGTGCGCAGACTTGTATGAGGGCTTGCATTCTCTTGGAGGAGGAGACGTTCGTTTCCATTTTCATGGCGATGAACACGCTGAAGTCCTTTCTTCAGTCTCACAGCTGTGTGTGGCCGTCACGCGGGAGATCGGACAGGTTCGCAATGATGACAGACGCCTCGCTCAACGACTCACAGTGCTTTTGTTCACTGCCACGTGTTTATAGATATTCTGTAAGCGCACATGAATGCGGTGTTCTGATCTTCCGTCAAAAAAAAAAAAAAAAAAAAAAAAACCTCAGTGATTGCTCTCTGCTTGTAAAGCACCTCCGTTACAGACGCCATTTTGAAGGTCCCGTATAGCGCCGCCACCTATTGGAACTTCATGAAACTATAGAGGCTTAAGCAGGAATGTTTCACGGTGTCACACAATCAAAACTGGCCTAGAAAAAAAAATACGTTGCTTTACTTGCTGAACTCCCGTCGTACAATTGCACTTGGACTCTGGACCCCACTCCTACTCGGCATTTCTCACATTAACAAGCATTACCAAAGGTGAAGTAAGTGATGAGTGACAGATTAAACTCCTAGGAGTGACCGGATATTGATACTTCTTACAGTAACCCATCGATACGCAGTATTTGTACAACAGTTACGTTTTTTGGAATCAAATGCCACTGTAAGTCGAAGAGTATATCGACGGTTTCTGTTTTGCTACTAAGTGTTGACGAATTGGCTGGGTTAAGTGAATTAAGTGAACTGGCAACTGTTATTGTCAGACGAGCAGTAATTCTGAAACCCAAATTGCAATTTGCTCAGCATATTATTATTGATAAAATTTTCTCGAGCTCCCAGCGGCGTCCAAAGATTAAAAAGTGGGTTCTTAACCACTTGCCGAGGCTACCATAAAACACAGACGAACTATGTAGAACATTAATAATCTTTGCAGCATGAACATTCATTTTACAGTCCGCCTCCACATGTAAAAAAGTCTTGTAAATAGTTGCACGCCAAAGAAACACACGACGCACACGATGAGGGGGCACCGCGGCGAATGAGACATAGCGATGAAGCGCGACGTTAAACTCAGGTATTGGACTTTGAATAATTTCGGGCGTCTCCGAACACGTTAGTCTTTACGCCTAGTGAGCGACGAAAGTTAAAGTTTTCACCAATAAGAATACATTCACAGAAAAATTTAGAGTGAGAGTTGCTGCGTGCGTGTGCACAAGTAGATCTAGATGCCTCGTCGTGTGTTTCGTTGGCATGCAACTATTTACAAGACTTTTCAGGTATGCTCACTGACTATAATGTGAATGTTGATACTGTTAAGATTATTAATGTTCTACATGGACCTTCTGTGTTTCTTGGTGGCCGTGTTGATATTGCATTGACTGATGTTGATGTTCAAACTGGTTAAGCGTGGCTTACTGTTGCTATTGTTCGTGTTGATTCTGCGTTACGATCTTTGGCTACTAGTTTGGAAAATTTCCCTCCTCGCCATTTGAGTACATACACAACATTTATGGTTTCCCGAAGGGAAGTGTCCACAAGGACAGACATTTCAGGAATTTTTTTATTGATAAACCCATGTGTGTGTGTACTCGTCCCATGTGTAAATTATCTGAATGTGACAGTGTATCTGTTTTTATTAGGGGTCGTGGAATGTCTAAGAAGTTTAAATTTGTTGGTGACATGACGGTGTGTAATAGCATTTAAAGCCACGCGGAGGTTCGAGTCCTCCCTTAGGCATGGGTGTGTGTGTTGTTCTTAGAATACGTTAGTTTAAGTAGTGTGTAAGACTAGCGACCGATGAACTCAGCAGTGTGGTCCCTTAGGAATTGACACACATTTGAACATTTTTGAGTAGTGTAATGTTGTTGCTTTAATTTGCTATGAAAGCGGTACTGATAGACAATAAAAACGGGTTAAAGCTGTGAGCTGTCTGGGGAAGTTAACCTTGCACTACTGAGCAACTGTTTCACCTGGTATCCAGTCTAGCTTACCAAATTCCCAACCAGACTAACATTAATTATAATCTTTTAATAGTCATACGACAACCAGTGATATATATATAAAAAAAGAGAATTTAAATAAAAAGAAATAAATCAGTTTATATTTGGAAATTTATTTTAACATTGATCATTGAAATTTCAGCATATTAAACTTGAGTCACAACTAAGCTGGTGCCTTATTTAGGATTGTGAAAATGTGAGTTTGTAATCTTACGGAACACATCAAATAGGGAGCCAAGATTGGAAGACTACATACAACACTGCATTCATAAAATAACACACGAAGAACGTTGTAACATATCCAAGAGGAAATTAACCACAACCAACCGATTCAATTTTCACCCAAAGAAGTTACGTTCGTAGCGCAATCCTGTCCGTCATGTAATTACCACACACTGGTATACTAAATTCATACAAACTCTCTGTGAAATCTTCCCGAAAAGAATAGCTGAGGGCTACTTTGATGATTACACCACATGCTTCACGTGGTCAACTTGGCTTACACAAAGAGTGTAACTCCACCATAATTTTGATAATTGAAATACACTCCTGGAAATTGAAATAAGAACACCGTGAATTCATTGTCCCAGGAAGGGGAAACTTTATTGACACATTCCTGGGGTCAGATACATCACATGATCACACTGACAGAACCACAGGCACATAGACACAGGCAACAGAGCATGCACAATGTCGGCACTAGTACAGTGTATATCCACCTTTCGCAGCAATGCAGGCTGCTATTCTCCCATGGAGACGATCGTAGAGATGCTGGATGTAGTCCTGTGGAACGGCTTGCCATGCCATTTCCACCTGGCGCCTCAGTTGGACCAGCGTTCGTGCTGGACGTGCAGACCGCGTGAGACGACGCTTCATCCAGTCCCAAACATGCTCAATGGGGGACAGATCCGGAGATCTAGCTGGCCAGGGTAGTTGACTTGCACCTTCTAGAGCACGTTGGGTGGCACGGGATACATGCGGACGTGCATTGTCCTGTTGGAACAGCAAGTTCCCTTGCCGGTCTAGGAATGGTAGAACGATGGGTTCGATGACGGTTTGGATGTACCGTGCACTATTCAGTGTCCCCTCGACGATCACCAGTGGTGTACGGCCAGTGTAGGAGATCGCTCCCCACACCATGATGCCGGGTGTTGGCCCTGTGTGCCTCGGTCGTATGCAGTCCTGATTGTGGCGCTCACCTGCACGGCGCCAAACACACATACGACCATCATTGGCACCAAGGCAGAAGCGACTCTCATCGCTGAAGACGACACGTCTCCATTCGTCCCTCCATTCACGCCTGTCGCGACACCACTGGAGGCGGGCTGCACGATGTTGGGGCGTGAGCGGAAGACGGCCTAACGGTGTGCGGGACCGTAGCCCAGCTTCATGGAGACGGTTGCGCATGGTCCTCGCCGATACCCCAGGAGCAACAGTGTCCCTAATTTGCTGGGAAGTGGCGGTGCGGTCCCCTACGGCACTGCGTAGGATCCTACGGTCTTGGCGTGCATCCGTGCGTCGCTGCGGTCCGGTCCCAGGTCGACGGGCACGTGCACCTTCCGCCGACCACTGGCGACAACATCGATGTACTGTGGAGACCTCACGCCCCACGTGTTGAGCAATTCAGCGGTACGTCCACCCGGCCTCCTGCATGCCCACTATATGCCCTCGCTCAAAGTCCGTCAACTGCACATACGGTTCACGTCCACGTTGTCGCGGCATGCTACCAGTGTTAAAGACTGCGATGGAGCTCCGTATGCCACGGCAAACTGGCTGACACTGACGGCGGCGGTGCACAAATGCTGCGCAGCTAGCGCCATTCGACGGCCAACACCGCGGTCCCTGGTGTGTCCGCTGTGCCGTGCGTGTGATCATTGCTTGTACAGCCCTCTCGCAGTGTCCGGAGCAAGTATGGTGGGTCTGACACACCGGTGTCAATGTGTTCTGTTTTCCATTTCCAGGAGTGTAAATTAGATCGAAAAGCAATTTACAAAAGAGAAACCTCGAACTGGTTACTATCGTCTTACTATTAACCTGATGGGTCAAACAATTGTATAAGCACGTGGTACTGGTCTCACAAAGTATACCCCACGTGGATTGAACATAAAGAAAAGTTGCTATATTGAAAAATATTGTCAAGACGAGACGTTATAATCTCACGCACATTCGCATTTAAGATGGATGATCTTAGTTAGAGTTACTGATCAACACGTGGTTCCACTTTACTCACAAAGTAGTGACAAAGCAACTACTGGAAGATAATCTGAACTTCACACTCGAAATACACTGCGTTGCAATTTAAGATAACATTAGATGTTTAGAGCTAAACCTGAAATAAAGGTGATTAAATTTTCAGTTAGGCTGAACTTAAGAAATCCATTGTCCTACGGACTTAGCAGACATGCGCATAGCCAGAGATCTTACCACTTCAGACGCTCGCCGCGGACAGACTGACCTGCGCTCCTACCGAGCGTGCTTCCCAAATACAAACGGAAGTGACCAGAGAGTCAGCTTCCTATACCAACATGACAAGGGACGGACAGGACCATACTAAGCATAGAAACCTCTTTGCTTTTAGAAAGCGTAGCTACCTATTCCGACGTTGGTCCTACTGTTCTCCAGCAGACAGGCTTTTCTGCTACCATCCAGCATGCAACTAGAAATACATTTGCTCATTCATTCTTTCACACAGAAAGGAAGGGGGATGACAGTATATTATGATATACAGTATATAAAAGAAAGCAGATGTAAGTTCCGTATGAGACTGTGTGACATGAATTACATATAAACTGTGTTTTAAAGTGTAGTAGTGTGACAGATCGTTCTTGTTTATGTGTAAAAGTAACACGTTTCACTGCTCAGTCTCCTCCCAGATAGTCAGAAACACCACAGTAAATTTAGAAGAGGAATTTATGCCGTAAATGACAACAGATTTAAGAAATTAACATGAAAGGAATCCAACAGAGACCTTTCATAACCCCAACGCTCTGGGAAAAGACTGTGCAGGGAATTTTCTGGCCATGCTAGGCTTCTCAAACCCAACTTAAACCAAAAATGTAAAGAAAAGGCAAAAGGTCACCAGCTACTTGCTTAAACACAATAATTTCAACACATCTTTAGAATCTACCAATATCAAAGAGAAAAAACAAATCTGTGACACCTATTTAATAGATAGTGTAGACCTAATTCGGTCAGTAAGTAAAAACAATGGTTCCTGTGTCATTAATATGAAAACAATTTCTGGTTGTTACCCTTATGGAGTTCACCAGTATTTGCTCATTCCAAGAGCCAACTGATCACAAGAAAATTTTTGACTGTTTATTAACAAGTAAAATTTATGAAAATAGCAAAGGTGCCACAGCAATTAAAAAAAACATGAAAATAACATCAGTATTATAAAGCAGAACATTACAATGCACAATCCGCAAAAGCAAAAAAAAGATAAGAGAAAAAACATGTTTTACAAAGTGGTTATCGCAAAAAAATTCTATATCTTATAAAACTAATAATTTGTAGAATTAAAATAACTCTGTGGCACTAATTTAATCACTCTACTATATTTCAGTTAGTTAGCAAACAATGATCACTGTGTCATTATACTGAAACTACAATTAATTATGTAATTGTTACCCCTAAGGGGTTCCTCACTATAACTATGCCCTATGCAAAGGCTAATCGATCACAGTCCAATGAGAATGAATAGCTATCTGACTGATAAGCGAAGCAATGCCACAGGAATGAATTTACGAAACAAAATATCACAAATCTAATACATCCATCACACAAGAACAAACATTGATCAATAAAACAGCTCTGAAAGTACAATAATCAACATCTAAAAAAAACACCAATAAATAAAACACCTGCAAAATACAAGAGTCAAAGTCTAATACAAAACAAAACAATAAATAGAACACCTGCAAAATACAAGAGTCAGTCTTATAAACACCAGTTAATTGAACCCCTGCAAAACACACGAGTCAAAGTTTCTCTGACAGAAACACACGTATATGCATTGGACTAAGAACCGTATAATCACTGTTCACTGACACACTCAGTAGTTCCACTGTTCCGAGGCACAATATAAGGGAAGGGGGGGGGGGGGTTCGTCGCCGCAGCTGTCAGTAGGGATTTTTGTCCATCTGTTGCGTGCAATCCCGCCGTCTCTGCCCTCTCATGAAGTTTCTCTTGGTGGCCCGTGTCATGTATGTCTCGATTTGGTTCCATGTTTGTGTTGTCAAATTCGTGTGGTATCCTCGTTTGACACGCCAGGTTGATATTCCTGGGCAAGGATGACACTTAATGGCTCTTCTTTGTGCCACCCTTAGCTACCAGTGAACATCGAACTATGATTTACTGTCGCTTGACAGTGTGCATCCGCCAGGAAATGTTGATAGGCGTCGTTCAAGTCTGTCAGTTTCTCTGGACAGTATGTGTCAAAAGGCTCCACGCCCCTTGCGTTGTTACATTCTTGAGTTATCCTCAATTGGCTCTCCGGTTTGATATTCCTGAGCAAGGATGACACTTAATGGCTCTTCTTTGTGCCACCCTTAGCGACCAGAGAACATCGAACCATGATTTACTGTCGCTTGACAGTGGGCATCCGTCAGGAAATGTTGATAGGCGTCGTTGAAGTCTGCCAATTTCTCTGGACAGTATGTGTCAAAAGGCTCCACGCCCCTTGCGTTGTTACATTCTTGAGTTATCCTCAATTGGCTCGCCGGTTTGATATTCCTGGGCAAGGATGACACTTAATGGCTCTTCTTTGTGCCACCCTTAGCGACCAGAGAACATCGAACCATGATTTACTGTCGCTTGACAGTGGGCATCCGCCAGGAAATGTTGATAGTCGTCGTTGACGCCTGCAAGTTTCTCTGGACAGTACCTGTCAAAAGGCTCCACGCCCCTTTATCCCCTGTCTTCTGTCGTTTCACCGCGGCCGTCTCGTCACAGTCGCGTGCGTGTGGTGCGTTGCCAGCAGATGGATTTCCGCACGGTGGACCGCTCGGCCATCTCAGGTCATCGCCTTCACGAAGGGTTGCACTGGTGCGGCCGGCCATTAGCTCCGGGTGCAAGGGAAAGTGTTTGTCCCGTCCCCTTCTTTTGTTGTCGACCGCACTCCCGAAGTGACCTGGTTGACACTGTGTCCTGCTGGGAAACCCGCCTGTTAACACCTAGTCCGGCTACTCCCGCTGTCTCGTAAGAGTTTAGCCGGTTCGCTTTCACGTTCTCAACTGCATTCACAGAAATTGTTCATCATAGTTATGTGATTACAAAATGTTATACATAATACCACTTAGTATTGTCTTTCACAATTTTTAAGAACAAAAGTGAGACTTAATTTTTTAAATAAAAAAAGTTAGATGAATCGACAATATAAAAATAAAAGTTAAATGACTTAACAATATAAAAAAGTGAAAGTGAAATGACTTGACAGTATAAAAATAAAAATTAAATGAACTGACAATATAATATCTAAATCCACATCACTAATGTGGTTCACTTCTGTTTTAATAAATCAAATGCTACTTATTAATTCACTAAAATGAATAGGATTATGCCTTGTGCAAGTATAGGTCAGGGCAGCATAGGGTTCACATGTTATTTACACACACACACACACACACACACATGCAATTGAATCTCAATATAGACAAGTGTAATGTGCTGAGAATACATAGAAAGATAGATTCCTTATCATTTAGCTACAAAATAGCAGGTCAGCAACTGGAAGCAGTTAATTCCATAAATTATCTGGGAGTACGCATTAGGAGTGATTTAAAATGGAATTATCATATAAAGTTGATTGTCGGTAAAGCAGATGCCAGACTGAGATTTATTGGAAGAATCCTAAGGAAATGCAATCCAAAAACAAAGGAAGTAGGTTACAGTACGCTTGTTCGCCCACTGCTTGAATACTGCTCAGCAGTGTGGGATCCGTACCAGATAGGATTGATAGAAGAGATAGAGAAGATCCAACGGAGAGCAGCGCGCTTCGTTACAGGATCATTTAGTAATCGCGAAAGCGTTACGGAGATGATAGATAAACTCCAGTGGAAAACTGCAGGAGAGACGCTCAGTAGCTCGGTACGGGCTTTTGTTAAAGTTTCGAGAACATACCTTCACCGACGAGTCCAGCAGTATATTGCTCCCTCCTACGTATATCTCGCGAAGAAACCATGAGGATAAAATCAGAGAGATTAGAGCCCACATAGAAGCATACAGGCAATCCTTCTTTCCATGAACAATACGAGACTGGAATAGAAGGGAGAACCGATAGAGGTACTCAGGGTACTCTCCGCCACACACCGTCAGGTGGCTTGCGGAGTATGCATGTAGATGTATATGCACACATGTTGTCTATACTACAAACTAACTACCCATAAACATGTATTACTCAAAATTCTACTTCTATCCACTACTAGTTAATCCAACAAGCTACTTCAATGCTACTTCAACAAAGTGTTTACACCACTACAACATTGTTCTAATTCGTCCTCTTCCTGACGCTCGCCGCATATGTCTTGTCACATGATAAATATGGAGAAACTTTCCTTAAACATACACAGTAAAAAGAACAATTGTTATTTACACGCCAAAACATTTATACCAGTTGACACACCTGATAAGAGACTCGCAATCATACATCTATCATTTATGTTTATACATAAAACAGTAAGACAATTTCATCTAAAATTACTTTATCACAAGAATTAATCACGCAGATGACTCTGAGAACGGTAAAAATACCTGCATCATACTGGTTATACTACAAAAAAAATGGCTCTGAGCACTATGGGACTTAACTACTGAGGTCATCAGTCCCCTAGAACTTAGAACTACTTAAACCTAACTAACCTAAGGACATCACACACATTCATGCCCGAGGCAGGATTCGAGCCTGCGACCGTAGCGGTTACGCGGTTCCAAACTGAAGCGCTTAGAACCGCACGGCCACACCGGCCGGCGGTTATTACATTTTCTTACCGATTTTGCTGCGATTTCGTTCCTTCTTTAAGTTACTTTTCGCTTCCAAATCAATTATTTCGCCTGTGGTGGTTATTCTGGATTCATTTCTCATGAATGGCAAAATTGTGGTCTCCTCTATTCTGTAAAACAGTTTCATCTTAACATCCTATTGAACTTACAACTGACACAAAAGATCCGAATCCTCCTGTAGTTTAAATGACAAATGTTTTGCTTCCTAAACCAAGCTTTTCTTCGGTCCCATAGTCAAAATTAATTAATCTTCCTCTACCTTCAAGAGGGAAATTTCCTCAGTACAAATCATATTGGCTGCAGTGCATCCCGCACCAGCGAAAACAGTAAGCTGTAATGCTCACAGCATCAGCAAAACACATAAACGTCGCTTTTCTAGGACAAGTATTAACGCAGAATAATTTTTCAGGCTCTGGCTCAACATCAGTCAAGACTACAAGAAGGATCCATATTTCTGTTCCATTCTCTATTTGCTGGCAAACTGCACTTCATTTGACTGCCATGATACTATTTCATAGCCACGTAATTTACACAAACCACAACTCTTCTTTCACCTTGAAGGGAATCAATATACTTACGAAATCCACAGACAGCACTTTACGTACTCAGCTATAAAGAACAAAAAAGATATATCATTAATATTAACATATTATCGGATATTGGGAAGCCATTGGTTAAACAATCGTATTATCGCATCCTGTTTTCAAGATTCCAAACTTACTCATTCCTTTCTCAGAGTTCTCCTATCTTAAAATATTCATACAGCACGCATACTATAGTTAGAGATCCTCATTTATACTGACAGATATAGAATAGTAATAGATAGATAGTAGCACTGAAAGCAGAAAATCGGAAACAAGGCTACTAACAGCTGGGGACCTGGGTTTGCCAGACCCATAATACCCACAGATCGGATATTCCCCTGAGTTTTGCATTAATTCAACACAGATCTTGCTTCTCTCAGGAGCGACTCTTTTCAATTTACACCAAAAAACCATAAACAGCATTTCACTCGTTCACAAAGAAACCTTTTATCTTCACATTTGAACCAACCTAAATCCTAATTGCACAAGGAAAGAAAAAAAAACTAAAAACATCACTTCAATCAGTCACATAGAAACATCTTTATATCATTATTTTTACCAACATATTATTCAAAATGCATGTGTCACAAATGTAAACTAATCAATTCATTCTCCTCTCTATAAACCCTATGTACTCATTTGCCATGTCGCTCATTTGTTCCGATTGGGCGCCTTCTGTGCTAATCTTTTGTCATTGCCGGTTTTGTTCATTTCCATTTGCTGGATTATGTCCAGGGTTAGCCGGCCAAATTTCAACATCAAGTGGTGCTCCACCTACAATCCTATTCCCACCGTGTTCACCGTAGTATCGATTCTGGTTGCCGTACCTGTAGCGTTCACGATCCTGTCTACGCCCTCGATCATTTCCGTTGTTCCACCTGTGTTCGCGACTGTTACCCCAGTTCCTATACGGCCTTTCCCGATTATTGTTCCGTTCGCGTCGCGACGACCAGTCACGTCGTTGATTAGTACTACGGCCACGACTGCGATCGCGCTGCTGTGCCCCGTAATAACTTTGTGCCTGATTAGGCGGGCATTCTCCAGTATTGTATTCCAACTCTTGGAGAAGTGTCTTAAACGTTTCCACGTCCTCTTTGCATCGTCCCTCAAGAATGACGTGGCGCAAGTGCATCGGCAATTTGGTGATGCATATCCTAATTAGTTCCGCAGGCCCCTATGGGTCGTATAAAAATTGATTTGCCTGCAGCATGTGGTCGAATAGGCGTGCTGGGCTGCCGAAACCAGACTGGTTCAAATTTGGCAGCATAATTATGCCCTGTTTGACCCTATCTTGTGCCGCTTCCGATCAATAGGCGGACAGAAAGGCTTGTCGAAACCCCCGAGTGGAGTTGCAGTGACGCGCTGCAGACCTCATACGAATCGCCGGTTCGCCCTCCAAATAGCCACACAAATATTCTATCTTATGTGAACTTGCCCAGTCGGGGGGAAGACAAAACTCAAATTGCTCGAGCCATGCTCGTGGATGTATTCCTTTTTGCGAATTTCGAAATATGTCAAACTTTCTCACCGTAAGGAAATGTTTGAAATCAAATCCCCGCATTTCCTCCTGGCGAGGCTCTTGAATGTTTCCATTTTTCTCATGTCTGCCCCTCAAATTACATTCTTCCCTGTCGTCAAAATCTCCCTCGTGGCCAGAGTCCCTCTCTGCACTGTTCGTACGGCTATTTTTAGTGCTATTGGCGAGTTCGGAATCACACGCCATGCGGTTTTCCAGATGCGCCACGCGTTCTTGTAATTCGCCTGTTACAGCTTTGTGCCGCCTGTTCACTTCGAACTGTCCCTTCTGAAATCTAAGAAGCGAACGCACTTCTTCGGTCTCTGCGACCGCTACCGGTGTAGTATTGTTCTCGCTTTCCGTCACCTTCATCGTGCCTACGATGTCCGCTAATGCCGCAATCTTATCATGTACTTGTCTGTTGTCCTCCGCCCCAATCTGCTTCAATTGTTCTACTTGCTGTTCGAGTGCGTGAATCGCTTGACTGTTGTCCACTACTGTGTTGCTAACGGACGTGGGACAATGCGTTTCCGCCTCTTGGACCCTCGAGAGTACCTGCTGGCTTTCCCTTTGGCATTCTTCTCTCAGTGCTTGGAAATTCCTAAGTAGCTGTTCGCGCTCTTTCGATTCCCCATCGCGACTCCGCTTGCCCTGTTCTAAGGCTTGCAGACGATCATCGATTTGTTCAAATGTATGGCCTAATTCTTTCATAATATCACTTTTTATTTCACTTGCCAGATGTATGGCCTAATTATTTCATAATATCACTTTTTATTTCACTTGCCAGATTGTTTATTCTTTGTGAGATATAATCGGACACTCTCTGCATCGAGTTGTCGACTTTATTTGTCTGCTGGATTAGTTTTTCGTCTATTTGTTCGCCTAGCTCGCGGATCGATTTTTCACATTTCTGCGTCATTTGTTCGCCTAGCTCTCGGATCGATTTTTCGGATGATTCTTTTTGTTCTCGGAACGATTTTTCTGATTTCTACGTCATTTGATTGCCTAGCTCTCGGATCGATTTTTCAGATTTCTCTGCGTTTTCTTTATTTTGTTGCAATAAGGCTTTCATGAGTTCTGCCAAATCAATTTGGTTAGTTGGAGGCAAATTAATTTCTGGCTCTGATGTGAGCCGGTTCGACCTGTTTTGCATTTCCTCTGAAGTATTCCCCAATGCATTTTCGGAACCGTCCGACGCGTTAATATTCGAAATCAAATTATCCTCTTGGTCCATGATGCTTAAGTTGTTGGACCGCCTACTTTTAGCTTGGTTACATGTCTGCATTAGTTCAATTTATATCCGGTACGCGACACACTAATCAGAATAAATGTATCCCCCAAAAATTACGACAGTTACACGAAAGGTACCCAAGCTAGTACGCACTTTTTCACACGCAAAACAAATTTTTGTCTTTGATCGAAGCAGTGCAATTTACAAGCGAGAAAAAAAAAACCACACACATATATAAAACACACAAATATAGAAAACAAAAGAACAAGACAAACAACACAACGCCGCTCAACAACGCCGTGAATCATTTGAAAGTCTGCTCAGAAACAACACAGAAGTTGTTTGAGCGCTGCAGAGAAAAAAATTAAGATTATACAACGCTCGCAATCTAACGTTTCAGAGATTCCAGAGTCTAGCGGAATCACAGAACAGGGTCGCCAAGTGTAATGTTGTTGCTTTAATTTGCTATGAAAGCGGTACTGATAGACAATAAAAGCGGGTTAAAGCTGTGAGCTGTCTGGGGAAGTTAACCTTTCATTACTGAGCAACTGTTTCACCAGGTATCCAGTCTAGCTTACCAAATTCCCAACCAGACTAACATTAATTACAATCTTTTAATCGTCATACGACAACCGGTGATATATATATATATATATATATATATATATATATATATATATATATATATATATATATATATATATAAAGAGAATTTAAATAAAAAGAAATAAATCAGTTTATATTTGGAAATTTATTTTAACATTGATCATTGAGATTTCAGCATATTAAACTTGAGTCACAACTAAGCTGGTGCCTTATTTAGGACTGTGAAAATGTGAGTTTGTAATCTTACGGAACACATCAAACAGGGAGCCAAGATTGGGAGACTACATACAACACTGCATTCATAAAATAACACACGAAGAACGTTGTAACATATCCAAGAGGAAATTAACCACAACCAACCGATTCAATTTTCACCCAAAGAAGTTACGTTCGTAGCACAATCCTGTCCGTCATGTAATTACCACACACTGGTATACTAAATTCATACAAACTCTCTGTGAAATCTTCCCGAAAAGAATAGCTGAGGGCTACTTTGATGATTACACCACATGCTTCACGTGGTCAACTTGGCTTACACAAAGAGTGTAACTCCACCATAATTTTGCTAATTAAAATAAATTAGATCGAAAAGCAATTTACAAAAGAGAAACCTCGAACTGGTTACTATCGTCTTACTATTAACCTGATGGGTCAAACAATTGTATAAGCACGTGGTACTGGTCTCACAAAGTACACCCCACGTGGATTGAACATAAAGAAAAGTTGCTATATTGAAAAATATTGTCAAGACGAGATGTTATAATCTCACGCACATTCGCATTTAAGATGGATGATCTTAGTTAGAGTTACTGATCTACACGTGGTTCCACTTTACTCACAAAGTAGTGACAAAGCAACTACTGGAAGATATTCTGAACTTCACACTCGAAATACACTGCGTTGCAATTTAAGATAACATTAGATGTTTTAGAGCTAAACCTGAAATAAAGGTGATTAAATTTTCAGTTAGGCTGAACTTAAGAAATCCATTGTCCTACGGAATTAGCAGACACGCGCTTAGCCGGAGATCTTGCCACTTCAGACGCTCGCCGCGGACAGACTGACCTGCGCTCCTACCGAGCGTGCTTCCCAAATACAAACGGAAGTGTCCAGAGAGGCAGCTTCCTATACCAACATGACAAGGGACGGACAGGACCATACTAAGCATAGAAACCTCTTTGCTTTTAGAAAGCGTAGCTACCTGTTCCGACGTTGGTCCTACTGTTCTCTAGCAGACAGGCTTTTCTGCTACCATCCAGCATGCAACTAGAAATACATTTGCTCATTCATTCTTTCACACAGAAAGGAAGGGGGATGACAGTATATTATGATATACAGTATATAAAAGAAAGCGGATGTAAGTTCCGTATGAGACTGTGTGACATGAATTACATATAAACTGTGTTTTAAAGTGTAGTAGTGTGACAGATCGTTCTTGTTTATGTGTAAAAGTAACACGTTTCACTGCTCAGTCTCCTCCCAGATAGTCAGAAACACCACAGTAAATTTAGAAGAGGAATTTATGCCGTAAATGACAACAGATTTAAGAAATTAACATGAAAGGAATCCAACAGAGACCTTTCAATAGTATTTAAGTACAGTACATCGAGAAGCTGTTTAAGTTAGAGGTGTAACAAATTGCTAAGTAAACTACGCATTGGTGTTGTTAAAAGACGTGAAGCGATTTCTCCTTTTGTTCCTTAGCCACCCTGGGCCCTCACTTCAGTACCATCCGCTTCACAGCGGTAATATTTGTATTGACTAGGGGATGAGTTTGGTGAGCAAAACCGCGTGCATCTGGATCTGCTTATGCACCCGTGTGGAACTGTAACTTCCTTCTGTCAATGTGTTCTTATGGGTGAAAACTTTCGTCGCCTAATCTCCGTAATATTAAAATATAGCACGAACAATATGAACAGCTATGAACATCATCTGTGGTGTCTACACATCGAGAACGATTCGCTACAGGGGTGGGGGGAATTTGTACTGGCCAGGCGGTGGTTGGTGGGCAAACGTATAGGTGCGATAGCTCTCGTCGTGGGGAGAAACTTTAGTTAGAGACAAGATGTAAGCTGACGCTTTCCTTCGATGAGATTTCACCAGAGTAGCAGGGTCTGCTACATTCTACCCCAGTAAATTGATAAAGTGACTTTCAGTAAGATAACAATAAGAATGAGTCTTTCTAAGCGGAGAAAGCTACTTTAGAAGCAAATCAGGAACTTTCATTTTGCTGGGTCTATCCCCTTTCATATGAAGTAGATGACTGGCTGATAGGCAACACACAAGGCATACGCTCGCTGCAGAATGGTTTGCTGCCTCTCAGGAGCTTTCCCAAAACAAAAGGACTCCAAGCGTCACCGAAAAGCGCCAGCGAAGATTTCATCTCTAACAAAAATTGTTCCCTATGGCCTGATCTACGACTCCTAGACGTTTGACGCAAAGACTTTGAAACACCTAACATATCGCAGTGAAATCGTGGATTCGTGCGTACACGATTCAGTCACGGTAATGTGACCGCCGCCTAAGTTCGACATCAACGTGCAATAACCACCCACAGGCGGCTGGTCTGTGGAGAGAGGGGGGGGGGGGGGGAGGGGGGATGGGCGGAGACAGGGCAGTCGTTGTTGTGTTGCGGAAACAGAGCGCTTTTATCTGACGTCCAAAAGGACACGATCATTGGGTTTCGGGCCAAGGGCGAAACCATTTCCAAAACGGTCAAGTTTGGGAAATGTTCGCGAGCCGCAGTGCTTGAAATATACCGTGGATGGCAAAATGGCGCTATCCGAAACAGGAGCCGAGGCAACTATGATGCACCATGAGCCATAGGTGACGAGTGAATGAGGCTGCAGAGGTGTGTACTGGCGAATAGACGAGCAACTGTTGACCAGTTGAGCGCCCAGGCGAACCAAGGGGCTACGTCAGTGTCATCTCTACGACTGCTCAGCAAATGTTGCCACGTATGGGCCTCCGTAGCAGGTACCTTGCTCATGCACCCACGCTAACCGCTATTCTTCGTCGACGAGGGCTGGAATTTGCTCGCCAGTATCGTAACTGGACGTCCATTGACTGGCAGCAGGTGGTCTTTTCATGATCCATCGGACAGATGGCCATTGGCGCGTACGGCATGAAACGTCTAGAAGCGGACATCCTGCAACAAGGACGGAGCATTAAGGAGTGGGAAATGGTTTCGAGGCACTCCCTGGGTGATCTCGTCCTTCTGGAAGGCACAAGGATCAAAACAAGTATGCATATTTGCTTCGGGACGGTGTACTCCCCTCCATGCAGTTTGTTTCTCCGCGGCACGAAGGCAGGAGAATGCAATGTGCCACACAGCTCCGACTGTACATACGTGATTCGAAGAGCAGCAGGATGAGTCTACCGTACTCCCCTGGCCACCTAGTCGAGAATCCGTGTGACCACTTAGATCGGGCTCTTCGTGCCATATATCTTCGACCGAGAAACGTAGCGCAGCTGGCCACGGCAGTGAAGTTGGCATGGCTCCACGTTTCTGTCGGTACCTTCCAGAACCTCACTGACTCTCTTCTTGCATGTATCGTGCTACGATAGGTAGTTATTCAGAAATTTGGAAACTTGCGGTAAGTTCCTGTGGGACCAAACTGCTGTCATTGGTCCCTAGGCTTCTTCTTCTGTAGTGGTCAATCCAAGGATTGGTTTGCAACAGCTGCAATGGCAGCTTGTCTCCATTCTGTGCGTCTTTCAGCTTTTCTCTTCATTTCTTTATAGGTGTTACATCCCACATCTTTCACTATGTGATCCATGTACCTCAGCCGTGGTCTTCCTCTTGCTCTTTTTCCCTCGACATATCTCTCTATGATTGTGTTCAGGAGTCCTTTATGTCTTAATAGATGGCCTGTAAATTGCACTCTTCTTTTAACAGTGAAACTCCAGAAGCTTCTCTTCTCAGCTGCTCTTTCCAAAACCACTTCGTTTGTGACCTGGTCGATACATTTTATTTTGAGCATGCATCTATAGCTGGCTGGCTCTGAGCACTATGGGACTTAACTGCTGTGGTCATCAGTCCCCTAGAACTTACAAGGGGAGGCCGCCAATTGTGAAATTCAGATTCGATTCATACTGCGCATAATAAAAGCTCATGGCCAGAGGTGTAATGTGTCAAAGAACCAAGATGCACTTCTCAGCCGTTGTCGAGAAAATCGACAGTTAAAAGAAACCGTTGCGGTGAAATACTCTCTACGATTAATGATTTTCTACAGCGTCGTGGCGCAGCGGTAAGCGCTCGGGTTTGTAATATGAAGGTCGCCGGATCGAATCTCTCGTCATGCAACTTTTTTTTTCTAGTATTTGTTTTTTGTAGTTCAAATATATATATATATATATATATATATATATATATATATATATATATATATATATAATTCTCGGCAATCAGTTGCAACAATTATGCATATAATAAGTTGTTGAAAGTCGTTTGTCGTGGAAAAAACTGGCGACTTCGAATATCATTATGTTTTACGCAAACAAAGTTGTATTTCACAAATGTTATTAATTGTCTTCATAATGTTAACCACGTATAGTTAACGGAAGACGTAGAAACGGTATTCCGAAACGAATACGTATAGCGTAAGTCAAACGTTCGAATTAGAATAGAGACCCCACGAACACAAATTTGCTGCTTTACTCCGTTACTCGTTCGTTACACTTGAAGGACAGATGTTGAATGGGCCGAAACGAGCCGCCGCATAACAGCGTAGTTGCCTGCTAACTTCGAAAGAAGGTAGATGCGGTCCCTAGCGCAACTTATAACATCGTCGAAAATCAGTGCGGACGGGAGAGCTTTGGTACACCCTGTTAAAAAAACGGAAAAATGGAGGCGGTACAATTGGAGAGCGATCCGCCTTCACCAACATGCATAAACAATTCATTAATATATATATATATATATATATATGAATTGCAAAAAACTAATAATAAAAATAAATTACATGGCGCGAGATTCGATCCCACGACCTTCGGATTACGAACCCGAGCGCTTACCGCTGCGCCACGACGCTGTAGAAAATTATTAATCGTACAGAGTATATCACCGCAACGGTTTCTTTTAACTGTCGATTTTCTCGACAACGGCTGAGAAGTGCATCTTGGTGCTTTGCCACATTACACCTCTGGCCATGAGCTTTTATTATGCGCAGTATGAATCGAATCTGAATTTCACAATTGGCGGCCTCCCCTTGTTAGAACTACTTAAACCTAACTAACCTAAGGGCATCACACACATCCATGCCCGAGGCAGGATTCGAACCTGCGACCGTAGTGGTCGCGCGGTTCCAGACTGTAGCCCCTAGAACCGCTCGGCCACTCCGGCCGGCGCGTCTATAGCACCACATTTCAAGATAATTTAGCTTCTGGTCTTCCTCTGTCCCGAGAGTCCATGTTTCACACCCACAGCATGCCACACTCCACACATATGATTTCAAAAACTTTTCCTGATTTCGAGGCTGATGCTCTTAGATGTTAAGATGTTTTTCTTCTTGTTAAAAGCAGCCTTTACTTGAGCAATTCTACTTGTCACTTCTGCCTTGCTCCTTCCATACCTGATAATATTGCTGCCCAGATAAGTAAATTTATCAACTTGTTCAAGCAGTTCATTGCCTACATGAGCTTGGACTTTCACTTGATCTTTTTTGTCGCATGCCATTACTTTTGTTTTTGCTTTATTAATTCTCATATTATATTCTTCGCCCATAACTTTATCCATTCTATTCAGTAGGACTACAAGATCTTCTTCACTTTCAGCCAGGACAGCTATATCAGCGACATATCTTATCATAGCTATTCGTTGGCCATGAATTACTACACCTGTCTGTGAATTTTCCCTTACTTTTTTCAGCGCCTCTTCAATGTATAGGTAAAAGATAACAGGGGATAGTGCGCAACCTTGTCGGACACCTTTCCGTATCTGCACCCTAGGCTTACACACTACTTAATCTAACTTACACTAACTTACGCTAAGTACAAGACACGCACCCATGCCCGAGGGAGGACTCGACTGCGACGGAGTGAGCCGCGAGAACCGTGGCAAGGCGCCCAAGACCACGGGGCTACCCCGTGCGGCAGCTATTCAGACTTTTGACGGATGGTCACTTTATGCGAGTGGACGGTGTATACTTTTATTGCCGGTAGATGATTTCTAAGAATGAACATTCTCGATACGGCTTAAATGCACTAGTGTTGCATCTAGCTTTTCAAGCTGACAGAGATTATGTGAGAAGGAGTAGCATGAATGAGATATCTGTTTTCGAATTTGAAGCGAATTAACACAGCCGATTTGTTTTATCTTCCAGGTACGTTCCTCGTCGCTGGTGCACTACGTTGGAGAGATGCCCTCTCCGCTACTAGACCAGAGGGTGGACCCTCTGAGCGCGGTAAGTGCTCTAACAGTGAGCTATGCGCCGCACCCAAGTTCGGCGCGTGAACTTCGGCGACGCGTAAATAAGGCTCTCCCACGCTCATAACATTAACATCAAATTTATCGAGTCGTAGCACTTTAGCGGTCGGTCGCGTTTTACAGCGTTAATCGCCGTAAATAAATGAAGCGATTCTGCGCAGTTGGCCTGGTGAGGGCTCCTTTAAGGCGCTAGTCTGGGGGCTGAGAGGTGCGTGCAGCCGCGGCCAGATTTATCGTCAGATTAGGCGAGCCGCTGTAATTATGTGGCCCGCTAACGTGC
This sequence comes from Schistocerca nitens, assembly GCF_023898315.1. NCBI lineage: Eukaryota > Metazoa > Arthropoda > Insecta > Orthoptera > Acrididae > Schistocerca > Schistocerca nitens. The sequence continues at coordinate 550,128,147 of NC_064615.1, forward strand.
GCTGCGCCGCAGGGCAAGGCGAGGCGAGGCGGGGCTAGGAGGCCGCATCGACCCGCCTGCACCGACACCGACACATGTGGCCGGCCAAGTTTTTGGGCGCCAGCCGCCCGGGGCCCGCGGCCGTTATCTGCGCTTATTTAGGGCCCGGCGCTCGCCCTGCCCGCCAGCCGCGCCTTTACAGAAAACGAGCACACTGCGCAGACGTCCCAGCGCTGCACCGAGAACGGCGGTCTTTAAAGCCACGTTCAAATGCCGTAACTTGTGATGAGTTGGAAAGATCAACAAACTGCATATACCCTTCTGCTCCAATTATCCATTCTCGGAATCAAGAGAGACTAAATTACTGAGCATAAACTCAAGCATTAGGCTCCTGTGTCTGAATGGCTTAAGGTCGATTCACACTTGACTGAGCGGAACGTCAAAACGTTCCACACTGCATTTCAGATAGCGATATTCACACGGGTCGTCAACGGAACGTGACGAGACGTCAAGGTCAACGTTTAGGCGTTGACATTGGACGGTGCAACGGTGGAGTCGTCTGCTAACGTCGGAAACTGACCTTTCCCATTCGTCCAAAAAGTTCCGAACCTGATTTTATTCCTGGCGTACAACCGACGTCAGCGCAGTAACTGTGGTGTCACCGCCAGACACCACACTTGCTAGGTGGTAGCTTAAATCGGCCGCGGTCCATTAGTACATGTCGGACCCGCGTGTCGCCACTGTCAGGATCGCAGACCGAGCGCCACCACAAGGCAGGTCTCGAGAGACTTACTAGCCCTCGCCCCAGTTGTACGACGACGTTGCTAGCGACTACACTGACGAAGCCTTTCTCTCATTTGCCGAGAGACAGTTAGAATAGCCTTCAGCTAAGTCCATGGCTACGACCTAGCAAGGCGCCATTTGTAACATTGCATGTATCTAAAGAGTCTCACTTGTATCGCCACCATCTCCAGATGTCTCATCAAGAACGATGTATACAAGGATGCATTAAAAGTTAAGTATTCAAGGAGCTACGTACTTTTCTTTATAACATTCATTACGTATCCTGTTTCAGACCTCACTCCATCCTTCGTGAGTTAGCGCGTGCATCTTGGCCGCCTCTTTCAATTAGTGTGCGTAGTGTTGGCAAGGCTGCCGACACTACAGTAACTACGGTAACAACTTCAGTCATAAACTGTGAAAAACAGATGTGCAATCGACCGGCAATTGTGAGAAGGCCCTGTTACGTAGTGGACGTGCGACCGTAGTGTGCCATAGTTGTTGCGTCACAAATCGCAGTAAATATTGTAAGTAGGCTGTTGAGGTTTTTATGTTGGTAACGTCATGTAGCGCTCTGTATGAAAATCACTGACTGTGCTGTGTGCAGTCTGTGGCTCACTGGAATTGGAATATTTGCTATTGTAGTGTTGGGCAGTTGGATGTGAACAGCGCGTAGCGTTGCGCAGTTGGAGGTGAGCCGCCAGCAGTGGTTGATGTGGGGAGAGAGATGGCAGAGTTTTGAGAGCGGACGATCTGGACGTGTGTCCGCCAGAAAAATGAAATTTGTAATACTGCATATCATGAACTATCTCTAAATTGCCGAACTAAATCATTTAAATTAGGCTTGTAATACCACAGTTCTTCAAGTACAATAATAGCTACTGAATAATTTATTTTGTTTCCATAAAATGTAATTGCTAATTCATCAATCCTTTCTTGATTGGTAGGAACAAGGAAGGCGAGGCGCAGGTCGTCCGGGTAATTTCTTATATGGTCCCAGTTGCCATTATATATATATATATATATATATATATATATATATATATATATATATATATATATATAATGACTTTTGAACATTATATTCTCTATCAAAATCTTTCATTTGCTAACTATGCCTGTCAGTAGTTAGTGCCTTCAGTAGTTAGAATCTTTTATTTAGCTGGCAGTATTGGCGGTCGCTTAATTGCAGTAGTTCGAGTAACGAAGATTTTTGTGAGGTAAGTGATTCCTGAAAGGTATAGGTTATTGTTAGTCAGGGCCATTCTTTTGTAGGGATTATTGAAAGTCAGATCGCGTTGCGCTAAAAATATTGTGTGTCAGTTTAGTGTTGATCAGAATAAGTAAAGAGAGGAATGTCTGAGTACGTTCAGTTTTACTCGGATGTCTCTGTATCAAAAAAAGTAGAAGTTTACCAGCACAGTAATTCATTATTTTTCTAACGGGACTTTTCAATATAAGTGTGTGACTAGGGCCTCCCATCGGGTAGACCGTTCGCCGGGTGCAAGTCTTTTGAGTTGATGCCACTTCGGTGACTTGCGCGTCGATGGGGATGAAATGATGATGATAATGAGGACATCACCACACCCAGTCCCTGAGCGGAGAAAATCTCCGACCCAGCCGGGAATCGAACCCGGGCCCTTAGGATTGACATTCTGTTGCGCTGACCACTCAGCTACCGGGAGCGGACACAAATGGCAGTGAAGCTACATCTCTAAATCAAGTTCAAATGTTCAAACGTGGGTGAAATCTTATGGGACTTAACTGCTAAGGTCATCAGTCCCTAAGCTAACACACTACTTAACCAAAATTGTCCTAAGGACAAACACACACACTCATGCCCGAGGGAGGACTCGAATCTCCGCCGGGATCAGCCGCACAGTCCATGAGTGCAGCGCCCCAGACCGCTCGGCTAATCCCGCGCGGCTCTAAATCAAGTCTTCGGCACTTGCTCCAGAATGTTTTCAAGAAGAGAAAAGTGCGCGCAACGCTTTTCCAGCGCGTCTTAACTCCAGAACAAGAACAACTACGCATGAGCGCCTGCCGCGACATGACTGAAGTGCCAAACGCTGACTGTTTTGCTCTGAAAAAAAAAAAAAAAAAATATCATCACTGGCGACGAGGTTTAGTGTTATCAATACGAAACCTGCACAAAACGACAAAGCGCACATTTTCTCATGAAGGGTCAACGCTTTGACGACAAAACCGACATTCAAGTCAGTGTGATGCGCGAGTTGAACATCGTCCTAAAGAAAGATTTTTCTGATCTTTTCCTATGCTTTCATATGCTTCACCATATTGACGTTTCTACAACTACATCTACAGCTACATGATTAACAATTAAATACTTAACGGAGGGTTCATCGAACCACTTTCAAGCTACATCTGTACCGTTCCACTCTAGAACAGGAAGCGGGAAAAACGAGTACTTAAATCTTTCTGTGAGAGTTCTGATTTCTCTGATTTTATCATGATGATTATGTCTCCCTATGCAGGTAGCCGCCAACAGAACATTTTCGCAATAGGAGGAGCAAGTCGGTGACTGGAATTTAACGAGAAGAGCCTGCCGCAACGAGAAAAGCCTTTTTTTTAATAATTACCACCCCATTCCCGCATCATGTCCGTGGCACACTCTGCCCACTGTTACACGAGAATACAAAACGAGCCTCCCTTCTCTGAACGTTTTTTATGTCCTCCGTGAGTCCCACCTGGTGTGAATCTGTTTTCCCCACAACATTTTCTACGTGATCGTTCCAGTTTAAGTTATTCGTAATTGTAATTCCTAAGCATTTAGTTGAAGCCACAGCCATTAGATTTGTGTGATTTACGGTGTAACCGAAATTCAGCGGATTTCTTTTGGTACTCATGTGGATGACTTGACGCCTTTCATTAGAGTCTTGTCATTTTTCACACCGTACAGATATCTTGTTTCAATCACTTCGCCATTGTTTTTGATCGCCTGATGACTTTACAAGACGGTAAATGACTCCATGATCTGCAAACAACTTAAGAGGGCTGCTTAAATTCTTTCTTCTATCGTTTATGTAGATTAGAAGCAGCAGAGTGCCTATTCTGCATATGAGTCTCAAAAAAAAAAAACGGTAATGGAACGTGGTCTAATTACCTCAAGCGATACTGAGAGAATTAGATTAGGAAATGAGACATTGAAAGTAGTAGACGAGTTTCGCTATTTGGCTGTAAAATAACTGAAGATGGCGGAAGTAGAAAGGATATCAAATGTAGATTGGTAATAGTAAGAAAAGCGTTTCTGAAGGAGAGAAGTGTGGTGGTGTAGCATAATGGTGAAGAGTAGACTGATAGGTCGAATAAAAAATGAGGACGTAATGAATCTAATTGGGGAAAAAAGAAATTTATGGCACAACACAACTTGACTAAAAGAAAGCATCAGTTGGATCGACACATCCTGAGACATCAAGGAACTGTCACTTTGGTAATGGAGTGTAGTATGGCTGCTAAAAATTATAGAGGGAGACCAAGGCTTGAATACAGTAAGCAGTTTCAAGTGGATGTAGGTTGGTGTAGTTCGGAAGAGATGTGTAGTTTGGCAGAGATGAAAAGTCTTGCACAGCATAGACTAGCATGGAGAGCTGTTTCGGAATGAAGACCACAACAACAACATATATGGATGCAGATTTTCTGAGCAGTATCGTTTCAAGAAAAAAATAACGACATAGTTAAACTGAATTTTAAATATGTTCACCAGGGCTAAGATGACGTCACCAAGAGGTGGAAGAACAGACTAGGTAGAGCAGGGGAGCCAGTGCTAACATTATTGTCAAATACCATGCCGGCTGCTGTGTGCAGCGCTCCGGCGGATAGGCGGAGATATACATTGATTTTACAGCCGGAGCCTCAATTAATCTTGCCAGTAGTTTCAAAAATTGGGTCACACATCATTAAACACGAAAGGATTAATCAGCTAAATTGCTCGCAACGATCGCCCGCCGTGGCGCGGCTCGCAGAACCGCCTCTGGCCGCTACAGCTGCTATGGTATGCCCGTACCCGCGACCCAACACTACCCGACTCCTGACCCAAAAACTGCTCCGGCCATTAGCATCGGCATGCCTATTCATTATGCGCACCAATACTGCCCGCTATTGGTTTCTCTGCTCTCACCCCACGTGTTTCAAGTGATTATCGTTACTATAATTCTCCGGCCGTTTTCACATCTGCTAAAGCAGCAATTCCGACTGCGCGCGAACTGATACATCATTCGTCATCCAGCTTTTACAAAAACGGCGAAGTAATACGTTCGCGAAACATTCTTTTTCTTTTACGGAAGCACAGTTCCAGCTACTCTGCAACATACCATTTCTTATTTATCGAATGGTTATTTAAGCACAAAATTAAATGTAATAGGACAATATCACATGTAATTTCCAAGCACACATCTAAATTTCTAATTAAATGAAATCCGACTACATGCGTCGAATTTCCCAAGTGTATAACTGTGGATGTTTTTAAAAAAATATATTAAAAAATATATTTTCAAAAAAAATATATTAAATACTTCTTTGGGAAACATCGATATGAAAGGAAAAGTATATTAACATGATCCTGTCTAATGTTCTCACCGAAACTCTTTGAAAAACAAACCGAGCAGTGCCCTAAATCGATTGGCCAAGGCTGCCGGCGAAATCACGTCTGCCGCGCCATCATGCAGCCCTTATGGTTCAGTGCTAAATTCTCTGTTGTATCAGGCACCATGTGTTGTCACGTGCTTTAGCCAGGATATCCGAAGATTTTCCGGTTATCACTTAGCGATTCTTTGAGAAACATGATTAACTATTTCTTCTTTTGATTTCTCTCTAGCGGCATTTACACTGAAGCACCAAAGAAACTCGTATAGGCAGGCGTATACAGACATAAGTAAACAGGCAGAATACGGCGCTGCGGTCGGAAACGCGTATATAAGACAACAAGTGTCTGGCGTAGTTGTTAGATCGGTTACTGCTGCTATAATGGCATCAAGATTCCGGTGAGTTTGAACGAGGTGTTATAGTCGGCGCATGAGCGTTTGGACACATCATCTCCGAGATAACGATGAAGTGGGGATTTTCCCGTACGACCATTTCACGAGTTTACCAATAATGTCAGGAATCCGGTAAAACATCAAATCTCCGGGATCGCTGTGGCCGGAAAAAGATCCTGCAAGAACGGGACCAGCGACGACTGAAGAGAATCGTTAGGTGTGACAGAAGTGCAACCCTTCCGCTAATTGCTGCAGATTTCAATGCAGGCCATCAACAAGTGTCAGCGTGCAAACCATTCAGCGAAACATCACCGATATGGGTTTCCGGCGTCGAAGGCCCACTCGTGTACCCTTGATGACTGCAGGACATAAAGCTTTATGCATCGTCTTGGCCCGTCAACACCCACATTGGACTGTTGATGACTGGATACATCTTGCTTGGTCGGACGAGTCTCGTTTCAAATTGTTTCGAGCGGATGGACCTGTACGGGTATGGAGACAACCTGATGAATTTATGGATACTGCATGTCAGCAGGGGACTCTTCAAGCTGGTGGAGGCTCTGTAATGGTGTGTGGCGTGTGCAGTTGGAGTGATATGGGACCCCTGATACGTGTAGATACGACTCTGACAGGTGACACGTACGTAAGCATTGTGTCTGATAACCTGCATATATTCATTTCCATTTTACATTCCGACGGACTTGGGCAATTCTAGCAGGACAATGCAACATCTCACACGTCCAGAATACTTGCAGAGTGGCTCCAGCAACACTCTTCAGAGTTTAAACACTTCCGATGGCCACCAAAGTACCTAGAGATGTACATTATTGAGCATATCTGGGATGACTTGCAACGTGCTGTTCAGTAGAGATCTCCATCCCCTCGTACTCTTACGGATTTATGGACAGCCCTGCAGGATTTATGGTGTCAGTTCCCTCCAGCATTGCTGCAGACGTTAGTCGAGTCCATGCCACGTCGTATTGCGTCCTACACAATATTAGGCAGATGTACGCATACCACTTTCTTTAGCTCTCCAGTGTATTTTATAAGGCTAGTATTATCTACCAGTTCTGCTTGATAATCATAAGCGGAAGGTCATTCAGCGCGTTAGATCCAATAGTACAGTCAGTGAAGGAAAATTAGGGGAAGAAGTTTGCGTAAGCGTAATTTTTTTAACTGTAGTAGGAAAAATTCCCATGAACAACGTAATAAAAATCCTAACCGTTGGGCAGTGACCGGTTGGAGGAGGGGTTTTTGAGAGTCATTTTTCTGTTTTACCAGAATAACTAGGAATCCTCTGCTTTTACCGAAAATTTTTTTCAACACAAAATTAAATTATATTTACTATAAAAAGGCTCTCTTCGCTTTTCTCTAGGGCTAACAGTTTCCGCGTTGTAGGAGACACAAAAATCGCTGATTATTAAAATATTGTCTTAAAGCTATAAATTAATGTTTATTGTAACACGAAGTAGACTGAGGACAAAAATTAAACGCATGTATCACATGTAAGTACAACAGATCCGTATTAAGGGAAAATCGTAATGTGGGAGTGTACGATGGTGGAGGGGGCAGGGGAAGGGTGGATGTAGAAGCATGAGGGAAGGTAGTGGCCATGCAGTTGTCTCCTTCATAGGTCTGCAAACTGAAGAGCGAGCAGGCGAGTCCCTGCTCTCCCTGCCCCTCTACGTCACAAGAAGTAACTACAGGCTGTTTCACAAAGTTGCGTCAGACCTTCCGCAGCACACCTTATGACTCACCGAAAACGCAGAGTGCAGATCAGGAATGGTTTATTTTCCACGAAGTACGTTAGTGGAATATAGATAATACAAAAATACTAACGAAATAAACGAATAAGGATAAAATGTACGTAAAGCTCCGCAAACTGTTCTACATAGCTACAGGAGAAATTGATTCTTAATCATTCTTACCGCAGCTCCAACTTATTGCGGGAAAGGCAACTTCCTCCACCAAAAGCGCTGCCCGCTTTTCAGTCCAGTCACATGCTATACCTCCCAAGTGTTAGCTGTAAAGTTCTCTCATGTGAGAAGACAAAATAGCTTCACTGATCTCGTGTTTATATAATGGAGTTACTTTCATTTTAGTCTTTTGGAGTTTTTAAGTGAGCTGGGCTATGCGTAAATCCATCCCAAGCAATAAACTTGCAGCTGGCCATTTGAACCTGACGACAAAGTTCCGTTAGATTCATGCAACTCGTGCCTGAAAATGAGTGAAATGAGCTCTAAATGTTCAGCAATTCATAAATTTGCACTGAAGTGATCAAAGTCATAGGATAGCGATCTGTACATGTACAGATGGCGGTATTATCGCGTACACAAGGTATAAATGGGCAGTGCTTTGGCGGAGCATTTGTACTCGGTTGATTCATGTGAAAAAGTTTCCGACGTGATTGTGGCCACACGACGGGAATTAAAATACTTTCAACGCGGAATGGTAGTTGCAGCTAGACGCATGGGACATTTAGTTTCGAAAATCGTTAGGAAATTCAATATTTTGAGATCCTCAGCGTCAAGAGTGCCGAGGATGCCCAATTTCAGGTATTACCCCTCACCACGGACAACGCAGTGGCCGACGGCCTTCACGTAACGACCGAGAGCAGCGGCTTTTGGCTAGTGTTGTCAGCACTAACAGCCAAACAACACTGCGTGAAATAACCGCACAAGTCTATGTGGGACGTAAGACCAACGTATCTGTTAGGGCAGTGCGGCGAAATTAGGCGTTAATGGTCTATGGCAGCAGACGACCGACACGAGTGCCTTTGCTAACAGCAAGACATCGCCAGCAGCGCCTGTCCTGCGCTCGTGACCACATCGGTTGGGCCGTACTACTGGAAAACTGTGGCCTGGTCAGATGAGCCCCGATTCGGTTGGTAAGAGCTGATGATAGCGTTCCACTATGGTGGAGACTCCACAAACTCATGGACTCAAGTTGTCATTGAGACACTGCGCAAGCTGATGGTGGCTCCATAATGGGACTGTGTTCACATGGAATGGCCTAGAACTACTTAAACCTAACTAACCTAATGACATCACACACATCCATGCCCGAGGCAGGATTCGAACCTGCGACCGCAGCGGTCGCGCGCCTAGAACCGCTCGGCCACACCGGCCGGCCAGATGGTATAGAAAAAGTTCACATGATGCTGGAGTTACCGGTCGTGACACTCGCCTGGAAAACGTTCATGTACCCTGAACAGACACGGGCGCGTTCAAAATGTACGGCGAGAGACAAGCCCGCTCTACTCCCACTCAGATTTTTATACGGCACGTTTACAAGCATCCCAAATCCAGTTTTCCGGAAAATAATTTCACAGTACCACTTTTGGTTCGTCATGTAAACATACCACTGTGTTGTGAAGGCAGAAGGCGCCACCTCAGCATTCGCCATCTCTATGTCGTCACCGTGACGTAATATAACCCATCAGATGCCGTCCTCTGGACATAAAAGTGGGAGGCCAGCCAGTTTCACCAGGATCATAATTAGCCCCTGATGACGATGACGGAGGCAATCGTGGAAAGCTTGAGATTTTATCCATAGTACACACGGAAACGTAACCGAAAACTTTTTGTCCACAGCACTGTGGAGTCTGCAAATATCAACATCTAAATCAGTAATCTACAAACTTCTGTGAAATGTGCAGCTCAGCACACGGTATTTCCCGTTGCACCATGTACACTGTCTGATCAAAAGTATCCGGACAATCCTATGTAATGCGTGGATCGGTTAGAAGAGTTCAGTTACGCCGGTCGTGAACTAGTCATCGGATGTCACCTGAATAACAAACCCATCAGGGACATTGCAACCCTTCTATAGTTGCCAAAGTCGACTGTTGATAATGTTACTACGAAGTAGAAAAGCGAAGGAACAACCCAGATCAGGCAGACTTCAGGTACTGACTAGGGCTGTTTATAAAATATCGATATATCGCTTCACATTCCAAAAGGTATAGATATACATCGGTGATATTTCTCCCGCGATATATCGACATGTCGATATAAAAACGGCATTTACTTTATACTATATTTTTTCACAATTTTCTGAAAATCTTTGAAGTTGTTCTTTTGAAATTGTACTCGGACATAATTTCACTTTCACTATGTGAATGAGCCTTATTAGTTTTTGAGCTTTCATTACGTCCAATCATCCTCTTCGACTGTGTGAAGCAAATATATGTGACACAAAAGAAGAACACGGACTGCACTTGCGGAGAGGGGGGGGGGGGGGCGGTGTGAATGGAATAACAAGATTTCCGATGTGAAGAAACAGCACACTAGCTCCGTTAAAAAACAATTTTTAACGCAGCTAGTGTGCTATTTCTACGCATTGACATTCTTAAAAAAATCTGCTCAGAATGTTGAACAAAAATCTGAATTATAAGAGTGATCGTTGCGGTGGTGTGAGGGAAATTAATGAAGACGTAATCGGCGCTCTGCGCTATCAAAAGAAACTGGAATGTTTAGCTTGTTTAGTTTGACACTACAGTTGCTAGGTCGCTGACGTATGCAGTAACAAAAAAATAGTCGACACGAAGTGTTCCGGACAAACCCGACATGTGACGAAAGCGAACGATGGGCCCATCAGAAATATTTTATTGTGCCCGTTACGTGCAGTTACCATTGTTAGCAAAGTTGTTATCGCCAAGCGTGAATGTGCATCGTTTTCGTTTCAATTCTTGCTCTAAGGTGAATAAGCAGACTGCTAACTTCTTTATTTACAGGATATCTAATAGTAAATCGTACTTAAATATAAAACTCTAAAACCGGCACGATGTTTACAATGTGCAGCTGATATTTTTATAGGCAGGTACGCAGATACACTATGTGATCAACAGTATCCGGACACCATGAAAATGGTATGTGATATCACAATTAAATCAGAGACTGTTGACGGCGCTCTCTTCTCATTTTGTGCCGGTACAGGATATTTGAAAGTGATCCGCTCTTATTTTATATCCAAACGGTACATTTTGAAACTGTGGTTCCTTATCAAAAGTTTGTCTAGCAAATTCCCTCTACTACTCCTAGAAGCCTGTAACAGGAACTGTGAAACATCCTGTATATTGCTGTGCTACAGCACGTGATTGTTTTTCCTTTTTTCAACTACCCATTTGTTGATTGCAGCCAGGTAATTCCCGCAGGTCATTTCAACTTCTTTTTTCTTTTCGGTATTTCGAGGCTTTTTCCGTGATTCGCTTTGATCGTATCTCCCGCAACAAAGGCAAAAGCTTCACTAAAACTGCCGTATTATCGCATCAAATTCGCGCTAAGAAAGCAATGAAGTGTTGGCCTACACATCAGGCGAGGGATAATTTCAGTCGTACTAACTTAATTGTAAGTAACGCACAGTGACCTTACCACCGTTGAATTCGTATCGGTTTGGGCTCTGTCAGTATTGTAACTACCCCTTAGGGGAAAAATATAACTTTCTGGGGGGTAAAAACAACAGGTTTCAATTGTGCTTCAGTCACAAGACTAAACTGTTATTAAAGTAGCATTACTGTTATCACTGTTTCGTAAAAAAATGGTTCAAATGGCTCTTAGCACTATGGGACTTAACTTCTGAGGACATCAGTCCACTAGAGCTTAGAACTACTTAAACCTAACTAACCTAAGGACATCACGCACATCCATGCCCGAGGGAGGATTCGAGCCTGCGACCGTAGCAGTCGCGCGGTTCCAGACTGTAGCGTCTAGAACTGCTCGGCCACTCCGGCCGGCTGTTTCGTAAAACCGAAACACTCATTACATAATTTTCAAATACATCACAATACTCGTGATGCCATGTTGCAGAGGTTACAGCTAGCGAAAATATATATGAACATCGTCCTTCTCACATGGCCCACCCACTACAAACACAGTTTGTATTCATTTATACTAGAACTGACATGTGATTACATTTTCACGCAATTTGGTGCATAGATCCTGAGAAATCAGTACCCAGAACAACCAGCTCTCGCCGTAATAACGGCCTTGATACGCCTGGGCATTGAGTCAAACAGAGCTTGGATGGCGTGTACAAGTACAGCTGCCCATGCAGCTTCAACACGGTACCACAGTTCATCAAGAGTAGTGACTGGCCTATTGTGACGAGCCAGTTGCTCGGCCACCATTGACCAGACGTTTTCAATTGGTGACAGATCTGGAGAATGTGTTGGCCAGGGCAGCAGTCGAACATTTTCTGTATGCAGAAAGGCCCGTACAGGACCTGCAACATGCGGTCGTGCATTATCCTGCTGAAATGTAGGGTTTCGCAGGGATCGAATGAAGGGTAGAGCCACGGGTCGTAACACATCTGAAATGTAAAGTCCACTGTTCAAAGTGCCGTCAATGCGAACAAGATGTGACCGAGACGTGTAACCAATGGCACCGCATACCATCACGCTGGGTGATATGCCAGTATGGCGATGACGAATACACGCTTCCAGTGTGCGTTCACCGCGATGTCGCCAAACACGGATGCAACCATTATGCTGCTGTAAACAGAACCTGGATTCATCCGAAAAAATGACGTTTTGCCATCGAGTACCCTTGTTCGTCGTTGAGAACACTATCGCAGGCGCTCCTGTCTGTGATGCAGCGTCAAGGGTAACCGCAGCCATGGTCTCCGAGCTGATAGTCCATGCTGCTGCACACGTCGTCGAACTGTTCGTGCAGATGGTTGTTGTCTTGCAAACGTCCCCATCTGTTGACTCAGGGTTCGAGACGTGGCTGCACGATCCGTTACAGGGTGGTTCAAATGGCTCTGAGCACTATGGGACTCAACTGCTGAGGTCATTAGTCCCCTAGAACTTAGAACTAGTTAAACCTAACTAACCTAAGGACATCACAAACACCCATGCCCGAGGCAGGATTCGAACCTGCGACCGTAGCAGTCTTGCGGTTCCAGACTGCAGCGCCTTTAACCGCACGGCCACTTCGGCCGGCAATCCGTTACAGCCATGCGGATAAGATGCCTTTCAACTCGACTGCTAGTGATACGAGGCCGTTTGGATCCAGCACGGCGTTCCGTATTACCCTCCTGAACCCACCGATTCCATATTCTGCTAACAGTCATTGGATCTCGACCAACGCGAGCAGCAATGTCACGATACGATAAACCGCAATCGTGATAGGCTACAATCCGACCTTTATCAAAGTCGGAAACGTGGTGGTACGCATTTCTCCTCCTTACACGAGGCATCACAACAACGTTTCACCAGGCAACGCCGGTGAACTGCTATTTGTGCGACACCTCCAACCCGACGAGTCGTTCAGTTCGAAGTGTAAAATGTGTAGGGGTTGGAAAAAAATACGAAAACACCGCGAGAAACGCACGCTTGAATAGAAATGCAGATGCCGACCACGCCTGCTGGTTGTGTTGTTGCATTTGACCATGAACAAGTCCTGTACGATGTCCTCGATACGTTGCAAGTGTCAATCGTGGTCAGGATGAATGCATTATGTCAGCGCTAAGAGAAATCCAACGCGGTCATGTTGTTGGTGCTCGTGTGGTGGGTGCTTTCGTAAGCCTAGGTAGCCGAAGTGTTTGGTGTTTCAAGAGACACCCTATCGAAGATTTATACCGCATACAGGGAAAGCGGAAAACATGATCCGCTAAGTCACAACGTGGACGAAATTGTGTGCTGAGTTATCGTGACGGACGGTAATTGACGAAAAATAAGAGGACGAGAGCTTCAGAAGTCCCAACAGAACTGATTGTCGCAGTAGAAAACCCTCTTAGCACCAAAACAACACGAAGGGAGCTCAATAAGCTGTGACTTGCAGGGCGGGCTAAAATTCCACCTATCAGCGATGCAAATGCCTGTAACGTGCTGCAGAAGTCATAAAACCTGGACTATAAAGCGATGGAAGAAAATGGTTTCACACTTTTTCACCTTGTGACCGAGTTTACGACCCAAGATTGAAACATGGCGGTGGTTCGTTGATGATGTGGGCAGCCATATCGTGCTTCTTCGTGGGCCCCATTGTTACTCTCCAAGGATTATGTGACCAGTTTGGCTCATCAGGTCCATCTCATGGTACATCTTTTGTTCCCCAGTTTTGATGCTGTGTTCCAAGACGACAGAACGCCTCTTCAAACAATTCGCAAACCAGTCCTGGTTTTTTGAGCAGGAGAATGAATTTTCACATCTCCCCCGGCCACCACGGTCACCAGATATCAAAAGTATTGAGCCTTTGTAGTCTACTTTGGAGAGAAGTGCGTGGATCGCTACGAACCTCCGTCATCATTACCTCAACTTGGCACTATTTTGCAGGAAGAATGGTATAAGATTGCCTTAAAAACCATAAACAACCTGTATTTAGCCATTCCGAGACGAATGGAAGCTGTTATCAATACCAACGAGTTTCTCGCTCCTTATTAAGCATGGCAAAGTCTTATGTTTCTGTTGTTTCCATATTTTTGTACAACCCCTGTATGTAGGATGTTGCTCAGGCTGGAGATATTTCTATGATGTCTTGGGGGGTGTTCTTCGTACCATGAGTTGGAGCCAGTCATTCAGATTAGCGTTAACATAGACAGGGATGCCTATTTTAACGGACTTGGTACTCATTCGAACTTACGTTACTTGGTGTCGAAACTTTCGCTCCCTACTGCGTTTCCGGTCATCGACTGAACATCCATTCATAGTTTCCCTCGCTAGGTAGTTCACGGAAGTGACCTGCATAGATGTATCTGGCACGACACAAAATACGAGGAGACTTCTTAAAGTAAGTTACAGATTATCTTGGTAGACGAAGTAACGTTTATTGAATGCTGCATTACACTTCAAAGTGACACAGATATATGACATTATTTTTCAGCATAGTCACCAAATCTGTATGTATAACGGTCGGAACGTTCTACAATATTTGAACGTCTCGACGATAGAAATCCAGTCCCTCGCCACGTAAGCATTAGAGAAACGTATTCTGGACGTCTTCATTATTGCAATATCTTAGATTGCTGCGAAGTAGTTCCTCGATTGTGTGGAGATCGTCGTCTGTGGTCTATGTCGATAGCCTTCTTTCCCGCCCACCTTTTTCTCGCCTGTGCGGCCTTGGTCAAATTGTTGATCCCATTTCACTACGGCTGGATGCGATATTACATTCTCCTCCGACAATGCGCAATGTTCTCACCGTGGAACGACTTCTTGAAGTCCTCCCTCCAGAGATTACAATAAAATGGTTCAAATGGCTCTGAGCACTATGGGACTTAACTTCTGAGGTCATCAGTCCCCTAGAACTTAGAACTACTTAAACCTGACTAACCTAAGGACATCACACACATGCATGCCCGAGGCAGGATTCGAACCTGCGACCGTAGCGGTCGCGCGGTTCCAGACTGTAGCGCCTAGAACCGCACGGCCACTCCTGCCGGCGTAACATAAAATGGGTTGATATTTGTACCGTACTGTACTTGTAACACGACCAGGAGGGTCGTGGTATCAGCATTCGCCACGACCAATGGCTGCTGCCTTAGGGCATGTAGGGAACCCTACGCAGTGTAAACTTGTGTCGGCCAGTGGCAGACAGCGCAGTGTGGTGCCTTTTGTGTGTCGTGTCGGTGAGCGCCCGTGGGTCGGCGCGGCTCGGCGTGACATTCAGCTGCCCTTTACACGCCTCGGCACGCGCACTGTTGCCGCTGCGGTACGTTTTCGGGAATAATCTAGCTGCATATAGTCGCCCGTGGAGTTAAATTCAGAGTCGTGGTATGTGGGTCTATAAGGGCGACCCCGCTACGGTGGGAAATGTTATACTCAGTACCTGAGTAAGCGTCTAGACCAGTGGTTCTCAACATTTCAAGGAGCATCACCCCATGAGTGGAGTCAGATAAACCCCGTCCCTTGCCCCTCCTCCCGTGCCCCACCAGCATCAACATTAGAGATTAGCCGCGCGGGGTTAGCCGAGAGGTCTAGGGCGCTGCAGTCGTGGACAGTGCGGCTGGTCCCGGCGGAGGTTCGAGTCCTCCCTCGGGCATGGATGTGTGTGTTTGTCCTTAGAATAATTTAGGTTAAGTAGTGTGTAGGCTTAGGGACTGATGACCTTAGCAGTTAAGTCCCGCCGACCGCGGTGGCCGAGCGGTTCTAGGCGCTTCAGTCCGGAACCGCGCGACTGCTACGGTCGCAGCTTCGAATCCTGCCTCGGGCGTGGATGTGCGTGATGTTCTTAGGTTAGTTAGGTTTAAGTAGTTCTAAGTTCTAGGGGGCTGATGACCTCAGATGTTAAGTCCCTTACTGCTCAGAGCCATTTGAACCATTTAGTTAAGTTCCATAAGATTTCACATACATTTTTGCATTAGTGCCTAGCTAAACCTTAAAACTAAAAAGAATTCTCTTTGAGCGCTTTTATGTTTAAAACGATGAAAGATGAACGACAAACAGGTTGTGGGTGTTTTCTTACGAACTTATGAGTCAATGAGACAATTGGTACTGCATTTTTCTAACATTTTCTTAAAGAATGATGAAGAAATTCTCAGCGCATCGCTAGTGCTGCCTGTAACTCCTTCTCAGAAAAGAAAGCTAACCTTCCACATTGAGGGCAGACACTTGGTACAAAACGTGCTTGCTCTGCAACACTCCTCTCCCTAGAGGCGCTTGTTTGACCCACATCCTGTACCCCCATTTGAGATCAACCGAGTTGTAGCACTGCAGATGCTCTCCATTTGTACTGGAATAGCACCTCACCACGGAAGAAAAGGCGGACGGGCTCCCTGAAACTCAAGCATACGTGCTTTAATCAAATGAAACTATGTGCTTGGTAACGCTGTTCGAGTTTAGGGGGAATACCTAGTGGAGTGACGCGTGAATGGGAATTTGGATTGAGGAGGGAGGCGTGCTAGGGTAGTCCATGATAATAGTAATGACAATAATAATAATAATAATAATAATACAATGGAGGCCCTACAGCAGTGTGGTAGCGTTGTGTAGTCAATTAGTTCGCTTATTGTTGCGAAGTGAAGAATGTAGCAATTCATGGTCTACTGCTGCAACTATCTACAAGTCGAAAAAGGAATTGTCATAATATACACTACTGGCCATTAAAATTGCTACACCACGAAGATGACGTGCTACAGACGCGAAACTTAACCGACAGATGATGTGATATGCAAATGATTAGCTTCTCAGAACATTCACACAAGGTTGGCGCCGGTGCGACACCTCCAACTATGAAAAACAAAACCAAAGCCACATCACCTCAAAAATTCAAAAGTCAAACATCCCTACATAAATTAAAACAAATTCAACACACAATAAATACACAAAACAATACAACTCCAGAAAAGAAAGCTAACCTTCCACATTGAGGGCAGACACTTGGTACAAAACGTGCTTGCTCTGCGAAAAATAAATTTCGATGCTGCAAAGTAGGTCGGCCCACACACACAGACACACACACACACACACACACACACACAGAGGGCGCCATGAAACACAACAAGACGACATCTACAAACACAACCAACTCATAAACTTCGCGCCTTAATGACGTCACACACGACAATACCCTTACGTCAGGGGTCAAAGCAGACGGGTGGAATCGGACGCTTCCGTTGATGTGTGGGTATTGGTTTTTTGGTATCGTCAGCTGCGGTTGACCTATATAGGTCAAGGGTAGTGTCCGATTCCTGTAGATTTCGTTTTTTTTTTGTTTTTGGAACGTGGTGTGTTTTTTTACTGTTATGTTTAGTGTGTCACCTCCCTAAAACACCCAATTTCCCGTGGTTGTCCTGTTAGTTTGATTGTATTTTTGGAGGGCGATGTTACTGTCTTATTTATACGTATTTGCGTTTGTTGCCTTGTGCATGTAGTGACATCATAGGCGCCATATTGTAGACGCTTAGAATAGCCAGTTCCGCCATATTGATGACGTCATGGGTCAAAACACACAGGTGGAATCGAATACTTCAGTAATGCCTTGAGTGGTCCATTATACGCTTTCATCTTTGTGTGGCGTTGTGATTAATGGCGTTTTTTGAGGTACTCGGCTCGAAAGGTGCTACTCCTTTCGCAATGGTTGCCCGTAAACTGGTTCAAATGTATCTGCATTCGCTCACAACAACAGTTCCTATAGGGTTCGCAACCGATTGTCGTTGAAAAGACGTGTCACTTGTCTCCGGTCCCTTTCAGTTAAGATCTTCTCACGGTCACTGTTTTCAAACTGTGTTAAATGGTTGCGAGCGGCACGCCATTCCTTGTAGACACGTTGGACAGTCGGCGTCGCTTCGCCAACAAATCTTACAACTTCATACACGGTGTGCCGATAGGCACGTTCATACACGACGGCTCCTTTCTGCCACTCTGTCACGTCTCCACATCTCACTGCGCTTATTCCATACAACAGAACGGCACATTCGCACAGCTTCACTGCCGTGACTTAACGTCAGCGCTGGAGGGTCACATCAACAATTCCACGCCATCTAAAACGCTCCAAAGCGAACTGGGTGATGTTCCAAGAGGATCACTAACATTGTCTTCGGTGAGGCTGGTACAAAAGCCACAAGGGTATCATTTCTACACTATCTTCAATTAACATTTACCTTTAATGTTTCTTTGTCGGAAAGAAATGCAAAAAGAGGCTAGTTTTTGTTTTGTGACATTTTGCCTCGTATATCAGATCTAAGGTCAGCGTGAGTAGTCCCAATTGCATTAAAATAAAATATATATTTCATTTAACTATAGAACTACCGCATCAAAGAAGTTCCCGCTCTAATTGTGTTGCCAATATCTTCCCTACCGTGCAGGCGATCACTAGCCGTGTCACGTTCTCCAACACACCAGGAGCGCTGTGCAGCCCAGCTCATTTATCTGTACCTGACTGTCACCCTCAACCGAAGATTGGTCACTCAGGATCCAAGTAAGCACACTGTTCTCACGAGCATTCCATCCTAGCTAAATAGGACTCATGTCAGGTGGCCTCCAAGTCAATCAAGTACCCTCGTGTCCGTAGAGTGTTCCTACAACTGATATGCTACAGTTCGGGAACTATGGGGCGATGCATTGTCTTGCTAAATGTATAGGTATCCTGCCCCATCGCTAATCTCAGTTACCCTTGATGGTGGTTCACAGAGATACTCTGTAGCCCAGAGGTTGGCAATGATTCTGCGTGGTATCGCGGCACCATGGTTTCAGTGTACAGCACTTAGTTAATAACGGATCCTGTCTGTCCCCTGTGTTCTCCGATGCGGTCCTGCCGTCCACAGGTTGATCACAGCAGCTGACTGTGGCCACGAGTTTCTGTCAAACAGAAATTTTTGTGACAGACTGTCGACACATCGACCCTTGAGAAACCACAGGGCTCACATTACTTCGGAGATGTGCCTACCTCTGTGATCTGACTGCCGTCAAAAGCGTTGATACATGTCTTCCTTCCTCAATGTGCAACTAACACTCAACGACATTATGCTGCCGTGTCAGGTCGAACTACTGCATTCGCTGTAACGACAGGAGCACTGTCTCTCTAAGAAAACAGCTAAGTCTAATTCTACTATTCTTCTTTTTGTTGCATCCTTTTCCCGCATCATCACAGGGTCGGCATGGTTGTGAACGATTTGCACGGTTAGTTTAAGAGGTTGCCAGATGCCTTTCCTATCGCTACCCCGTACCCCCACCCCCTTTCCGCTACGGTGTAGTGTTTATCATGTGAAGGTGAGCGAAAGTTTTCAAAATGTTTGCGAATCACGAGGCGGGACTTGGGTACCAGACCAGTATTCACTTACTGAGATCCGGTCTGGCGCACCTCCACGTCGCGGCGCTGTAACAGGTCTAATCCGATTGCACGTCTGTGAATAACTTCCTTCCAAGTTACGTTATACTCTTCTATTCTTCCCTAGCAACTCAATGATAAAACAATTACAGTACATACAAAAACTACCTTATGATTGCTTTTCTACTTTAGAAAGTATTAGGTTCGTACAGAAGTTCGTGGGGTTTTGTCTTGCGTGTTCGTAACCGGTTGCTATACGTTTATTTATATATTATCATTTTTATATGTAGTTCACTTTTGTCATTTGAGTTTACATATTGTCATCTTGTCATTTAGATGTAGTGAGTAGCTGAGGACGCTAGAAAATGTAGTACCAAGTGGAGAAATCGGAACATTTCCGACACATTCTTTTGTTTGAGTTCAGTAGAGGGTTGACAGAAGCAGGGCAGTCAGATATATTTGGGCCGTGTATGGCTAATGCCATTGGGCAGAACAAGACAAGAAATTTGTTTTCACGTTTTAAGGGAGATCGTTTTGACATTAGTGGCTCTCCACGTTCAGGAAGACCTTCGGCGTTTGATGAAGATCTTTTAAACGCATTAATCCATAATGATCCACGCCAGTGTACTCGAGAACTGGCAGATGTGATGAACTGCGATCATTACAACATCGTGCGACATTTGCATGCTAACAAGGGAACCTCCCCATCGCACCCCCCTCAGATTTAGTTGTAAGTTGGCACAGTGGATAGGCCTTGAAAAACTGAACACAGATCAATCGAGAAAACAGGAAGAATTGTGTGGAACTATGAAAAAAATAAGAAAAATATACAAACTGAGTAGTCCATGCGCAAGACAGGCAACATAAAGGACAGGCTGAGCTCAGGAGCGCCGTGGTCCCGTGGCTAGCGTGAGCAGCTGCGGAGCGAGAGGTCCTCGGTTCAAGTCTTCCCTCGAGTGAAAAGTTTAATTTTTTATTTTTAGACAATTAGTATCTGTCCGTCCGCCCGATGCGAGGTAACTGCACTGTAGTATGGGCACGCTACACCTAAACGGAAAAATTTGAAAAAGTTAAAAACATGTTTTGACATAGCACAGGGAAAACGGTGCGACTGTGAAACTGTTGCATTCATTTGTTGCAGTTTATGTGACAAACTCTTATGTTTTCATCACTTTGTTTTTGGAGTGATTATCACATCCACAAGAAAACCTAAATCGGGCAAGGTAGAAGAATCTTTTCACCCATTCGCCAAGTGTACAAGTTAGGTGGATCGACAACATATTCTTGTCATGTGACGCACATGCCGTCACCAGTGTCGTATGGAATATATCAGACGTGTTTTTCTGTGGAGGAATCGGTTGACCTATGACCTTGCGATCAAGTGTTTTCGGTTCCCATTGGAGAGGCACGTCCTTTCGTCTATTAATCGCACGGTTTTGCGGTGCGGTCGCAAAACACAACCACTAAACTTATTACAGTGAACAGAGACGTCAATGAACGAACGGACAGATCATAACTTTGCGAAAATAAAAAAAGTAAACTTTTCACTCGAGGTAAGACATGATCCGAGGACCTCTCGTTTCGCAGCTGCTCACGCTAACCACGGGACCACGGCGCTCCTGCGCTCATATTTTCCTTGATGTTGCCTATCTTGCGCATAGACTACTCAGTTCGTATATTTTGCTTATTTTTTTCATAGTTCCAAACAACTTCTTCCTGTTTTCTCGATCGATCTGTGTTCAGTTTTTCAAGGCCTATCCACTGTGCCAACTTATAACCAAATCTGAGGGGGGTGCGATGGGGAGGTTCCCTTGTAAGGGACAAAAACTACATGCCCTAAGCCAAAATCACAAAAATCTGTGGGTGACCATATGTGCATCTCTGCTTGCTCCTCATCAACTGGCCCGTGAACAACACCGACCACTCCTGTCCTGTATCGTTAGTGGTGGACAGAAATGGTGTCTTTACGCTGACGTTAGGGGGGACATTGATGAAATTGACCAAAAATGTCAATTTCCGATTTATTTTTTATTTGTTAGTACAACTCACGGACAGTAAGTTCCTAAAGTTTCAATGTTGAAATCGCATCCGAAGTGGCTCAGAATTAATTAAAAGTGTGACGCCGCCTCCCTGCCACGACCGCGTTTTGAAGCAGCACTTCAATACCAGCTCAGTGAACATCGATTCTGTGTATTACTTTCAACCAAACGTGTGCGGGATACATCTAGAAGGCCGTGATTCATACTCTTTGGTTTTATAGATCATCTTTGGCCGATCCTGCACTTCTCAAAACGTGTGTTCATGGCAAAATCCAAAATCCAAATGAGTCTCTAAATTCACTCATACAGAATCGATGCCCAAAAAACACATTTGCATCTGCTACAGTTGTCAGAATTGCATCTTATGATGCAGTAATTGCATTTAATGATGGGAAGTCAGGAAGATGAAGGTATTAGAAAGAATGGGCTACAAGATAGGAAACTTTACTCAAAACATCCCGAGAAAAATAGATTTACAGCGCGTCTCTGCAGCTGAAAAGTCAGTTGAAGACCTAGTAAAGGAAAGAAGACAGACAACAAGCAACCAGAAGAGAAGCCTTGAAGGGAAAGACGACCCAGAGTACAAATGTGGTGCCTTCTGAAGAAGTTTGTTTTTTAAAGTTTATGTACTTTTTCCTCAGATTCTATGAATGCTAGAATTATGAAATTTTGTACACATATTTCTGTAAACATAATAAATGTTGTCTCAAGAGCAAATTTTGAAATTCTGATTCCTAGCTGAGATATGGGGCAAAGTGCTTGGAATTTTGCATGAACTTAAAATTGTACTTGTAGAATTAGAATTAAAAAATTATGAAAATTCTCCTATTTGACCTATTCCAAAAACCTCATGGGGGAAGCTTACAACATATCAAGAGATGAAACAGAGAAATTTTTGTGGAAATCTATTGAATACTTTCTGAGAAAAAGGAATATACATTATTTTTTGAAAATAAAACTTGAAATTTCATTCAAAAAAAAGTTGAGTATATATAATAAAAGGATTTTATAAGTAAATGTGTTACTTTCATGAAAAGCGTCGTACAAAATTTCATTGCCATATCTCCAAAACTGTGGATTTGGTGCACTTTTGAAATAGTGTGTGTTTTTCATCAATGTCCCCCATTAAGGAAAAGAATGGAATGGTTGAGGCTAAACAATGCAGCAATTCCCCGTACAAAGACCTCCGCACATCCACAAGAGAATGTTATGCATGTGGTGGAACAGCGACGGTGTAGTATACTACAAAATGCTACCCCGACTTATAACCACCAGTGCTGACATTTATTGTTAACAAATGAGACGTCTTGCAGACGGAGTCCAAGAACAACTACGAAGAAGGCTGCGTGAAGTGATGTTACTTCACGATAACGCACATCCGCATTCTACTAGAATGACAAAAAACGTTACACAGTAATAGGTTTGGGCAGACATTCTGCACCTACCTTATCCACCTTATCTTGCGCCGTCATATTTTCACCTTTACCGCTCTCTATCAAACAATCTTCAAGGAACTTCCTTTCCGGATGAAAATGCACTCCGCACATGGCTCGACGAGTTTTTCGTCTCAAAACCACGTGATTTCTACAGTCGGGGAGTCGAAAAGTTACCCCATCTGTAAAAATAGTGAAGGAGAATGTATTATTGATGACTGAAGTCTCTGTTATGCGTATCTCTAGTGTTTATTAAACTTAAAAAAAACGCTACGAACTTATGCATCAACTCAACAGTTCTGAACACGCACCTGACATAGTGAATTAGATAAAGTGGCGTCCGCAGCTCGTGGTCGTGCGGTAGCGTTCTCGCTTCCCGCGCCCGGGTTCCAGGGTTCGATTCCCGGCAGGGTCAGGGATTTACTCTGCCTCGTGATAACTGGGTGTTGTGTGATGTCCTTAGGTTAGATAGGTTTAAGTAGTTCTAAGTTCTAGGGGACTGATGACCGTAGATGTTAAGTCCCATAGTGCTCAGAGCCATTTCAACCATTTTTGAAGATAAAGTGGCGCTTTGTTTATGGATCTTGATCTGGCTGCAGGTATTCCCTTTGTTGGACTGTATGCTCTGGCGTTGTCATTATGATTCTCTGTACTGAAAGGAAGCACTTTGGATTGCTCTTTTGAAAAATTCCAGCCACATTGTGCCAAGATCAAAAGCAGCCTGTTTTAGGTCTGTGCGTTCTGCAGTTTTTCTTGTCATTGTCGCGCTATCGACTTTCTGACACAGAAAAGACGTGTTTATTCATTTATTTCTTCGATGCACGTTGGCAGATTTTGAAATTATAGTTCAATATTACCAATAAGCGTTCCACTATAATGTTTCCATATGTTGCGGGAAGTGGAAGAGGCACATTTTCCCCCATTCTGTGTGGCGATCACACTCCGTTTGCAGTGGCACAAACAAGAATAATTTAGTATAGATTTCCTATTACTCATAACTGCTTTCTACACTGTGGTTATGTTCCTTCAGGCATTTCAGTAGAAAGTGTTATGTCGGCAGCAAATGGTATTTCTGTTCTTTATTTGGCGAAATCACACTCGTCCATATCATCATCATCATCATCATCATCATCATTTAAGACTGATTATGCCTTTCAGCGTTCAGTCTGGAGCATAGCCCCCTTATAAAATTCCTCCATGATCCCCTATTCAGTGCTAACATTGGTGTCTCTTCTGATGTTAAGCCTATTACTTCAAAATCATTCTTAACCGAATCCAGGTACCTTCTCCTTGGTCTGCCCCGACTCCTCCTACCCTCTACTGCTGAACCCATGAGTCTCTTGGGTAACCTTGCTTCTCCCATGCGTGTAACTTGACCCCACCATCTAAGCCTGTTCGCCCTGACTGCTAATCTATAGAGTTCATTCCCAGTTTTTCTTTGATTTCCTCATTGTGGACACCCTCCTGCCATTGTTCCCATCTACTAGTACCTGCAATCATCCTAGCTACTTTCATATCCGTAACCTCAACATTGTTGATAAGGTAACCTGAATCCACCCAGCTTTCGCTCCCATACAACAAAGTTGGTCGAAAGATTGAACGGTGCACAGATAACTTAGTCTTGGTACTGACTTCCTTCTTGCAGAAGAGAGTACATCGTAGCTGAGCGCTCACTGCATTAGCTTTGCTACACCTCGCTTCCAGTTCTTTCACTATGTTGCCATTCTGTGAGAATATGCATCCTAAGTACTTGAAACCGTCCACCTGTTCTAACTTTGTTCCTCCTATTTGGCACTCAATCCGTTTATATTTCTTTCCCACTGACATTACTTTCGTTTTGGAGATGCTAATCTTCATACCGTAGTCCTTACATTTCTGATCTAGCTCTGAAATATTACTTTGCAAACTTTCAATCGAATCTGCCATCACAACTAAGTCATCCGCATATGCAAGACTGCTTATTTTGTGTTCACATATCTTGATCTCACCCAGCCAGTCTATTGTTTTTAACATATGATCCATAAATAATATGAACAGCAGTGGAGACAGGTTGCAGCCTTGTCTTACCCCTGAAACTACTCTGAACCATGAACTCAATTTACCGTCAACTCTAACTGCTGCCTGACTATCCATGTAAAGACCTTTAATTGCTTGCAAAAGTTTGCCTCCTATTCCATAATCTCGTAGAACAGACAATAACTTCCTCCTAGGAACCCGGTCATATGCCTTTTCTAGATCTATAACCATAGATACAATTCCCTGTTCCACTCATAACACTTCTCCATTATTTGCCGTAAGCTAAAGATCTGGTCCTGACAACCTCTAAGAGGCCTAAACCCACACTGATTTTCATCCAATTTGTCCTCAACTAATACTCGCACTTTCCTTTCAACAATACCTGAGAAGATTTTACCCACAACGCTGATTAAAGAGATACCTCTGTAGTTGTTACAATCTTTTCTGTTTTCATGTTTAAAGATTGGTGTGATTACTGCTTTTGTCCAGTCTGATGGAACCTGTCCCGACTCCCAGGCCATTTCAATTATCCTGTGTAGCCATTTAAGACCTGACATTCCAATGTATTTGATGATTTCCGACCTAATTTCATCCACTCCGGCTGCTTTATTGCACTGCAATCTATTGACCATTTTCTCCACTTCCTCAAATGTGATCCTATTTCCATCATCATTCCTATCCCATTCTACCTCGAAATCTGAAACATTGCTGATCGTATTTTCACCTACATTGAGCAACTCTTCAAAATATTCCCTCCATCTGCCCAAGGCATCCACAGGATTCACCAGCAGTTTTCCTGACCTGTCCAAAATACTTGTCATTTCCTTCTTACCTCCCTTTCGAAGACTGCTAATTACACTCCAGAATGGTTTTCCAGCAGCTTGACCCATAGTCTCCAACCTGTTTCCAAAGTCTTCCCAAGATTTCTTCTTGGATGCTGCAATTATCTGTTTGGCTTTGTTTCTTTCTTCAACATAACTTTCCCTGTCTACCTGAGTTCTAGTATGTAGCCATTTTTTATACGCCTTCTTTTTCCTTTTACAGGCTGCCTTGACTGTGTCATTCCACCAAGCTGTTTGCTTCATCCTACTTTTACACACTACTGTTCCAAGACATTCTTTAGCCACCTCTAGTACTGTGTCCCTGTACCTTGTCCATTCCTTTTCCAATGACTGTAATTGACTACATTCAACTAACTGGTACCTTTCTGAGATCGCTGTTATGTACTTGTGCCTGATTTCCTTATCCTAAAGTTTCTCCACTCTTATCCTCCTACATATGGACCTGACCTCCTGCACTTTCGGCCTCACAATCCCAATTTCACTGCAGATTAAATAATGATCAGTGTCATCAAAGAATCCCCTGAATACACGTGTATCCCTCACAGCCTTCCTGAATTCCTGATCTGTTATTACGAGTATATAGTCAATGATAGATCTGGTTCCCCTGCCTTCCCAAGTATACCGCTGAATGTTCTTATGTTTAAAAAAGGAGTTTGTGATTACTA
Source organism: Schistocerca nitens (assembly GCF_023898315.1). Taxonomy (NCBI): domain Eukaryota; kingdom Metazoa; phylum Arthropoda; class Insecta; order Orthoptera; family Acrididae; genus Schistocerca; species Schistocerca nitens. The sequence continues at coordinate 550,154,595 of NC_064615.1, forward strand.
AGCCCATACTGGCACAGAAATCCAAGAGTTGTTTCCCGTTCCTGTTGGCCTCCATATCCTCTCCAGATTTACCCAGAACCTTTTCATACCCTTCTGTTCGATTTCCAATCCTGGCATTAAAATCACCCATGAGCAGAACACTGTCCTTGTCTTTTACTCTAACAACTACATCACTGAGTGCCTCATGAAAACTATCCATCTTATCTTGATCTGTCCCTTCACAATGCGAATATACTGACACAATCCTAATTTTCTTGCTAGACACTGTCAAATCTATCCACATCAGTCGTTCGTTTACATACCTTACTGCAACTACACTGGGTTCCATTTCTTTCCTGATGTAAAGCCCTACACCCCATTGTGCTATTCCTGCTTTGACTCCTGACAGGTAGGCCTTGTATTCTCCCACTTCCTCTTCTTTCTCACCCCTTACCCGAATGTCACTAACAGCTAAAACGTCCAGCCCCATCTTACTTGCAGCCTCTGCCAGCTCTACCTTCTTCCCAGAGTAGCCCCCATTGATATTAATGGCTCCCTATCTCATTGCCATTTGTTTGCCAAGTCGTATCTTAGGAGTCCCTGGTTTGTCAGAGGTGGGACTCCGTCACCTCCAAAGGTCCGAGGCATTTTGCTCTGGCTGTTGCCAGCATCATATTTAAAGTACCAGGGAAGCAAGTTGCTAGCCTTACTTGCCTCGAGTCCCATTGAGCTTTACCCCTAACGGTTGAGGGACTAACCGGTGGATTTGGTAGTCTTTGCCGTATGAGCACAAAGGTGACCACGACTCAGAATATGTCCGAGATGCCCAGCCTTATTCCAAAGTAACTGGTATCCCGACTGTCGGGACCACTTACTTGGCCACTCATACGTTGCCCGTGGTTCATGAACTAGGACATGACTACAGGAACCCACACCATGAACCACTCGTCCATAGTATTTAAAAATTTTCAAACGCTTTAGGATAGAAACAGTGACACACGAATTAGTTGGTTAATCAAATTTGTCACCTTTTGTTGTCCCTACACTCTTAGCTGTGCAACGTATATGCTTTACTACTAGAGTACATACGAAAAAAACTGTAGAAGTCGACAGTTACTAGAGGTGGCATGTTACTATACATAGTTAAGAATTGAAAATTAAGAACCGAGTAACGTAGACGTCTGAATATGTGAGAAGTAATCGTTTTTGCTCTGCGTGAATGTTACGTATTTCTGCCACTTATATGCTGTGTTCTTGCAATAAACGGTTGAGAAAGTAAGGTACTGAATGGGCAAGAGCTGACGAAACAGCTGCGAGTGGAAACTGGCAGCCAGGGTTCCATTTCGTTGAAATGATAAATTTGTAGAAAAGAGAGTGCAACAGAGCAAACTGAATCTGAAAACTGAACGTTACTGCAGCCACCGTGTAATTAAATCAGTCAGACCTATACATTTAGCATATTCCATTTCATTTGCAAATGAGTGCAGCAGGCTAAGTGGGAAAAATTATTCTCATTAATTTTAATGAGCGACGCTCTTTTCCTTAGAACACAAAAAGCAAAAAATATCAGTTACTTGGCCCTTTCATGACATTCAAAAGAGGTATTCCTATTCGGTCACCTGGATTTTCTCTAAATGATTCTGCCTCCTTCTTTCTTCTTTCTCGCCTGTCTTAACTTTCTAATTTTATGTATTCCCCGTTTATAAACAACAATAAACGAAATTTCAATAAATTAAAACTTGTGTCTATCGCCTGAGCGCAATATACGTTTCTGTTATATACTTGCAAACAGAACAGCTGTCAGCCTGAAGTCCAAACATCGAAGCTCCTAATACGAGACTGTAGGCTCGCCTTGATGGAAAAAATTTTTGTTTATTTTCTTCCCCAAACTATTTCCAGCGAAATACTGCTATCATCAGTGGGTGCAAAAATTACCATCGTTACAAAACATTATGAATAACATAGTAAAACATTACGAAAAACAATGTTATATGTGTTGTTTGATTCCAGTTACTGTATTGTGTGAATTGTTTTACAACACCTTTTTGCTTTAGAGTTTCTGCATAATTTCTGTGTTTGTTGTCGTTTTTTCGGCATACAGCAAGTCATTTGCATGGCATGAGCAGCTGTTATTACTATTGGAATTTGCAGTAGTATTGTGAAGATGATTTTGGTTCATTGCTAGGATGTAACGTAATCTCGTCACGTACTCATGTTAATCGGTCGGTTTTTGACGCTCTAAAAATAAATAAATAAAACCTAACATATCACCTTGGCACTAATTCAGAACATGACACAATCTTGCTATTGACGTGTGTCGCAAGATGTACCGCGAGAAGGTTTTGAAAGCCGTTGCGGGAGTTTTAGAAACTTCTGTTTCTTACTTAGGTCTCTGTGTGTGACGGGATATATATATATATATATATATATATATATATATATATATATATATATATATAAAATTATGAAATTTTGTACACATATTTCTGTAAACCTAATAAATGTAGTCTCAAGAGAAAATTTTGAAATTCTGATTGCAAGCTGAGGTATGGGGTAAAGTGCTTGGAATTTTGAATGAATTTAAAATTGTACTTGTAGAATTAGAATTAAAAGTTATGATATATATATATATATATATATATATATATATATATATATATATATATATATATATATAGGGTGTTTCAAAAATGACCGGTATATTTGAAACGGCAATAAAAACTAAACGAGCAGCGATAGAAATACACCGTTTGTTGCAATATGCTTGGGACAACAGTACATTTTCAGGCAGACAAACTTTCGAAATTACAGTAGTTACAATTTTCAACAACAGATGGCGCTGCGGTCTGGGAAACTCTATAGTACGATATTTTCCACATATCCACCATGCGTAGCAATAATATGGCGTAGTCTCTGAATGAAATTACCCGAAACCTTTGACAACGTGTCTGGCGGAATGGCTTCACATGCAGATGAGATGTACTGCTTCAGCTGTTCAATTGTTTCTGGATTCTGGCGGCACACCTGGTCTTTCAAGTGTCCCCACAGAAAGAAGTCACAGGGGTTCATGTCTGGCGAATAGGGAGGCCAATCCACGCCGCCTCCTGTATGTTTCGGTTAGCCCAAAGCAATCACACGATCATCGAAATATTCATTCAGGAAATTAAAGACGTCGGCCGTGCGATGTGGCCGGGCACCATCTTGCATAAACCACGAGGTGTTCGCAGTGTCGTCTAAGGCAGTTTGTACCGCCACAAATTCACGAAGAATGTCCAGATAGCGTGATGCAGTAATCGTTTCGGATCTGAAAAATGGGCCAATGATTCCTTTGGAAGACATGGCGGCCCAGACCAGTACGTTTTGAGGATGCAGGGACGATGGGACTGCAACATGGGGCTTTTCGGTTCCCCATATGCGCCAGTTCTGTTTATTGACGAAGCCGTCCAGGTAAAAATAAGCTTCGTCAGTAAACCAAATGCTGCCCACATGCATATCGCCGTCATCAATCCTGTGCACTATATCGTTAGCGAATGTCTCTCGTGCAGCAATGGTAGCGGCGCTGAGGGGTTGCCGCGTTTGAATTTTGTATGGATAGAGGTGTAAACTCTGGCGCATGAGACGATACGTGGACGTTGGCGTCATTTGGACCGCAGCTGCAACACGGCGAACGGAAACCCGAGGCCGCTGTTGGATCACCTGCTGCACTAGCTGCGCGTTGCCCTCTGTGGTTGCCGTACGCGGTCGCCCTACCTTTCCAGCACGTTCATCCGTCACGTTCCCAGTCCGTTGAAATTTTTCAAACAGATCCTTTATTGTATCGCTTTTCGGTCCTTTGGTTACATTAAACCTCCGATGAAAACTTCGTCTTGTTGCAACAACACTGTGTTCTAGGCGGTGGAATTCCAACACCAGAAAAATCCTCTGTTCTAAGGAATAAACCATGTTGTCTACAGCACACGTGCACGTTGTGAACAGCACACGCTTACAGCAGAAAGACGACGTACAGAATGGCGCACCCACAGACTGCGTTGTCTTCTATATCTTTCACATCACTTGCAGCGCCATCTGTTGTTGAAAATTGTAACTACTGTAATTTCGAAAGTTTGTCCGCCTGAAAATGTACTGTTGTCCCAAGCATATTGCAACAAACGGTGTATTTCTATCGCTGCTCGTTTAGTTTTTATTGCCGTTTCAAATATACCGGTCATTTTTGAAACACCCTATATATATATATATATATATATATATATATATATATATATATATATATATATATGTGTGTGTGTGTGTGTGTGTGTGTGTGTGTGTGTGTGTGTGTTTGCGAAGCGTGTATTTCGTTTTGGCTTCCACCAGAACCTTTTGTATGTAATAGTTTTCTTCTAACGTTAATTTGCAGGATGCTGTTTTTCAGGATGTGTGGATCAGTTTTGATATTTTTGGATTGTTGGTTTTCATTTATTAAATGTTCTGTCTTAATGTTACGTGTGCTGTCACTCGTCGGTTTTCTCATGTGTTCTGTGTACCTTGTTCGGAAATTCTTGCTTGCTTGTTCCATGTATCGGCATTGACAGGAGGTGCATGTGAGTTGATACATTCCTGCACAGCTGAATTCATCTGGAGATGTTTTATCTGATCTTAGTCTTTGTGGTATTGCGTTGTTTGTTCTGAATGCTATTGGTATCCCTTGTTAATAACAGCCGCTCATGCCTTGCAGATGGTATTCTGTATGCAGGAAAGACGGCAACAAACAAAAAGGCATTATAAAATTATTCATAAAGTACAGTATCTAGAACCAAACAGTACACATGTAATAAGGGTTTTGTAATGTTTTGTAGCTAAGCTAATTTTTTGCATGTTTCACAATAAAGAAACTCACTGACGATGGAGGTATTTCACTGAAAGTGATTTGGGGAAGAAAATAAACAAAAGTGTGTCACATGAAGATAGACCCACAGTCCAATATTGTTTTACACAGATGCCGACCAAGAAAAGGACTTTCAGGTTAGAATGATGAAAGCTCCTTTTTGCCATTCTGTCGCATCTCCAAGTCAATCGTCTTACTGCGCTGATTTCGTACATCCGACTGGCACATAATTACGGACCTCTTCACTGCCATGACTTACGTCCTGCGGTGGTGGATCACATGACCTCTTGGCATCCGTCCTACAGCATCTAAAGCGCTCCACAGCGACCTGTGTGCGACATCGATGCCCCACAATCCACTTTATGGTGAGTGGTGGAGTTTAGTTTGTGTACTACTGGCACTTTCGAATCCCTCTCATTTCATGTTCATGGTCTTTCGCGAGATGTACAGGACTGGTAGTTTATTATGGTCCTGTCGGTCGCGAAATGCAAACTATAGTGAAAATCTGATGAAGCTTTGCACATATATGTTGGATAGTATATCTAGCATGCCCGTCGATGGCGTCACGTCGCTCTTTTCAATTCTGAGCGTACAGGAAGCGCTTAAAGATGCCTAGAAAATAGTGTCTCCCGCCAAGTGTGAGTTCCTGCAGAGAGATTTCATGCAGCCCACGTAACTGTCATGCTTTTCCTTCTTCACGACAGTACTCAGCCACAGGGGCAATGAAGACGCTCCTGCAGCGGTTTCGATGGCAAGTGTTTGATGACCTACCATGCAGCCCGGACTTAGCTCCCTCTTATTTTTATGCGAGTGAAATCTTATGGGACTTAACTGTTAAGGTCATCAGTCCCTAAGCTTACACACTACTTAACCTAAATTATCCTAAGGACAAACACACACACCCATGCCCGAGGGAGGACTCGAACTTCCGCCGGGACCAGCCGCACATCTTATTTTCATCCCAGCGGACATGAGCCGCTGGCTACGAAGACAATATTTTGGCACAGACAGCGAGCTGCAGACCAGCGTAGAGAATTGATGGAAAGCACAGGCGGCTTCCTTCTATGAAGATGGTATTGGAAAGTTGGTACAACACCGCACTGAGGTGACAAAAGTCGTGGCATACCTTCTAATATCCTGTCGGATCTCCTTTTGCTCGGCGTAGTGCAGCAACTCGACGCGGCATAGACTCAAAAGTTGCTAAAAGTCCCCTGCAGAAATATTGAGCCAAGTTGCCTGTATAGCGTGGCCGGTGCAGAACCTCTCGATTATGTCCCATAAATTATCTATGGGATTCATGTCGGGCGATCTGGGAAGACAGATCATTTGCTCGAATTGTCCAGAATGTTCTTCAAACCAAACAATTGTGGCCCAGTGTCACTACGCATTATTATCCATAAAAATTCCATGTTTCTTTGGGAACATGACGTCCATGAATGGCAGTAAATTATCTACAAGTAACCGAACATTACCATTTCCAGTCAATGATGGGTTCAATTGGACCAGAGGAATCAGTCCATTCCATGTAAACACAGCCCACACCATTACGGAGCCACCACCAGCTCGCACAGTGCCTTGGGTTCATGAGTTCGTGGGGTCTGCACCACAACGCTACCATCAGCTCTTACCAACTAAAATCGGGACTCATCAGACCAGGCTAAGGTTCTCGAATCGTCTAGGGTCCAGTCGACATGACCACGAGCCCAGGAGAGGCGCTTAAGGCGATGTCTTGCTGGCAGCAAAGGCATTCGCGTCGGGCGTGTGCTCTCGTTGCCCATTAACGCCAAATTTCACTGCACTGTCCTAACAGGTACGTTCTCGTACGCCCCATATCGATTTCTGCTGTTATTTCACCCAGTATTGCTTGTCTGTTACCACTATCAACTCTATGCAAACGCAGCTGTACTCGTTCGTTATGTGAAGGCCGTCGGCCACTGCATCATCCGTAGTGAAATTTTCTATTATCGGCACACTCTTGACACTGTGGATCTTGGAATATTGAATTCCCTAACGATTTCCGAAATTCAGTGGAAAAAAAATTGGAAATTTGTGGTAAGTTCTGTAGGACCAAACTATTGAGGTCATCGGTCCCTAGGCTTACACACTACTTAATCTAACTTAACCTAACTTACCCTAAGGACAACACACTCACACCCATGCCCGAGGGAGGACTCGAACCTTTGGCGGGAGAAGCTGCGCGAACCGTAGCAAGGCGGCTCGAACAGCTGGACTACCCCGCGTGCTGAAATGGAATGTCCCATGTGTCTAGCTACAACTATCACTCTGGGTTCAAAGTCTGTTAATTCCTATCGTGCCACCATAACCACGTCGGAAGCCTTTTCACATGAACCACCTGAGTACGAATGACAGGTTCGCTAATGCACTGCCCTTTTATACCTTGTGTACGCGATACTATCGCCTTCTGTATATTGTATGCGCATGTCACGATCCAATGACTTTTGTCACCTCGCCATACGTCAAATGTCTAAGTCGTAATGGCGACTATGTAGAGAAATATCTGGAAAGTGTACCTAACTGTTGAAAATAAAACATTTTTCATTTTCACAGTGGTTTCCGTTTCGCGACCAGCCGGACCATAATAAACGAATAGCCCTCGTACGTAGGAGGAAGCATAACACTGTCTGACTTCTAGGAACATACACTCTCAGAACTTTAACAGAAAAACGCAGCGTTACGCACAACGCCTCTCTAATGCCGCCAGCCGTTGGAGCTAGATGAACTTTTCGCGGTTACTGAATGAACCTGTGACGGAACGCGCTCGTCTTCTTGGAATCTTCTGTTTCCTCTGTCTGTCCCGACGCGTAAGGCCCCGAGACTGTCGTGCAGTATGCAACAAACCGTCGAACGATGCTATTTAATATACCACTTTCGTGAGTGTACAACACTTTCTGATCATTCTTCCATCCTAATCAGTATGGTATCTGCCTTTCTTACGATTACTTTTTAGTGCTCGTCTTACTTCAATTTGCTCCGTACCATACTTGCAGTTATTTAATGAATGTGGAAACTCGCATCATCATACAAATAACGAGGATTTCTGCCTGTCTATGAGTAATATGTAACATTTGTTTATGTTGAGCGTCAACTGCCAATCCCTGCGCCACGCATTGATGCTCTGCAAGACTCCAGGTATTTTGCTGCAATTTTCTAGCTCTGAAACTCTATAAAAGCAACAGCATCATCCACAAACAGCCTTCATAAAACTACCGGCATTATCTGCCACGTCATTTATACGTGATGTGAACAGTACTTCCCCTATAGCATTCCCGTGTGGTACGTCCGAAGATGTCTCTCCGTTAAAAATGAAATTCTGTTTTCTACTTGTTAGCAACTCCTCAATGCAATAATGACGCTGAACTGATGTTCCGTACGCTCGTATTTTGTTCATTAGAGGACAGTGTGGAGCAGTGTCGAACGCAAAAAATGGTTCAAATGGCTCCAACCACTATGGGACTTTAAGGACATCACACATCCATGCCCGAGAGTGTCGAACGCCTTCCGGAACTCAAGAAACATTGCATCGATCTGGGCTCTGGTGTCTATCACCTATTGGATCTCAAGAACAAACAGAGGGATTGGGTTTCACACGATCGTTGCTTCCGGAATCCATGACATTCATAAAGCGGAGACTTTCGACCTCATAAGACGTGAACCTTATAATACGTGAGCATCTGCTACACCAACAGAAAATCATCTTATCCGTATTGATAAAATTTCTGTCTTTTGGTGAACACCATATAACAACGACATCGTTGTCGGAAATTCCTACCTCATTGCCAACATTGTCGAGAATACGCTAACTTATTGCTTGCACTCGAAACAGCTGTTTTTACTTGTAACAAGGGGACGGTACGGACTTCCACTCACCGTTCTGATTTAATGATTCATTTATTACTTTCCTTAACTTTGTCCTGAACAAAGAGGATTTTTTTCCTTAAACCTGTTGGAAATAAAAAAAGGATACAAAACAACTTTCAAATCAGTATAGTTCATTTTCATTATGCTACTGTCCTTACATTTGCGAATACATGGTCAAGCAATATTAATGCGATCACCGCCTATGTTCGACAGCAACGTGCAATAACCACTCACAGACGGCGGATGACAGCAGTAGCAGTGGACAATATATAAACCATGTTTGAAGACGCGGCAAACAGTGCACTCGTTGACGTAATGCGGAAACGGAGCGATGTATCTGACGACTAAATTTGTATACTGTTAGCATGCCGCCGTGATTGAAGTATACGGTGCATGGCAAACTGGCGCTATGCACAACTGGCGACGAGGAAACAGTGATGCACCATGGGCCATAGAGGAAAGAGGTGAAAGACGGCGGTGGAAATGTGTAATTTTGAATAGACGAGCAATTGTTGATCAACTGATCTCCCAGATGAACCAAGTGGCTACCACCAGCGTCTCCTCAACTACAGTTCAGCGAGTGTTGCTGTGTGTGGGCCTGCGTGTCAGGCGTCTGGTTCATGCACCCAAATTGACTGCTATTCATCAGCGACAAAGGCTGGACTTTGCACGCCAGTACCGAAAATGGACGTCCACTGAGTGGCAACAGGTAGCCTCTTCAGAAGAATCATATGTTATGCTCCATCGGAGATATGGCCGTGCCATGTACGTGGTGAAACGTCTGAAAAGAAATACTCTGCATGCGTTATGGTCTGGGGAATGTTTTCATGGCATTCCCTGCGTGATTTCGGTATTCTGTAAAGCACCACAGATCAACACAAGTATGCATCTATCCTAGGGGACCATGTCCACCACTACACGCTGTGTGTTTCTTCTCGGCGCTATGACATCTACCAAGAGGACAATATAACAAGTCACACAACTCGCAGGGTGCGTGCGCCATTCGAAGAGCACCAGGAAGGGTTTACTGTACTCCCCTGACCACCATACTCCCCGTATTTAAATCCAATCGAGAATTTATGGAAATTTCGATCACGCTGTTCGCACCACGAATCCTCTACAGAGAAACCTAGCGAAGCGCGCCATGGCACTGGATTCGGTATGGCTGTGTATTCTACGTACGTACCGGTGCTTTGCAGAACGATACTGACTCTCTTCCTGCCTGTCTTTCCTTCCAAAATGTGGTTATTCAGGCTTTTGACAGGTTGTAACATTAATACGACTGGACATTGTATATAACGTACGAAGCACAGCACGAATCAGGATGATGCTGATCGGAAAAAGTGAAAAACCGTAATTATTACGATAAATAGCGCACATATTGAACGCTGAATTTTTCCATGTGCGTGGTTTTTTTTCAGTATCTCTCATTCAAAACAAACTTGGTTTACAGTCTCGGTCGTCAAAAATGGTTCAAATGGCTCTGAGCACTATGGGACTTAACATCTGAGGTCATCAGTCCCCTAGAACTTAGAACTACTTAAACCTAACTAACCTAAGGACATCACACACATCCATGCCCGAGGCAGGATTCGAACCTGTGACCGTAGCGGTAGCGCGGTTCCAGACTGTAGCGCCTAGAACCGCTCGGCCACACGGCCGGCAGTCTCGGTCGTCACGTAGTTTCGCGGAGTACCATGCAAATCGAAGAATATTGGTAGAGACAGTTCACTAGAAAGCAGTATTGGGAGCGAGATTCGATCCAGAGACTTCGAGCTTGTGAAACTAAGCGCTTATTCGCTCTTCTGTGGACTCGTTGGATACTAGCGACCCTACAAACTTTACAAGCAAGCGTAAAATTTGCAAACTCCATTTCACTGAAAACGGTCGAGAGCTGCATCTTCCTGTTTACATACGGAGTGTAATGGGTATAAGTGCTGATTTTTTATTGAGGATGGTATACTGAACAACATTACATCAGTATTTACTTTCTTTGCAGCCTAATAATTATAGTTATTGGAAGTAGTACGTATTTAGGTTAGTTAGTACCTCGAAATGTGACAAGAGAAAGCCATCAATGTTTATTTTCCCCTGGTCAGCAGAACATGTGGTCAAGTGTGGGGGCGTGGATGCAAACCGGTTAGTCTATACTGACAGGCATAGACCACCTGGTGATGCAGGTACAGCTATGCAGAAAACATCAGGTCATCAAGTTCATGATTTGTTTGTATGACTACTGTTCGACAGAGAGAGAAAACAACCAAGAGAAAAAACAACCAAGACACTTATGTGTGTACATATTAAGGTGCCACATATACGAGGGTGAGTCAAATGAAAACCTTAAATATTCTTTTAAATATTATTTATTGTGCAGAAATGGTACAAAGCTGTATCACTTTTCAACATACTCTCCCCCACGCTCAATGCAAGTCCTCCAGCGCTTACAAAGTGCATAAATTCCTTTAGAAAAAAATTCTTTTGGTACTCCGCGCAACCACTCATGCACCGCGTCGCATGTAATTCTCCAAAATGACCATCTTTTCGTCCCAAAAGAGAGTCAGCATAACGTTCCCTGCTGATGGTTCTGTTCCAAACTTCTTTGGTTTTGGTGATGAGGAACAGCGCCATTCCTTGCTCGCTCTCTTCGTTTTCGGTTGGTGGAAGTGAACCCAGGTTTCGTCCCGAGTAACGATTCTTGCAAGGAAGCCATCACCTCCTCGTTCAAAGCGCAGAAGAAGTTCTTCACAAGCATCAACACGTCGTTCTCTCATTTCACGAGTCAGCTGCCGTGGTACCCAACTTGCAGACACTTTGTGAAACTGGGGCACATCATGCACAATGTGGTGTGCTGACCCATGACTAATCTGTAAACATGCTACAATGTCATTCAGTGTCACTAAGCGGTTTTCCTTCACTATGGCTTCAACTGCTGAAATGTTCTGTGGAGTCACAACTGGTGCCTCAACTGGACGAGGAGCATCTTCCACTGAAGTCACACCATTTGCGAACTTCCTATTCCATTCGTAGACTTGCTGGTGTGACAAACATGCATCACCGTACTGAACCTTCATTCGTCGATGAATTTCAATAGGTTTCACACCTTCACTACGCAAAAACCGAACAACAGAACGCTGTACTTCCCTGGTGCAAGTCGCAAGTGGGGCGGCCTTATTTATACTGATACTGCGACGGTATGTGTGCATCTGCACTATGCTGCCACCTACAGGCCATTCTGCACGCTGTTTGTAGCAGGCTTACCAACTTACAGGATAACGGCGCGAAATTTCGATTTTTTATTACAAAAATGGCTCTGATCAAAAAATGGCTCTGAGCACTATGGGACTTAACTGCTGAGGTCATCAGCCCCCTAGAACTCAGAACTACTTAAACCTAACTTACCTAACGATGTCACACACATCCATGCCCGAGGCAGGATTCGAACCTGCTACCGCAGCGGTCGCGCGGTTCCAGACTGTAGCGCCTAGAACCGCTCGGCCACATCGGCCGGCATTTGTTGTTACAAATTTAAGGTTTTCGTTTGACTCACCCTCGTAAAAATATCTGCACTCATCCCCATTACAACCTGTATATTGAGTCCTAGTCGTGCTCTTCACACCTTGTCAAGCTCGCACAGTCCCTTTGCAAGACATTACCTGTTTCTTTGCGAAGTGTGATATAGAGGGGAAGACCACAGACTTCGAAGGAAGTCAGCGGCATCCCTCCTCAAACAAGCGAGACAGACGGCGTAGCACGTTACGAATAGAAGAAAAGTCCGGTAGCGGAGGAATGGGTATAGCTTTCGCATTAGGGGCTGGCGATGACGGGTCCCGACACGGGAGGCGATTACATGGGAGCTCGTCGCGGATGTTTGCCGCCTCCATTTCGCGGCGCCAGCAGTCGGCGGTTCTCGCTGTGAGCGGCAGCGCGCGCGGCCAGAAGGGCAAATATTTGTCGAGCTGTCGGCAACACTTCGACCAGCCAGGGCAGCGGCTGCGGCTGCCGCCAGGACCGGGGCTCATCTGGATTACTGCCACGCTCCAGCGTCGAGCCAATCAGCTCATTCCCGCTCTCATAAGCTCAGCTGATCAGAGTCGGTCTAGTCGGCTCTATAATTTATCTTTGTTTTTCCTTCCCCGTCTCGTCGACAGCGAGCTCATCAGAGACAGAGCACGCAATGAATTGGGAAAGGAGGTTAGAAGGAGTAAGAAATTTTTCCTGCTCGGTCTGGAGTTTCAACAAGGCACCGCCACTGCTCGTCCCGATTTCGTCTAATTTACCATTTCCCAGTTTGAGGTACCGAAACAACGTCTTCGACAGTGTCTTAAGATTCACTGAGGTACTGAGGCAACGATGATTTTTTTTTTTTTTTTTTTTTCAGTGGAATCATGTCAGCTGATGCAGGGTTAAGACACTGTACTCTCATTCAACAGGAGATTCTCTACTGCCAGTACCTCTTTCCTTCTTCTTCTTCTGTCTTTCACTGATTAGACATAATGACATTTTCTGGCCACAGTTCCTAATGGCCGTCCTGTGTCCGTCTCTCCTTTGCTTTTGTATCGTATTGTGTAATGCAAGCAAATTAATGGCACAATAAGAATTCTAAAATACCAAAGGCTATCGATACCTTCGGTTATACATGGTGATTCAGCTGCCCCGACCAGTAGCTTTTAAGCAACCCTCAATGCCTTCAAATACCATGCACAAGCTTTTCATATTCTCTCCCTCAGTAAATGTAAACTATTAGACCTGCAAGAAAATGAACAGGACCTTTTCCTCGGAAATTTAATACAGTTATGTTTTGTACTGAGATACGTTTTCGCTAGAGGTCGTACTTCTCGAATTATTCGAGAGGAACGTCGAAAAATGGCCTTCAAACGCGTTTTTCTTGAATATCTCTAACACCCTGGAATCCAACGAAAAAATATCGCAGTACAAAATTTAACTACATTCAATTTCCTACATTTTTTTCCTGTAGGGCTAATAGTTGGCACGTAGTGAGCGAGAGAATATGAAAATTTCGCTCGTCGTTTATGAAGCTGTTGCAGGTTGCGTGAAATACATAGGTAGGGTCAGCTGAAGCAGCCGGTATAAAAATGATTTCGTATAAACATATGTCCACACGAATTAGTTATTCCATGGTTAAATATTGATATCTTGCATATGCGAATTACTGTTGAAGCATTTTACTTAAAATTCTGTGAATTCATTTTATTAATTTTTTAGAAGGTGTACCAGCGATTATTATTACTGTAAAAGTAGTTTACAGTATTAAATAAGTAAATAAATAAGTAATTGATTTATATGTTATGTTTATGTTCTTGTTCGTTGTGCTCGTCCCGGCCGGAGTGTAGTTGTAAATGGGCATTCTTGATCAGAGAGTTGTTGAAAATGGAGCTACTGTGCTTTTGTATAACTACTGAAAGCAGATCTACTTGGTGTTACTAGTTGAGAGTATGAAATATAGTTGAATATAATTTTTTCCAAGTTAAGAAACTTTATTCATACAGTGATCTTTGTAAGCTACCTGAATATCACAATCCTTTCATCAGTTACTGTTTCTTCCTATGAGGATACGCGACTAATTACATCATAGCCTACAGAAGACAACGAAACTACTAACGAAATAACTTGGAATTATAGTAGCTGAGGCGTGATTCGATGCAACTTACTTCAAAATGTTGATCAACGTCTGCTTCGAAGACAGATCATTGAAAATTATGCATTGAAGAGGCGTATTGCAGTGGCCACCTTTGGAATTCTTGTTTCTTCCGTCCGTTCCAGATGTCCCTTCCACTTTTGTTTATGTTCTTCTATTTTGTCATTTACTGCAAAAATCTTCATCACTATTTAAAAAAGGAAAGCGCAACAAAACTTCAAATTGTAGAGGTACATGAGTATGTTTAATACTGCATAAAATATATTCAGCCATATTAATTAAAAAATTAAACATTACTACGGAAGTGTTACTTCTAGATGAATAAACCGGTTTCCTAAGAGGAAAGTCGTGTAGCGCTGCACGACACATAAAACAAAAAGGAAATGAATTTAATTTGGCAAACCACCTGACCTTCATAGAGGTTGAAAAAGCACCAGTCAGGGTGCGCAGAGAGATTTTTACTATTAAAAACAGTCTTGACCACAGTAGTGGTCGAAACCGGTCACCGTAATAAATAAATTGTGATCAAGACTGTTTTTAATAGTAAATATTCGTAACACATTGATCACTGTCACTCCCATAATGTATTCAAAAGTAATGCACAGAGAGAGCCTGGGGGAAATTATGGCAAAGGGTGTATAACTAAATCATTTAGGAAAGAGCACGAGAAGTCTTTATCATGGAAATTTTGTGCTTGGCGGTCCCAGTTACTCGGTGAAGATGTGTCTGATAGATTTATGTGCGAGACAAATTTGTACTTAATGCTTCGATGGTGGACACCTATGAAGTACGGCCCTCTTGAGTCCACACACGACTACATTAGTTCCTCCCACGCTCCAGGTTCCCTGTTTTCGCTTTTCGGTGCAATACTAGAACACGCCCGCCCTTACGTGCTTGTCGTCGGCCACTGGTTACATCCACTTTGATTAAACTTGTCACAGCGCAAGGACAGTGTCGGAAGTCGAAATACCATCCCTCTCTAATACGTCACGAAACATAGGTCTTTAGCAACGTATGTTCGACAAAACTAGCATAAGCACTAATGGGAAATTCTTCGTGAAACCGAAAAAGTAAGCCACACAAATACCTTAGAGGAAATAGACATCTACACGCATTTGGCAAAAAGTGTATTGGGAAATTTGACAAAACTCTTATCAATGGTAGATAATCCTATCAAAAGACAATTCTGCATTTTACATAGTTTTTAAATCGATATCATCAGACATATAAATTTAATAACAAACTATGTGTCAGAAACAGAAAGAGATATTGTAAAACTCATACACAAATATGGAAAAACAGAAGTTGATCGTAAATGAAAAATAGCATTTACCTTACAACGAAAATGAAAATCATACAAATAACCAAACATTATGTATATTGTATATATTGAGAATGAGCCATTGCTGGAAACCGGTAGAGGTAAATAAAATATAATAAAATCAGCTCTCGTGGATTATTATTACAACCGTAAGCTTTTGGCATAGTTTCTTGAGGCTGCAGAATATCATACACGAGAAATCTCATTACTGTTTAGTTGAGGTATGTACGGGGTGAACCAGAAATCCACCGACAAACATTCAGAGTTCGTTCAGTGATCATATTGAATTACACGGAGCGGTATGTACATAGTCAGCTTCAAACAAGATCACTTCTCTCAGCCAAGATCGCATATATATTTAGGATGACAGGTCTCCGTAACCTTTATCGAGATCAGATGATGGTAACTCTGTTTGCAGAAACGATAATTATAAATAAATGTTTTGCAAATGTAATCTTGGCTGAGAAGTTGTCTTCTTTCAAGTTGGACACTGCAAATATCCACTGTATGCACTGCATGCTTTGTGTGGAAAGAAACTTGTTACATTCACTCGCGGTACTTACTGTTGATCACAGTAATGCCAATTTATTCTTCGCCCTGACATTTGCCTTCACTACTGCACTGTATGGCTAAGCAGGAATGGCTAGAGGACAAATGTAAGGATGTAGAGGCATATATCACTAGGGGTAAGATAGATACTGCCTACAGGAAAATTAAAGACCTTTGGAGAAAACAGAACCACTTATATCAATATCAAGAGCTCAGATGGAAACCCAGTTCTCAGCAAAGAAGGAAAAGCAGAAAGGAGGAAGAAGTATATAGAGGGTTTATACAAGGGCGATGTTCTTGAGGACAATATTATGGAAATGGAAGAGGATGTAGATGAAGATGAAATGGGAGAAGATACTGCGTGAAGAGTTTGACAGAGCACTGAAAGACCTGAGTCGAAACAAGGCCCCGGGAGTAGACAACATTCCATTAGAACTACTGATGGCCTTGGGAGAGCCAGTCATGACAAAACTCTACCATCTGGTGAGCAAGATGTATGAGACAGGCGAAATACCCACAGACTTCAACAAGAATATAATAATTCCAATCCCAAAGAAAGCAGGTGTTGACAGATGTGAAAATTACCCAACTATCAGTTTAATAAGTCATGGCTGCAAAATACTAACGCGAATTCTTTACAGACGAATGGAAAAACTGGTAGAAGCGGACCTCGGGGAAGATCAGTTTGGATTCCGTAGAAATGTTGAAACACGTGAGGCAATACTAACCTTACGACTTATCTTAGAAGAAAGATTAAGAAAAGGCAAACCTACGTTTCTAGCATTTGTAGACTTAGAGAAAGCTTTTGACAACGTTAACTGGAATACTCTTTCAAATTCTGAAGGTGGCAGGGGTAAAATACAAGGAGCGAAAGGCTATTTACAATTTGTACAGAAACCAGATGGCAGTTATGAGAGTCGAGGGGCACGAAAGGGAAGCAGTGGTTGGAAAGGAGTGAGACAGGGTTGTAGCCTCTCCCCGATGTTATTCAATCTGTATATTGAGCAAGCAGTAAAGGAAACAAAAGAAAAATTCGGAGTAGGTATTAAAATTCATGGAGAAGAAATAAAAACTTTGAGGTTCGCCGATGACAATGTAATTCTATCAGAGACAGCAAAGGACTTGGAAGAGCAGTTGAACGGAATGGACAGTGTCTTGAAAGGAGGATATAAGATGAACATCAACAAAAGCAAAACGAGGATAATGGAATGTAGTCAAATTAAATCGGGTGATGCTGAGGGAATTAGATTAGGAAGTGAGACACTTAAAGTAGTAAATGAATTTTGCTATTTGGGGAGCAAAATAACTAATGATGGTCGAAGTAGAGAGGATATAAAATGTAGACTGGCAATGGCAAGGAAAGCGTTTCTGAAGAAGAGAAATTTGTTAACATCGAGTATAGATTTAAGTGTCAGGAAGTCGTTTCTGAAAGTATTTGTATGGAGTGTAGCCATGTATGGAAGTGAAACATGGACGATAACCAGTTTGGACAAGAAGAGAATAGAAGCTTTCTAAATGTTGTGCTACAGAAGAATGCTGAAGATAAGGTGGGTAGATGATGTAACTAATGAGGAGGTATTGAATAGGATTGGGGAGAAGAGAAGTTTGTGGCACAACTTGACTAGAAGAAGGGATCAGTTGGTAGGACATGTTTTGAGGCATCAAGGGATCACAAATTTAGTATTGGAGGGCAGCGTGGAGGGTAAAAATCGTAGAGGGAGACCGAGAGATGAATACACTAAGCAGATTCAGAAGGATGTAGGTTGCAGTAGGTACTGGGAGATGAAGGAGCTTGCACAGAACAGAGTAGCATGGAGAGCTGCATCAAACCAGTCTCTGGACTGAAGACCACAACAACAACTGCACTGTTATGTCTCGGGTTTGTTCTTCCGGCAGTGCTAGTTGTATGTTAACAGTGACACCCATATGTACGGATAGCTTTACTGATGAAGAGTCGATTGATATGCATTTCGTTTATGGTTACAGTGAATGCTGTGAACGAGCGGCACAAAGATGCCAGAGCCGAGCTGTTCCCACAATGACGACTACCACAGCCCAGTCCTTTTGAAGCTGTCATCATGTTCTACGACAAACCAGATGTGTTGTACGTTTTGGTGATTGCACGTAACAGTCTATTTCATTGTTGCGGCGGTAATTTGCACAGAAGCGACGATAAATGGGGTATCAAACAGATTGAAATGTCGTGTGGCCGCGGCCTCCCGTCGTGTAGTCCGGTTGCCTGGTGCAAGTCTTTTTATTTGATGCCACTTCGGTGACTTGCGTGTCGATGGAGATGATATGATAATGATGAGCACAACACCCATTCCCTGAGAGGAGAAAATCTCCGACCCAGCGGGGAATCGAACCCGGACCCCTTTGCACGACGGGCAGTTGAGCGCCCCACAAACCAAACTTCATCATCATCATCCCTTTGCACGGCTTTCTCCCGAGCTGCCCACTCAGATATCGAGGCGGACCCAAACAGAATAAAGAGACGCCGGAGAATTTAGGTCCCTTCTGCCAAAATACTCAGAACGTACCCTTGAACAACGTCTGAAAATTTGTCGGTCGAGTCCATTATGTAGATACTGACATTAGTGGTGGAGATATATTTGTATTACCTGTTTCAGCCACCTAAGCACGTTTTATCTATCGCCTGTTGGTTAAGTACCTTTATTTCAACTGCGGTGTCGTTGTTGACTGACAGAAAAGAACTTTCACGTATATTAGACCTGTCAGAGATGTTTTATGCAGATATTTACATATGTGACTGTGATTATGACAATTATCCATGCCACACCATTCACGCTAGTTTTAAGTAGATTTTTTTCTAGACGCACTTTAAAAGTGGACATAGAACAACGATACTGAAATTCGTATTTGAGAACGGAACAAAGGGATGTGTCTGCCTTGACAGTATTATTGTGGTCGTTCTACCGTTACTGTGACCTCTTTTGGTTATATATTGAGTGTCAATTTATACTGGACCTAATGACATATTAGTACAGGCTTTACATGTAAACTGCATTAAATAGCAGTTTTTGCACATACTTATAGCGTTACCCTGAAAACAGATGCAGGCATCGGGCTGCACGTTATACATTATTAGCCGCTAATGTCTGGTTTTAGGACGGACGGACGTGTTTACAACCGAATAAATAACTCATCGTCAACATTTACGCTAACTATTTTTGCCTGCCTGTCTCACATGGCACTGCCTGAGGTTTCAGTTCGTACCGCAGGCAGTGGTCAAGACACGTTTTGTATCCGCTGTAAGTTTACAAGAGAGACAACGATGTTTTGCGGCATACTGTTCTCCATTCAAAGGTCGCCGTCCGGCCTCTTTGGTTAGTGATGGTGGTGGGCAGGGGGAGGGGGTGGAGGGGCGAAATCGCAGACACAGACATGTCCTCGCAATCCATCAACTGCAGACTGCCTGCTGCTGCAGCTCTCCCCACCGAGAATGTACTGCACTAGAATCCCTTAACACTTCTGTAGCTATATGGCTCTGTGAGACACTAAACAGATCCAGGAAAAGCTTTTGTCTCACTAAAAGGTTCCGCCGCTATCGTGGATCGCTAATCTGTATTTGACGTCAATACTCTTGCTAACAAAAAAGCGTGTACGGAGATAGGCTATTCCGTTCCATACTGAGTGGAAAATGTGCAAAGCTTGTACGAGAACTATGTATCATTGTCAGTGCAAGAAAAGTCATTAATTAACATCATTAAATTATAAGGTTTTAGAGGAGTGCTTACTTATTCATACACTCTTGTATTTCTCTCCATGCTTGATCCTCTGCCCATTAATATGAACTGCGCCCAGCGTTAAACCAAGTTTGTGACACTTCATTTGCTAGTATGCCAAATGTAATTTTTTTTCTGGAAGCCAAATGTTTGAAAGTATGGATTGTATACGGCAACTAGAACACTTAAGATTGGAAACACCTGGTGCAGGTGACAAACAACTTGTTCCCATCTCTCGCCTTATGAGGGTACGTAATGCACCTAGGAACGTTGTCGCACACGATCGTTTCGGTGGTCCAGGTCTTATGGTGTGGGGAGCTATACTGCTGCATGGTCATAATAACCTGCAAATCTTTGAACACTGTATGCTCACTGGTCAACGTTATTGTCACACTATTCCTCCCCGCGTGACACTTTTCAGACGTGCATTTGGCCATGATTTCATTTTTATGGATGACAGTGCGCGACACATAGGACAGCATAGGTGGAGGAGCTTCTTAGAACAAGCGGATATTCGGCGAATGGACCGGCCGACTTAAAGTCCCGTCGAGATCGAGTGGGATGCGATGAGCAGATGTATTGCTCACGTCCGCATCCACCAACGACCATCCAGCAATTGACAATCACACTGGTGGAGGAATGAAACTCTCTTTCACAAAGAGTTCTCACCAACGATGTGACTGGAAGCACGTTCCAGAGCATGCACTGTCGCCAGTGCCGAAAACACAAGCTATTAAACACACGCTATTAACAACCATTGCCCGCCTTTATAATATCGATCCCAATTCGATTTATGCTTATGGATTTTAAGTTCGCGCTGGCCGGGGTGGCCGAGCGGCACAAGGCGCTACAGTCTGGAACCGCGCGACCGCTACGGTCGCAGGTTCGAATCCTGCCTCGGGCATGGATGTGTGTGATGTCCTTAGGTTAGTTAGGTTTAAATAGTTCTAAGTTCTAGGGGACTGATGACCTCAGAAGTTAAGTCCCATAGTGCTCAGAGCCATTTGAACCATTTGTTAAGTTCAGGTAGCTGCATCGGATCCTGGACTCACAACTTAAATAGATACGCCGCACCTAGTTGCGTTTGTGCTTATAAGTCGCTTTATGTAATGACTGGTTATTTGCTAGCTGTAGCGCACATTAATCCTGTTAGCTTATTAGCCCGCCCTAATAAGCGAAGTGTTACAACGAATTTCAGTGCAACACTTTTCAACCCACTTAGACTAGATATCACAACGCCAAAGTAACAAGTGACAACACAAAGATAGATTACAGTGTAAACAAAACCTTTGCAGTTCTGTCGTTTTTAGAAAGCTACGTATACTGTGGCTCTGAGCACTATGGGACTTAACATCTATGGTCATCAGTCCCCTAGAACTTAGAACTACTTAAACATAACTAACCTAAGGACAACACACAACACTCAGTCATCACGAGACAGAGAAAATCCCCGACCCCGCCGGGAATCAAACCCGGGAACCCGGGCGCGGGAAGCGAGAACGCTACCGCACGACCACGAGCTGCGGACTACGTATACTGTGATTTTACGTAATTGCACCAGCACATTTGTCATAAAGACTGTGTTCTTTAACGTTACGTCTGTTAACACTTTATGCCGGTTTGTTTCGTGTAAGAAGATAACTTCGTTTCAACGTTCGAATAGTTGCTGCCAGTATGGATTGAAATTTACCGTAAAAGCTGTCTTCGAGTTTCACGGCTAACCAGTCATACAGTTATAATCACCAGTACGTTACAATGCAGCCACACGGCGGCCGGTGTGGCCGTGCGGTTCTAGGCGCTTCAGTCTGGAACCGCGTGACCGCTACGGTCGCAGGTTCGAATCCTGCCTCGGGCATGGATGTGTGTAATGTCCTTAAGTTAGTTAGGTTTAAGTAGTTCTAAGTTCTAGGGGACTGATGACCACAGATGTTAAGTCCCATAGTGCTCAGAGCCATTTGAATTTGCAGCCACACTTTCCCGTTTAGGTTTCTGCACATAAAATAACTCAGTTAATTTCGCCGCGCTGATTGCAAGCTCCTCAAAGCGAGAATGCCGTGGCCCTTACTACCTTACCCCATCCGTTACTCATAAAGAGCCTAAAATTTCTTAATCCAATAATGGAATTGTAAATGAATTTCTTGGTTGATAATTACTTTCATTGCTATATGAATGTACGTGGTAATTATACTGAAGCCTTCCACTGTATTTCTATTACTGACGTAAATACGTGTTCTCAAAGACGCTCCGCGCAGTATAACACTAACAAACACGTTGCCCCGCTTCGCGTCATTCGACTGTCCGCCGCATTATGATCTCTAGCGGTGACTATTAACTCTCCGGCCCATCAAATGTTGTCGCCATAATGAAATATTCATATTTAGACCTCTGAGGTCTACTTCATATGCGATGCTGTGAGACAAATATCTTCTACTGCAAGCCTTTTGTTTTCCATATTTTCAGAGGTAGAAATATGAGCCAAATAAGAAAGAGACCCTTAAACATGGGCTCTACAGTAACACATTAAAATCTATGGGCACTTGTTCGTTTTCGGTACTGTGAAACACATCTCGTCTACCGAACAAGCGCTCATAGTCGTTAAGATATGCATTTTAGGGGCCATGTTTACTAACAATTCTTTCTTGATTTGATCCATACTAATTCCTTCCAAAATAAAGAAAGAGAAGAGACTGCAGTAAAAGAAATTTGTTTTACAGTATATAAAGCGAAGAAATGCTCGTAACTTTCAAGGTATTCATTTTAGAGCCCATATTTACTCGACATTTTTCTTAGAAAGATCATTCCTACCACGAACGTGTATGAAAACTGGCCACAAATTGATATTCATACAGGTATCGATGTAAAATGCAAAACTGTAGAATTTGGCGGCCGATGGGTGAATTTGTGATACTGCAGCGCAGTTTCAACGCACAAAATGGTTCAAACGGCTCTAAGCACTATGGGAGTTAACATTTCAGGTCATCAGTCCCCTAGACTTAGAACTACTTAAACCTAACTAACCTAAGGACATCACATACACCCATGCCCGAGGCGGGATTCGAACCTGCGACCGCAACAGCAGCGCGGTTCCGGACTGAAGCACCTAGAGCCGCTCGTCCACAGCGGCCAGCTTCACGGCACAGCTGGCAAGGATGGTAAAGAGTGATATATCGTATCAGGGCATAATGTCCTTGCAAATTTCATCCCGTGTACTCAGATGGACAGTAACTATGCCTCGCACTCAGGTGCGTGAGCAGTATACGAGGATGTTAGCATTAGGAGAGAACGTGTAGTTGGACTCAAAGCAGCCGGTTGGAGTAATAGAAGAATCGCTCGACATTTGAATAGGAGTGGTGCACTATTCGACGATTGGTAGGAAAGAGTCAACCATGGCCGAACGCAGCGTCAAGAAGGAAGCGGTCGACCTAGAAAGACGAAAGGAAGTGAGGACCGTCAGAGAGGCACTCAGAACTCCAGATTCATCACTATCATCTGTTCGAAGGGCAACTGGTGCTTCAGTGACCACAAGCACCATTAATAGGCGGCTCACAGAAAGAGGGTTGAGCTGACGGCGCCTCTTGTGCCGACTGCCATTAACCTCTGTGCACCAACAAGCGACGGCCGCAGTGGCCGAGCGGTTCTAGGCGCTTCAGTCTTGAACTGCGCGACCGCTACGGTCGCAGGTTCGAATCCTGCCTCGGACATGGATGTGTGCGATGTCCTTAGGTTAGTTAGGTTTAACTAGTTATAAGTTCTAGGGGACTGATGACCTCAGATATTAAGTCCCATAGTGATCAGAGCCATTTGAACCAACACCAACAAGCCCGTCTGCAGTGGTGTCGGGCACATTCGGCCTGTAATCCCCCTGAGTGTAGTACAACTGTCTTCAGTGATGAGTCCCTCTTCGAACTGACACCCGATGACCAGCGAAGACGTATCTGGAGATGCCCCAAACAGCAATGGGATACCAACCTGACAGTCTCCCGCCGTACGGCACGACAGCCACTAGTAATGGTCTGGGGTGCCATTTCATTTCATAGTAGGTCCCTTTTGATTGCCATCCGCGGCACACTTACAGCACAGCTGCACGTCGACGATATTCTACGCTCAGTTTTGTTGCCCTTCATAGCAAGCCATCCTGGGCTTACTTTTCAACAAGATAATGTCCGCCCGCACACGGCGAGAACTTCCACCGCTTGTCTTCGTGCTAACCGAACCCTTCCTTCGCCGGCAAAGTCGTCGGATCTCTCCCCATTTGAGAACTTTTGCAGCATTATGGGCAGGGCCCTCCAACCAGCTCGGTACTTTGACGATCTAACTAGCCAGTTGGACAGAATTTGGCACAATATCCGTCAAGAGGACATCCAACAACTATCAGTCAATGCCAAGCCGAATAACAGCTCGCTCAATATTTGAAGTTCTATCTCTTGAATAAATTAACAATTTTTTTCTGAAACTGTAATCATTTATTTTGCTGGACATGTACACCACTGGCCATTAAACTTGCTACACCACGAAGATGGCGTGCTACAGACGCGAAATTTAACCGACATGAAGATGCTGTGATATGCAAATGATTAGCTTTTCAGAGCATTCACACAAGGTTGGCGCCCGTGGTGACACCTACAACGTGCTGACATGAGGAAAGTTTCCAACCGATTTCTCATACACAAACAGCAGTTCACTGGCGTTGCCTGGTGAAAAGTTGTTGTGATGCCTCGTGTAAGGAGGAGAAATGCGTACCATCACGTTTCCGACTTTGATAAAGGTCGGATTGTAGCCTACCACGATTGTGGTTTATCGTATCGCGACAATGCTGCTCGCGTTGGTCGAGATCCAATGACTTCTAGCAGAATATGGGATCGGTGGGTTCAGGAGGGTAATAGGGAACGCCGTGCTGGACCCCACCGGCCCCGTATAACTAGCAGTCGATATGACAGGCATCTTATCCGCATGGCTGTAGCGGATCGCGTAGCCACGTCTCGATCCCTGAGTCAACAGATGGGCACGTTTTGCAAGAACACAACCATCTGCACGAACAGTTCGACGACGTTTGCAGCAGCAAGGAATATCAGCTCCAAGACCATGGCTGCGGTTACCCTCCACGCTGCATCACAGACAGGAGCGCCTTCGACGGTGTACTCAACGACGAACCTGGGTGCACGCATGGCAAAACGTCATTTTTTTCGAACGAATCCAGGTTCTGTTTACAGCATTGGAAGCGTATATTCGTCATCGCCATACTGGCGTATCACCCGGCGTGATGGTATGGGGTGCCTTTGGTTATACGTCTCGGTCACCTCTTGTTCGCATTGACGGCACTTTGAACAGTGGACGTTACATTTCAGATGTGTTACGATCCGTGGCTCTACCCTTCATTGGATTCCTGCGAAACCCTACATTTCAGCAGGATAATGCACGACTGCATGTTGCAGGTCCTGTACGGGCCTTTCTGGATACAGAAAATGTTCGACTGCTGCCCTGGCCAGCACATTCTCCAGATCTCTCACCAATTGAAAACGCCAGTCACTACTCGTGATGAACTGTGGTATCGTGTTGAAGGTGCATGGGCAGCTATACCTGTACACGCCATCCAAGCTCTGTTTGACTCAAGGCCCAGGCGTATCAAGGCCGTTATTACGGCCAGAGGAGGTTGTTCTGGGTACTGACTTCTCAGGATCTATCCACCCAAATTGCGTGAAAATGTAATCACATGTCAGTTCTAGTATAATACATTTGTCCAATGAATACCCGTTTATCATCTGCATTTCTTCTTGGTGTAGCAATTTTAATGGCCAGTAGTGTACCTGAGATATAGCGATTTCCGTTCCTTTCGGATAATTCATTCGTTTTGCGTCCTTTTTTTTCTCTTCTTACAGTGTATATTTCCTACCCCATAACTTGTACGTAATGGTAGCGCAAAGAGTACAGAGAAGCATCAAGTTTCTCTGCGTGAAATGGGCGCATTTCGGACTCGGATGTTTGCTATAATTCGGTGAACCGTGTCGTGGAAGCCGTCATTACGATTGCGCAGTACCTCGCGTTTCCTTCCGGACGCCGGCGACCAGCCCCGACTGCAATGCTATTCACTGTTTCTATACGGGAGCACAATTGTACCTGCGTATCCCGCGGAGGGAACTGGGGAACTGCCCTAATTAAGCGCGCAACGGGGCGGCCGGCATCGGTCCCGCTGCCTCGTCTAATTTGCCCGCTCGCTGTTTCCGCCATTCAGCTCGGTTGCGTTTCTAATTGGAGAGTGCATTACGTGTTTACACGCATTTTTTCGCGTTTTAACTCCATTCCGGCCCGCGACGTGAATGCCGCGGAGGCAGCGCTGAGAACGTACGCCCGGACAGTGACGTCCTTTTGTCCGCTCGCGGGTTTTCTGTGAAGTGCCCCGTTCTGAAAAACTCGCCTCTAGTTGCACACACAGCCCGTACCTCGCTACATTGAGCGGACGGGTGAGCAACAGAACAGAGCGGTTGAAAATGGGAGGTACGACTGCGCACAAGAATTGTAGCACCGTGCACTAAGAGCGACCTTCGCGAAATAGAATGTGTACTTTGCATTTGAAATTTAGATTCTTGCTGAGTGAATAAGGAAACATCGTGGTAAGAGAAATGCTACAGGTAATACTCTAGCATAATTACGTTACTAATAGATCCACTATTCAAGGTGTTCGGAAGTTCCCGTTACAAACTTTTAGGACTTATAGAGGGGAGTAAGTACGTAATATATTGAATAGGAACCCACGTCCGGAAACATCATCCAACGACGTCACACAGTGTCAAAGTTATAGCCGCCGATGCCTGTAAAATGAATGTATGTACAGGGTGATTCCGTGATGCTGTTATAAAATTTCAAGGATGATAGAGAGGGATAAATGTATAAGTTTGAGATAAGAGTTCCTGTACCGTAAACGAACGAGTCGAAAGTTATAAGCGGAAACCGTTCTGATACCTCTGACAATGGTTCAAATGGCTCTGAGCACTATGGGACTCAACTGCTGAGGTCATTAGTCCCCTAGAACTTAGAACTAGTTAAACCTAACTAACCTAAGGACATCACAAACATCCATGCCCGAGGCAGGATTCGAACCTGCGACCGTAGCGGTCTTGCGGTTCCAGACTGCAGCGCCTTTAACCGCACGGCCACTTCGGCCGGCCCTCTGACAATGGAATACGTGTACCGGTGCTGTTGTTCCTAAGATTGTGGGGTAGGCAACTTTCACAGGTGGTAGTACGGATCAAAAGAAGAAAAAATATCCAGCAAACATGGGTTCTAAATTTCATACCTTAAGAGCTATAAGCACTTGTGCAATAGAGGAGATGTGTTTCGCACTAGTGTGTCTTTGTGTTAGCTGGACTACTGGTTTCACTTTGCCACTCACGGGTGACTCCTTGAGCTGGGTTCATGCGATGTTAATAAACATTCTTCCCAATGGTGGACGGACCCTGTCTATCACTACAAGATGTCTGCCTGATCGGTTTACCTACGTTTGCTCCTTCGCGTTCGTACTTCACAGCAACACTACCCGCCGTCGACTTACGTAGCTCTACCTGTATCAGCAAAAGTATGCCACTCCCTGCTGTTTCTTCCAAAGACGTCCGCTTTAGTGTTTGAACTAACACAAGTTTATTACCACAGCACTGATCGCTTTTTGCATATTATAGATCTTCTTCGTTTCCAGGCTTGCTAAGAGAAATACGAAAAAAATCGGCATAATGAAAGACCCATTTCTTTACTCAAACTTTACACAAAAAAAAAAAAAAACGCCGGCCGGTGTCGCCGAGCGGTTCTAGGCGCTTCAGTCTGGAACCGCGCGACCCCTACGGTCGCAGGTTCGAATCCTACCTCGGGCATGAATGTGTATTATGTCCTTAGGTTAGTAAGGTTTAAGTTGTTCTAAGTTCTATGGGACTGATGACCTCAGGTGTTAAGTCCCATAGTGCTCAGAGCCATTTGAACCATTTGAACCCAAACATGTTTCAGCATTTTCCGTGGTATCTTCAGTGACCTTTTGTTTATAATTCTGTTAGTTATTTTGTACACCTAATTTCCTATTTGGCATACACAATCAGAGTAAAGGTACACTATGTGATCAAAACTATCCGCACAACTGGCTGAAAATGACTTACAAGTTCGTGGCGCCCTCCATCGGTAATGCTGGAATTCAGTATGGTGTTGGTCCACCCTTAGTCTTGATGACAGCTTCCGCTCTCGCAGACATACATTCAGTAAGGTGCTGGATGGTTTGTTGGGGAATGGCAGCCCATTCTTCACGGAGTGCTGCACTGAGGAGAGGTATCGATTCGGTCGGTATGGCCTGGCACGAATTCGGCGCTCCAAAAAATCCCAAAGGCGTTCTTTAGGATTCAGGTCAGAACTCTGTGCAGGCCAGTCCGTTACAGGGATGTTATTGTTGTTTAACCACTCCGCCACAGGCCGTGCATTATGAACAGGTGCTCGATCGTGTTGAAAGATGCAATTGCCATCCACGAATTGCTCTTCAACAGTGGGAATCAAGAAGGTGCTTAAAACATCAATGTGGGCCTGTGCTGTGATAGTGCCAGGCAAAACATCAAGGGGTGCAAGCCCCCTCCCTGAAAAACACGACCACACCGTAACACCACCGCCTCCGAATTTTACTGTTGGCACTACACACGCTGGGAGATGACATTCACCGGGCATTCGCCATACCCACACCCTGCCATCGGATAGCCACATTGTGTACCGTGATTCATCACTCCACACAACGTTTTTCCAGTGTTCAGTCGTCCAATGTTTACGCTCCTTACACCAAGAGAGGTGTCGTTTGGCATTTACCGGCGTGATGTGTGGCTTATGAGCAGCTACTCGACCATGAAATCCAAGTTTTATCACCTGCCGCCAAACTGTCATAGTACTTTGAGTGGATCCTGATGCAGTTTGGAATTCCTGTGTGATGGTCTGGATAGATGTTTGCCTATTACACATTACGACCCTCTTCAACTGTCGGCGGTCTCTGTCAGTCAACAGACGAGGTCTGCCTGTACGCTTTTGTGCTGTACGTGTCCCTTCAAGTTTCCACTTCACTATCACATCGGAAACAGTGGACCTAGGGATGTTGAGGAGTGTGGAAATCTCGCGTACAGACGTATGACACAAGTGATACCCAGTCACCTGACCACGTTCGAAGTCCGTGAGTTCCGCGCAGGGCCTCATTCTTCTCACCCACAATGTCTAATGACTACTGGGTTCGCTGATATGGAGTACCAGGCAGTAGGTTGCAGCACAATGCACCTAATACGAAAAACGTATGTTTTTGTGGGTGTCCGAATACTTTTGATCACATAGTGTATATCACGCCTTTATAAAAAGAGGGGGAAGGGGGAGTATCGTATTTTGTATAAAGAAGCAATGACAGCAAAATGACTTGGCCAGGAGAGCTCAGTGTCTTCGAACGTGGACTACTACCCATTGGATGTCACCCACGTACCAAATGTATCAGAGACATGCCAACCCTTCTAAAGCTGCCTAAGTCGACTGCCAGTGATGTGAATGTGAAGTAGGAACGCGAAGGAACAAGCGCAGCTTAGCAAAACTTTGATAGACAGGAACCGCCGAGCATTGGTGGGGTGGTGTATAAATTGTGTGAAATCGGAGGAGGGAACCACTCGTGAGTTACAAAATTTTATCACTAGTTCAGTTGGCACAATGACTGTGCGTAGAGAATTAATAAGATTATGGTACCAAATAAATGCCAAGTGACGTCTTAGGGCGCTGCAGTCATGGACTGTGCGGCTGGTCCCGGCGGAGGTTCGAGTTCTCCCTCGGGCATTCGGGCATGGGTGTGTGTTTGTCCTTAGGATAAATGGCTCTGAGCACTATGGGACTCAACTGCTGAGGTCATTAGTCCCCTAGAACTTAGAACTAGTTAAACCTAACTAACCTAAGGACATCACAAACATCCATGCCCGAGGCAGGATTCGAACCTGCGACCGTAGCGGTCTTGCGGTTCCAGACTGCAGCGCCTTTAACCGCACGGCCACTGCGGCCGGCGTCCTTAGGATAATTTAGGTTAATTAGTGTGTAAGCTTAGGGACTGATGACCTTAGCAGTGAAGTCCCATAAGATTTCGCACACATTTGAACATTTTTTGATGTCTTAGGTGTCGCAAATAGCGACGCTGCTGGACCGTGGATGACTGGAAACGGGTGATGTGGAGTGATGGATCACGCTATATCCTATGTCAATCCGATGGAAGGGTTTGGGTTTGGCGAATGCCTGACGAACGTTATCTACCATCATGTGTTGTGCGACCAGAGAAATATAGGTGAAGTGGTGTTACGGTATGGGTGTATTTTACGTGGTTAGGATGTGGTCCCCTTATCGCACTTAAGAAAATGCTAAGTGTGGAAGGATATCAACGCGTTTTGCAGCAGAGGAATAGTTCAGAAACGATGAGTATTTCTATGAGCACGACAACGCATCCCGCCATAAAGCAGCATCCGTGAAGCAATGGTTTCTGGACAGTGACATTCCCGATATCTCTCCAGAGTGCCGACCTGAACCCAGAGGACCACCTTTAGGATGAGTCAGAACGTCGACTTCGCTTGAGACCCAAACATCCAATATCGATTGCCTTCTCTGGTTTCGGCTCTTGAGAAAGGATTAGTTGCCATTCGTCCACAAACATGACACTGGAAGTGTCCCCAGAAGAGTTAAAGGTGCTATAAGACAAGGACGGACACAACTTATCAATGTTCCCGGTACTTTTGACCGGATAGAGCATTATCTACAGCTCATCATGGTTTCTGATTCTGTAATTTTGCTTCACGTTGTTTGAGACGTGTTAAAACACTTACTCCCTTTATTGTTGAAATTTTGGAAATTTATGGTAAGGTCTTGTGGGACCAAACTGCTGCGGTCATCGGTCCCTAAGCTTACACACTACTTAAGGGGCTCCGGAAAGGCTCAAAATCATGAAAAGTTCAATTTTTACTTTTTTGCGTTTTCTGAATCTGCAGACTATTACCTTTTAATAGATATATAATTTATTTTTTTTGAAATGTGTTCTACATGGGCGTGACCCACTGTGGCGCTGTTAAACTGCTGTCAAATGGTGTTATTATTAACGTCCGTGTTCATCAGGTACATTTTAGTGATGTGAGATAAAGTATGTGTCGTGGCTAACCTGTGATGGTTCAATATATATCGCTGGTGTGACTGTCGATTTTTTCATGTTTATTTACTCTGTCGTTATCTCGAAAATATTCGTAATTAATTCTGTTTCTTGTGTCTCTGTTTTGTTGAAGTATAATAATGAGTAAAAGTAAAGTTATTAGAAATCCTCTGAAGGCTTTTAAGAAAAGGAGAAATGTTGGAAAGCCAAAGGTATGTGTTATTACTGTAAACAATAAAGACGATGAAAATCCCCAACATAGCTTGTGTCCCAAAGAAGAAGACAGTTGGTGTAAATATAACAAAGGATTGCTAACTGGTGAAGTGTACACTCATAAGCATAGTCTGCCTCATGCAATAATGGAGGTGATAAAACCTATTTTCAGAGACTTAGCAGCACCTGAACTGTTGAAAAAGTGTATTCACGGAAAAACTCAAAACCTCAATGAGAGTGTAAATAGTGTTATATGGTCGAGAATCCCCAAGACTGTATTTGTTGGAATAGAAACACTTCACTTTGGTGTGTATGATGCTTTCAATGATGGCAAAATTGTAAGGTGTAAGGTATTTAGAAATATGGGAATGAAGATAGGTTCTAACATGGTACGAGCGATGCTTGCTTTAGACAAGGAACGCCTTCGGGCTGCAGACAGGGCTGTAAAGAGTCTAGAAATACAAGCAAGAGTAAACAGGAGGAGGAACAAGAGGAAGCTGGAGGAGGAGTTTGCAGAGGATGAAGATAATCCATCCTATGGACCTGGAATGCACTAAAAAGTTAATCCAATCTTTGTCGCTCGATTCCCAAAACTTTTATTTTCTCATACTAATTACATGTTTTCTAAGGATCTTCCAAACATATTTGTTTCAAACTTTCAGTAAATGTTACACAGTACCTTCTGCATAATTTAACACAGCCTTTTTCCAAAAAACTGTATTTTTTGAATATATAAATAAAAAATTGCAAAAAAATGTGAATTTTCATTACAATTGAAAAAAAATCATCTTTAATAACTGAACTAAAATTTTGTAAAATCCCTGTGTTAAGTTGTAGCCCATATTCCAACAAATAATCTGTAAAAAGTTCAACTCCTACCTCAAATACTTTGTGAGGAAAGATGTAATTTATAAGCGTTATTTTAACATTGGAAGTATAGGGCGTTCCGGAGCCCCTTAACCTAACTTACGCTAAGGACAAAACACACACACACCCATGCCCGAGGGTGGACTCCAACCTTCGACGGGGGGAGCCGCGCGGACCGCGACAAGGCGCCCTAGACCGCGTGGCTGCCCCGCGCAGCTTTGTTGTTGATGTTGTGCATGCATTTTATTGTTGGTGCAAGAGCACGTGAGCTGACGGTAGAGACCTTTGTCGTCAATTGTTATGTATAGCTTTATTTGCCAACCACCCTGTGCCAACTGTGCATATTCTCTATGTATTCATCTGGGGTAGAAGTACTGGGACCTTCTTCCCGTGGATCATCTTATAGAGAAGTACAGCGGCTCGTTTCTTAATTGTTGACTATGAAGGAACAGACTCTTTATAAACCTTCAACAACTTTGAATGAATTTCTAAAAAAAAAAATGGTTCAAATGGCTCTGAGCACTATGGGACTTAACATCTGAGGTTATCAGTCCCCTAGAACTTAGAACTACTTAAACCTAACTAACCTAAGGACATCACACACATCCATGCCCGAGGCAGGATTCGAACCTGCGACCGTAGCGGTCGCGCGGTTCCAGACTGAAGCGCCTCGAATCACTCGGCCTGAATTTCTCACTTCGATAAACTGACAAGGCAAGTAATTTTATGGAGGTAAAGAATACCGATTTATCGGTTTGCACAAAAAACACACAACACGAGTAATTTACAAAGCCACATAAAAGTAACTGTTTCACAGACTAATTTTACCCTCGACGTACATTAATACGCAACGAGTACCAAACATGACAAAAAACGCTGTCTCTCAGCTGCACAGGAACTTTTACAGCGCGTACCCTGAAAAATTTTCATAAACACATGCCTCGACTAAAATTGATGGCCTGCGCCCAAGTTGGGGAGATCAGCCCAAACCATTACACTACTGGTTTCATCGTGGCCACATAACACTGGTAAATACTTCCTCAATCAGAAGACTGGTTGGTACCGTACATTTTTCTACTAGGCATGGTCACAGAAATCCTGTGTCATTACCTTCCCCAGCTCCTGTTAATCGACCAATCCTAGGATACTGCTCAGGTGAGTGGGATCGATGCCATAGAGGATGAACAGAAGGGAAGCAGGAATGGGCACAGATTGGTTCGACCCATGGGAGGGCCTCACGGTGACGCCGAAATAAGCGATCCAGGATACATGCCAACTCTTCCGCGAAAGTCTACAGACAGTGTTTCAGGAAGCAGAATATAGCAATATACGAAAAACCCTTGCGTGTCGCTCCCGGAGGGACATCGAAGACAAGACCAGATTAATTACGGCGCTTGCTGCGACACTTAAACTGTCATTCGTACCACAAACGCGAATGGTACAGCAAGAAGGCTTAGTGAGTGCTACAATGGGAAACAACGAACAAGTACAAGTCGCAGAAGTTTTCAGAGTACAGATGTGAATTCCACGAGTTATGGACGACGTACACTTCTGGTGGAGTAATAACCGAAGTTATGTTCTTCTACACATAAAGCATTCCTGAAGAAAAGAATGCTAGACAAAAATATCGGTAATTCATTATCGAGTTCCACACTTTTCGATCGCCCGAGTCATACAGTCACACAACTAAACCAGGGTGCACACTGAGGCGATACAATATGTGCTATACGATACGCGATGCGACTAGCGATGCAACACAGATGCGGAGCGCACAGAAACAAATACTTGAAGCGATCTAAATGGTTGACACTGGGACGACAGCGATACGACGCCGGTACGTACTTCTGTCATATTGCCCGGAGCAACACGGAGTGCTGATCGCTCCACGCCACTTGCGTCGCACGAAACGCGGGGAGGAATATTTCAAGTCTTCCCATGTGCCTGAAAAAAACTGTTTTATGCAGTTTGTGTCTCAGAAAAACCTTTACTTTTCGCGTAAAAAATTAAAAACCACTGTTTTGGGGTTCACCCATGTTCCCCGCTAAGCTGTCTTTCTCATTCAATTTTGAGGAAACTATGCGATTTTTCCCCATCGAATAGTCTCACATCACAGACTCATAATGCACTAGTATTCTGTTCGTTGTTTGGAATAATAATTGTGATACGTCGAAGTAAAGTAAACCACTGGGCATATTTTTGAAAAGTTTGCAGTGAAGAATGTAGTCGCTGCCTAGTTTACGTTTGGTGGGCTTTAGGTCATAGATTGCAGCGTACGAAATATAGCTAACGTATCGAAATTGTTTTTGACGGCGGAAAGAGAGCGATACCGTTTTCCGCTTGAGAGAACAGACGTGAGATATATTGGAGGTTGTCCGCAACGAGGTTTGCTGCTATGCAACGCTATTGCCGTCTGCTATGTGGAGTGAGAAGCTGCCTCGTGTTTCTCTCTCCCGCATGCTGCTAATACAAACCGAAGCTGGAAATGAAAAACTTATTGCAGTGAAAAGACTCCTGGAGTCATCAGCTGACACTGCTAGCTGGATGTTTTTTCGGTCTATGCTCCTTGATTTCGTGCGTAAAAGAGATCTGAAAGCTAAATTCTTGTCACTGAGCAGCTGGATGAAGCGGAGAAAAACAAGTCGGGATTTTTCTTATGTTCATGGGCTTCTTTCACTTCTTCGAATGCATTGTCTAGCCCAACGCAGAGTTCACCACCCAATGATACACCGTCGACGGTGACTGATCTATCTTCAAATTCAGCAACGTTTTTTTCTGAATACTCCACCAGCTCAGTCGTATACCTACTGCCTTTGCGAAACTGAACAGTTGTACAAGTTCTATCCTAGGTTTATTAATTTATAACCATTATTTATGTATGTAGCACATGAAATACCATAATGTGTGGTCTCCCAAATTAAACTTTCCATGGTGCCGTCTTTAACGTAATTCACACACTTTGACTAACTTCCCTTATTGTAATGAGTAGCGTCTCAGCAGGAGTGTCCTGCAGAGTAGTTGATACAAGTTGCTTCAAGAAGTGGAAACTGTCTGTGCTCATTATGTAGAATTCGTGGAATTTTTTGGTTTTGAGATACCTCACGGGAAACCGCAGCTGAACGCCTAATATCCGCCGGCAGCGGTGGTCTCGCGGTTCTAGGCGCGCAGTCCGGAACCGTGCGACTGCTACGGTAGCAGGTTCGAATCCTGCCTCGGGCATGGATGTGTGTGACGTCCTTAGGTTAGTTAGGTTTAAGTAGTTCTAAGTTCTAGGGGACTGATGACCTGAGGAGTTGAGTCCCATAGTGCTCAGAGCCATTTGAACCATTTCTAGCCTAATATCCAAACATATTACAAAATGGGATATATATATATATATATATACCTCACGGGAAACCGCAGCTGAACGCCTAATATCCAAACATATTACAAAATGGGATATATAGGAGATGTGGAACACACATGCGCACACACACACACACACACACACACACACACACACATGTATATGTGTTCCACATCTCCTCGTAAATCAATGGACCGATGTCAACCAAACTTGGTACACTTAACCCTTATTGTCAGCCAATAATCACTATGGGGGTAATAACCGCCTACCTATGATAGTTCGGAAGATATGATGTCATAAACACTGAGATGCGGGAAAAATGGCGCATCGTGCATGAAGTTTTAATACTTTATTCTTTACCATTACGGCACTGCAACAGTCGACTCAAGGAAATCCCTGACACCTGGCAATGCTTTTAGCAGGTATCAACGACTAAGTTCAAACGGCTGTAGACGAAAATAATACTCTTCTATAAGCTATTAAGAGACGTTTCCACAGACATTTTAAAAAAATCGCGTTGTGGGCAAGCGAAGCATTTGCGCCCCGCTACCTGGGCATGTAACTAGAGATATTGTTTGTAATCAAGTTCAGAGTTAAACAAACATTACAGAGAATTTGTATTTTGCATACTACGATTCATAATTTGGATACTGTACTTATACATTTACACATTATGAATATTTGTTTGTACGACTATTTTATAATGTCAAAAGTGTTTTCACGAATACATTTTTTCGATATTGCATTACAAGCACAGTTAATTTTTTGTTTTCGTTTCTAATAGAAAATCGGTAAAATGAATACATGGGCAATACCGGGTTTATGTGCTAATATAATAAATAAAAGAGGACGTTATGCCGCTGCATCACAACAGAAGTCAAATGGAATTGTGGGCTCATCGGGAGCTATTTATGAAGTTGGAATTGTTTGTAGAAGTAGTGGTGCTCGACTAATTTCTGAAAACTGTACATCACCCTGCTGAGTACCAAAAAAATGGTTCAAATCGCTGTGAGCACTATGGGACTTAACACCAGAGGTCATCAGTCCCCTAGAACTTAGAACTACTTAAACCTAACCAACCTAAGGACATCACTCACATCCATGCCCGAGGCAGGATTCGAACCTGCGACCGTAGCAGTCGCGCGGTTCCGGACTGAGCGCCTAGAACCGCTAGACCACCGCGGCCGGCCTGCTGAGCACCACTCGAATGCTATTGTCGGGTATTCTGCTCAAAGTGTGTAGTTCTGCGTTCTGTGTACAGATGCTCACCACGATTAACTGCGCGACAGCAAGTTTCTCCCCTTAATGTGCACGATGAGTTGTAATAAGACGTTTTCGTTGTGGGGGTGACAGCTTACGTGGGTCACAATTAAAGTTTGTAGTATCCAATCAGTCAAAATAAACATTATCAAGAGACAAACCAATTCGCGGCTGTTGCGGTGTTACACGACTGTGCGCGTGTGTGCGCGCGCGCTTGTGTGTGTGTGTGTGTGTGTGTGTGTGTGTGTGTGTGTGTGATAGAGAGAGAAGGAGGGATGGAGAGAGGAATAGGAGGGGATGGAAGGAAGATAGGTTCTCGACAAGCAAAAACCTTGCTCGAAGAGAGTACCGTGTGCAGCGATCAGAAACATTGACTGATCGGGTACGAAGCGCAATTATACCATAAGTAGCGTTGATTTTTAACTTAGTATATCAACCTCCACGTTCACAGGGCTCAAACAAAACGTCAGAAGGGACATCAAAACTCTGCTCAACGCAGTCATCCTCTCTGCTTAACCGGAGGCGCCACAGGTAAACAGAACTTTATTTTAACGCTGACAACAAATTTGTGGTACGCGCTTCTCTGGGCGTCGGTTTTGTCCAGTGGTGGTTACTCACTGTTAGCGCGAAAGGTCACGAATAAAATCTGATAGAGCGGGTCCGGATGGACGCGTCCTTCCGCAGCACTCGCTTTTGGCTGTTAGTCGGCGCTAACTTACTGCCCGTCAAACCGAAATGGGCGAAGTGGCCCGTAGATAGCCCGACCTGCCGAACTTTACGGTGGCACCTGCTCGATTCATGGCGCGCGAGCTCCGATTTAGGTTTCTGTCGCTCCCATATACAACTCCGCTCGCGGTCAGCGCCAGCCCTCTCCCTCCTTTTTTCATTTTTTAATCCTCGGTATTGTTGTCACGTTGTTGAAATGTTGCAAGTGACGCCACTCACACTCATGTGCAATACAACTCCCAAAAGACGCATCGCGCTTATTTCTCAGCTATTAAGAGCCTTATCATCCTGCTCAGACCAAGAGATGAGGAGCACTGTATAAGACTTCACACTTGTATTTTTGCAGGGCAGCCTCCTGTATTTATTCATCTACAGAGATGAATCAGAAAAGGAAGTTTAACATAATCTCTACGACGTGGTCGTTATAGCTCAGTTGGAGACAGTGAGTAAAAGGAAAAATTATCCCGACATTCACCTGAATCAATTTCGAGAAGCTATGGAAGATTTAAAATAGGGTGGCCGAGCGCTGTCTATCCAGTCAGTGGAGGTGAGAAGATGACACGCAAACACTCTGATATTTTTAAATGCTAACAAGTGCTCAACCACGAAATTTTTCCTTTGCTGCCCTGAAAATGGCTAAGGGCCGAACTGGCAATCATTGATTTTATAAATAAATAGTTTTAACATTTAAAGGCGACAGTGCTGTATTTCAGAAAGAATATCTATGTATTTGAATTCTAGTACACTATACGTTAAAGTCATTATAGTACCTGCTTATACGGTGTTAATACTAAGAGCTCTTGAAGATGCTTACATTTCTTACTGTAGTTAGATGTCAGCCAGTTTGCTCAGTTCAGTTTAGTGAAAGTTGCTGAAACAAGTACAGTTGACATTATTTTACCTCAGTGGTGTTTATTAAAACACATGTACTTCGATGATGATGATGATGATGATATCTGGTTTGTGGGGCTCTCAACTGCGCGGTTGTCAGCGCCCGTACAAATTCCCAACCTTTGTTCAGTCCAAGCTCGCTACTTTCATGAATGATAATGAAAATGATGAGCACAACACAAACACCCAGTCATCTCGAGGCGCCGGCGTTTGTGGCCGAGCGGTTCTAGGCGCTTCAGTCTGTAACCGCGCGACCGCTACGGTCGCAGGTTCGAATTCTGCCTCGGGCATGGATGTGTGTGATGTTAGGTTTAAGTTAGGTTTAAGTAGTTCTAAGTTCTAGGGGGCTGATGACCTCAGCTGTTAAGTCCCATAGTGCTCAGAGGCTTTTGAACCATTTTTTTTTTTCATCTCGAGGCAGGTGAAAATCCCTGACCCCACCGGGAATCGAACGCGGATGTACTTCGAGTAAATGTGCATAAACAGAGCGTCCAACCTAACTCTGCCACCTCGTACGTTTCCGAAATGAAACAAAATGTCAAAAGCCGGCCGCTGTGGCCGATCGGTTCTAGGCGCTTCAGTCCGTAACCGCGCTGCTGGTACGGTCGCAGGTTCGAATCCTGCCTCGGGTATGGATGTCTGTGATGTCCTTAGGTTAGTTAGGTTTAAATAGTTCTAAGTCTAGGGGACTGATGCTGCTTAGAGCAATTTGAACCATATTATTAAAATGTCAAAAACAAATTTATCCAAGGATGCAGCTGTGTCAGAGGCTCACACAATGGGCGGGAAAGCATAATCAATAAAGGACAACGAACACACTTTTCTTAAATGACACATGTTTTTACTATAGAAATGAAAACCAGAGGTACAATTAGTGATGTCAGAGTCGGTTTCACTGTTGTAAACCTCATAAATTGTGAAATATTAAAGGATGGCAACGGCGCAGGGCAAGGCTTGCCTCCATTGTGCTGCAGCCTGCTGTCAGGGGCTCAGGGGCTAACACAATGGGCAGGGATGCACAATCACTAAAAGTAAAGAAGCATCTCTTTCAACACAAAGTTATGTTTACTTAAATGAAAACTAGACGACACGTTAGTGCTAAAACGTGTTTCCAATGTCCTAAACGTGATCACTAGTGGCATACAGCCCACAGAAACTAAGTTTGTACATGACATCCATCACGGAAAACGCACTCTTCACAAATAACCAATAACGTCACGTCCGAAGAACCTGCGTGATCTCAACAGATGTTCGGTCTGCATCAGTACGCTAGAGGAGACTGAACAAGTGAGCATTCCACGGATTGTAGTGTTTCCAGAGATATTGCCGCATGCGCTACAGTTATACGTTATTGCATATCCTCTGGTGTCGTTGGAGGTTCAAGGGACACACACTCTTTCAGTGCGTGCCAGAGGAAGAAGTCTAAAGGCGTCATGTCGGGGGACCGGGCTGACCGGCTCACAGGGCCTCACTGTCCTATCCACCTATTTGGAAACAACACATCTACCACTTCCTTGGAAACACGTGCATAGTGAGTGGGGGCATCCGTCATGCAGGAACCACATTGGTAGACGCGTTTCCAGTCCCGCGTCCTCCATGAGAAGAGGTAGAGTCTATTACAGAAACAATGCATATCGCCATCCATGATAAGAATAGGGACCTACAATATGGGTACCAGTAATGCCGCAACAAACATTGACACCCCACTGTCGTTGGTGAGCAGCAGCACGAAGGCAGTAGGGATTTGCAACCGTTGAAGTGCAAAACGATAGAATTCAGTATCGGATACAAAGCCATTCAGTATCGGATACAAAGCCATTCCCACATATATATATATATGGGAATGGCTTTGTATCCGATACTGACTTCTATCGTTATATATATATATATATATATATATATATATATATATATATATCATTACACGTAGTTGGGTCTTCATTCATAATGGTTTTACGGTCAAATGGTGTCTGTTCTTTCGGACAGGCCGGAAATAACAGACACCACATATATATCATTTCTTTTCTTTATTTGTCAGTTCATTTACCGCACATGGAAGACCAGGCTAACAACAGCCATTCTGCAGCTCATCAACCAAATGACGTTAGAATATGTACATATAGTGTTGTTTTTACAGTTATATGATCGAATAATAGCTTTAGAACAAATTATAAATGATTTCTTTTTACGATTTAGCTGGTGCTAAGACGATGCCGATAAGGATAACACGTTCGGTAAATTCCTCGCGGTCATCTCCCAGGAGATGCTTTGTCGGTAGAAAAGGTAGGAGGGATGAAAGGCGACATGTCGCTAGGTCTGGGAGTGGGGAGATGATGTTAGGCTGGGAAGTGGGAATTTATGCAGACCGGAGGAAGGAGGAGCAAGGTTGGGTTAGAAGCCTGAGAGTACTGGAGCCTTGATCTAACCGGAGATAAGAAGAGGTCGGCTGTAGATGGTAGGACGGGTAGTGCCAGGGCGGACTTCTGGTTCAGGAAGAGGGAGCCTTCTGAAGTTGCCTTGATACAGGATATAGAGGACGGAGAGGTGAAGGGAGAGGAGAGATGGAGAAATAAACGGGACAGCGGCCCTGATTGCAGGGTATTGGGTAGACAATTGGCTTATGATCGTCAAGTTTGCAGGATGACAGGCTTTCATATGATTTTCCAGGAATTTGAAAAGGAGAGAGGGGGAGATGTTATCAGCTGGTAGACGATACGTGTGGGGGTGGAAGGCGT
Organism: Schistocerca nitens; assembly: GCF_023898315.1. Classification (NCBI taxonomy): domain Eukaryota; kingdom Metazoa; phylum Arthropoda; class Insecta; order Orthoptera; family Acrididae; genus Schistocerca; species Schistocerca nitens. The sequence goes on from NC_064615.1 coordinate 550,195,785, forward strand.
GGCGGAATGTGGGATATTTTAGGACATGTAAGGAGTGGTAAAATTTTGGGGATGGGCGCATCGTTCGGAGACCAAATATACTTAGAGTCGGCCCACTGAATATGATGGGAGACGCACTTTAGACAGTTGGTGTAAACTCGAAACGTTCGCCTGAGTTTGTTACAGAGGATCTGCTCCCCCTCGTACATTGTGCTGCTGCCACAGCTCTACCGCCAGCGGTGGTGCAGCCTCGTGAGCCAGCGAACTGCGATTCGGCGTGCAGACCGCGCAGCCCTCCCCGGCTCTCTAATTTATTGCCGCTCTGCTGTGTAATGCGTTTGGCGGTTTTGTACTCGTGCATGCAAAAGCTGCAGCGTGTGGCGAATTACAAGATAAGCCTAGCGCGCTTATGCATATTTTGATAGTTTGTACCGATCATCTATCTGAATAGGTAGCGATATCGAACTAAAAAACTTGGCCTCCCATCGCGTACATATTGCCCAGTGAACTTCATGTGCTGTATACGTACAGCGGCCTTTGTATGTAATTATTTTCGATTTAACTTATTTTAGTAATTAACTTAATTCATACAGTTTGTAAGATATACATGCTATGCTGTAGGGGCGATTGATATCATTGGAAGCGAACACACTTCGTAAGCCGCGATCGCTGTGTAGACACTTTATATTGTTCCAACATGATCTGAGCAGTCTTATGCTACTATCATCTTATTCAAGTGAAAAACTGTTTTTATCTACTGTGCGCACTTTATCAAATATATATATATATATATATATATATATATATATATATATATATATATATAGTGATTTTATGGAATTTTGTATACTTTATATAATCTGTGAAAAGAATTGTAGTCTCCCTCCACCCCCTCCATCCTTATGAACTTTATTTTTTCCCCTCAGATCAGCCGATGGCCGATGGCAGCATAAGAATCTTGAATCCGATTATGTTGGAGCAATAAAAAGGGTCTACACTGCGATCGCCACGTACAAAGTGTGTTCATTTCTAACTTAATTCATATTAATGAATGAACAATTATGCGAAGAGCCGATGAGTACCCAGAAACGTCATACCAGTTGCAGGTATCATTACTACATCTTGTATGAATTTATGACATTAAATGCATAAAAACCTCTGTATTCCTTTTTTTAATACAATTTCGTGTGTTAAACTATAATTATGTATGCCATTTTCAGAGTTTTTTACGTGTTTGAACTGTATCTATCAGTGCCTAAAAACTGCACGAACTGCGGAAATGGAAAATTCTTTAGCCTGTCGGTGCAGTACCCTCATACCTAGTTTGGTGAATGTCTTCACCAATCTGCCTTCTGCGAACGACATCGCCCTTCTGACTGAATGTGAAGGAACCTGATTCCAGTATTTCTAGAACCATCCACAGGGCCAGTAGGTACGTATATTCTTGAGTGCGCTACGCGAGACGGTACACATGAGATCAGACAAATAACAGTCCGCACAGAGGTGGCAAGAAGTGAAAAGACGCACATGGGCAAGGAGCACGGTGTCACATCAGATTTGACCGGTGAGTGTGCTGTGTTCAACGGTTTTCGGAGGTCAGTGCGCACATGCAACATTATGCCTTCCCACACCACAATATCTGGGCCACCAAAAAGATCATGTTCAACAGTGCTCCTGAGTGCATTACACACCTTTACATGACAAGAGGTGGGGTCATGGGGCTATCCTGCCAGTGAGATGACCTGCAACTTGCAACTGGCAATGAGTCTATCTGATCATCCCATTTCATATCCCTACAAATTGCATGTGTTGACTGATTCCAATTATGACTCTGATGTTGTAGTCAGAGGATGTTACTTTTCTGCTTTTTCTGAAGTGCACAGTTTCACATTTGTGACTAAACATCATCATCTGCAGAAAGTCCGAAGTTACTACGTATTAAAACTGTCTGCTGGGGCATTAATATTACACCCGCTACAGCGCAACACACTCTTTATTGTACAGGAAATATGGATACAATGTTATCACTCGATAATTCCCATCTCCAGGCCACATCGCGTCGTTGTAAAATGTAGAACGCACCAAGAAAATAATCCAGATCGTCTAGGTTCAAGTAAATGCCTCAAAAATCTGTAGCACAGCAATCCAAAACGTAATCAATTTTCAATCTAGCAAACGGTCACGTCTCGACTGTATGGCGTAAGCGAGGTAGAGACTTCAGCGCAACATAGTTCGAAGCGTATTGCATCCGCCCGACACGGGAGTTTTATCTCCGGCCCATGTGACAGCCCGCTGGTGCCTCTTACCAGCCAAAGCAGGAGTGGTTGGCAGTGGGCATCGTAGGGTATCGGTCTCACTGTCTGTGGTATCATAAATCGGTACCACACTCAAAGGCGTCTCATAGTTCGCAACGGTAACGCACGTTCCCGACAGACGCCGACAGCAAGTGCGCGGGGACCCGACGGACCCAATGATGCGGGCCTGCTGGCCATAGCTCCTGCGGCTCCGACTGCGAGTGCCCTCTGCGACCGCGATATAAGATGCGGGCAGTAGCTACCAGCCCAGCCTCAGTCGCAGCCTTCGACAGTCTTCAGTAGTAGTCAGTCTTTGACAGTTCGCTCGTGCATTATTACCAGGTGCCTCACACTGCACAGTGCTCTATTACTTATTGTAATATCTAGAGTTTATTGCTGGTTATTCTTTTGTATGTATCCTCGCAAACCTTGTGGGAAGTTGTAAGTTAAATGAAACCTCTGTTTACTTTATTTATGCGGCAACTAATAATTTCCAGCTTCACTACAAAACGATTTGAAGAGGAATGATCATATAAAATTAGTTGTTGGTAAGGCGGGTGCCAGGTTGAGATTCATTGGGAGAGTCCTTAGAAAATGTAGTCCATCAACAAAGGAGGTGGCTTACAAAACACTCGTTCGACCTATACTTGAGTATTGCTCATCAGTGTGGGATCCGTACCAGGTCGGATTGACACAGGAGATAGAGAAGATCCAAAGAAGAGCGGCGCGTTTCGTAACAGGGTTATTTGGTAAGCGTGATACCGTTACCGAGATGTTTAGAAAACTCAAATGGCAGACTCTGCAAGAGAGGCGCTCTGCATCACGGTGTAGCTTGCTATCCAGGTTTCGAGAGGGTGAGTTTCTGGATGAGGTATCGAATATATTGCTTCCCCCTACTAATACCTCCCGAGGAGATCACGAATGCAAAATTAGAGAGATTCCAACGCGCACGGAGGCTTTCCGGCAGTTGTTCTTCTCGCGAACCATACGCGACTGGAACAGGAAAGGGAGGTAATGACAGTGGCACGTAAAGTGCCCTCCGGCACACACCGTTGGGTGGCTTGCGGAGTATAAATGTAGATGTAGATGTAGACATCCTATACAATATGAACAACAAGGATCCCAAAACACTTCCCTGGGGGACGCCTGAAGTTACATCCACGAGAGGCGTTCTATAAGTAATACAACACGTTTTTTTCTGAAAACAGATTGGTTTCACTCAGGATTCCAAAACACCATATTATTTACCACCCTATTTTTCAACATATTCTCCGTTCAATGCGACGGCCGTATAAGCCGCCTTGCTGGGAAGGCCTGTGTGCCCTCATGGTACCAACCCAATCGTCGCCGTCAGAGCGAACGTCTTGCTGCATCAGTAGTTTCCCTATCATCCACGTACTGCTTCTCGCGGAATGCATCCTTCGTTTGACAAAACAGATGGAAAGTGCGAGATCCGGGCTGTAGGGTGAATGAGGAAGAACAGTCCAGTGAAGTTTTGTGAGATTCTCTCGGTTGCACAGACTTGTGTGAGGTTAGGCGTTGACTTGAAGAAGTTCATCTCGAATGAGAGTGTCCGCACGTTCCAACATTGCCGGAGTCACAACTAAGTGCGGCCGGCTGGCACGCAGGAGATCGGACAGGTTTGCGCGACCTTGATACGATGATTACAGACGCCTCGCCCAGTTACTCGCCGTGCTTTTGTTCACTACCAGGCCTCTGCAAGCGCCTATGAATATTTGCGATGCTCTGGTTTTCTGTGAAAACAAACCCAATAACAATCTCTGCTTGAAGCGCTCCTCCGTTATAAACGCAATTCATAGAGACTGAATCGGTAATATTACACGATGTCCCACAACCGAAAATGTCAGAGAAAAAAATGTGTTATATTACACTATTGGCCATTAAAATTGCTACACCAAGAAGAAATGCAGGTGATAAACGGTTTTCATTGGACAAATATATTATACTAGAACTGACATGTGATAACATTTTCATGCAGTTTGGTTGCATAGATCCTGAGAAATCAGTACCCAGAGCAACCACCTTTGACCGTAATAACGGCCTTCATACGCCTGGGCATTGAGTCAAACAGAGCTTGGATGGCGTGTACAGGTACAGCTACCCATGCAGCTTCAACACGATACCCCAGTTCATCAAGAGTAGTGACTGGCGTATTATGACGAGCCAGTTGCTAGGCCACCATTGACCAGACCTTTATCAATTGGTGAGAGATCTGGAAAATGTGCTGCCCAGGGCAGCAGTCGAACATTTTCTGTATCCAGAAAGGCCCGTACAGGACATGCAACATGCGGTCGTGCATTATCCTGCTGAAATGTAGGGTTTCGCAGGGGTCGAATGAAGGGTAGAGCCACTGGTCGTAACACATCTGAAATGTAACTTCCACTGCTCAAAGTGCCGTCAATGCGAACAAGAGGTGACCGAGACGTGTAACCAATGGCAGCCCATACCATCACGCCTGGTGATACGCCAGTAAGGCGATGACGAATACACGCATCCAATGTGCGTTCACCGCAATGTCGCCAAACACGGATGCGACCATCATGATGCTGTAAACAGAACCTGGATTCATCCGAAAGAATGACGTTTTGCCATTCGTGCACCCAGGTTCGTCGTTGAGTACACCGTCACAGGCGCTCCTGTCTGTGATGCAGCGTCAAGGATAACCGCAGCCATGGTCTCCGAGCTGATAGTCCATGCTGCTGCAAACGTCGTCGAACTGTTCGTGCAGATGGTTGTTGTCTTGCAAACGTTCCCATCTGTTGACTCAGGGATCGACACGTGGCTGCACGATCCATTACAGGCATGCGGATAAGATGCCTGTCATCTCGACTGCTAGTGATACGAGGCCGTTGGGATCCAGCATGGCGTTCCGTATTACCCTGCTGAAGCCACCGATCCCATATTCTGCTAGAAGTCATTGGATCTCGACCAACGCGAGCAGCAATGTCGCGATCGATAAACCGCAATCACTATAGGCTACAATGCGACCTTTAACAAAGTCGGAAACGTGATGGTACGCATTTCTCCTCCTTACACGAGGCATCACAACAACATTTCACCATGCAATGCCGGTCAACCGCTGTTTGTGTATGAGAAATCGGTTGTAAACTTTCCTCATGTCAGCACGTTGCAGGTGTCGCCACCGGCGCCACCCTTGTGAGAATGCTCTGAAAAGCTAATCATTTGCATATCACAGCATCTTCCTGTCGGTTAAATTTCGCGTCTGTAGCACGTCACCTTCGTAGTGTAGCAATTTTAATGGCCAGTAGTGTACTTATTAAACGGTTCTCGTATATCAGTCGACAACTCTCCATCCAAGATAACGTCCTGCCTCAAATGGTTCAAATGGCTCTGAGCGCTATGGGACTTAACTGTTGTGGTCATCAGTCCCCTAGAACTTAGAACTACTTAAACCTAACTAACCTATGGACATCACAAACACCCATGCCCGAGCCGGCCGAAGTGGCCGTGCGGTTAAAGGCGCTGCAGTCTGGAACCGCAAGTCTGCTACGGTCGCAGGTTCGAATCCTGCCTCGGGCATGGATGTTTGTGATGTCCTTAGGTTAGTTAGGTTTAACTAGTTCTAAGTTCTAGGGGACTAATGACCTCAGCACTTGAGTCCCATAGTACTCAGAGCCATTTTTTTTGAACCCATGCCCGAGGCATGATTCGAACCCGCGACCGCAGCGGTTTCGCGGTTCCAGACTGTAGCGCTTAGAACCGCTTGGCCACTCCGCCCGGCAAACGTCCTGCCTCCTCCAAATGAATAAATCTTCAGTGTAGTCAAAAAGTTTGGTTGTTGCGTCATATGATCGTACTTTTGTTAACAGTAGTTGGTGTGATACCGAGTGCAATCCTGCTTTAACAGCTCAGTGATGGAAACGCCTATACAAATTAAAACTTTGTTCACCTCGTTTGGAGAAAGGGATTTGGTGTATGAACTACGTAGTTTATTCAAACCGACCTCCGGACTGCGCGTACGAGCGTAGTGTTTCGCGGCTTTGCGTTTAAAAGAAATAATGACAAGCAGCGAAACCGCAAGCGATGTAAATTTCACATGGGTTGGCATTTTCTACGGAGCGGTGACTGAGTCGCGGGTATGTACACGGCGCTGTAACCGCTTCAGTGGGCCGGGGAGCACGCGTGGCAGTCGGTCCAGTCCGAAGTGACGTGACACGTGCTGCTGCCTGACGGCGAGCGCCGCTCCATCGGTGTAGCGTGTATTTTTCAACAGCCTCCCGCGGCCACAGCGACCGCGCTACTACAGCAATCCGTGCGTGCCCTCTGCAGCACTCGCGGTCACTGAACGCGTTTCTATCTCTTTTTGAACTCGTCTTCTGACATCGATGTCGCAGTAGAAGTTTTGTGAAAGGACTTTTCTTTAGTGGCTTTCGGGACGTGCCCTTACAGCCATTTCAGCAGTGGGAAGACGGTGCGACAGAGTATTTCGACAATTCAGAACAATAATGAGGATTAAGCTGTGCCCTGCTACCAAGTTAGATGCACCGAAACTTGTCATGTGAAGCGCTCCAGGCGATTTTACTGTCAATTATGACGGCGTGAAGATTTATCGTCAACAAAGCGCTACACAACATGCGGTCCCCGAGCGGAGAAAATCACAGACCCGATCGGGAATCGAACCCGGTCGCCTCCGGTTAGAAAGCTGCCGCGCGAACCGCAGCCGCCGAGGAGGACATGGAGACAGATTAATCGTGTTTTTTTGGTTTAGAGGGTGCTCAACGGTAAGGTTATCATCGCACTTACGAAGATTACTATAAACACCTGTGAAATGACAATTAAATCAAGAGCCTACGCTGTCGACAGGCGTTGATATACATCAACGGGAGCAGCTGAAAATGTGTGCCCTGACCGGGACGCGAATACGGGATCTCCTGTTTACATGGCAGACGCTCTATCCATCTGAGCCACCGATGTCACATAGGATAGTGCGACGTCGGGGATTTATCCCTTGTACGCTCCCTGTGAGGCCCACATTCCCAACTTAATGTTTACACACTACATCCGTAGTGCCCCTGCCCATTATACTCATTACTCGCGGCAGACAATCTTACCGAGTCCGGTAAGAGTTCGGGCAATGTGTGTGCATCCGCATAGAAGAAGAAGGTCAATGGCCGGTTAGCCTTAACTATACCATCTTCATTTAAACACCTGTGGTTAAAACATCGAAAATGGGAGGAAAGAAGCATTCTCATAAAGAACTGCACACACTCTTTCTCAGTCTCTCCCACGATCAACTGCACAGTCACTCTAGCTCACATCTTGTACGGGCGTTAAAATCGTCACGTGTTCTAAATCTGTCAATTAAAGACAAGAGGAAAACCAAAATAATTGCGAAGATATGTGGTTGCCTAACGACTTACAAGAAAAATGGATGAGCCAGCCAGCCAGGTAACACATTAAAAGCTTTGGCATAAAATTTTAGAGAAGACGTAGGACGTTGCACAGAACCTTAAAAGTCGAACTACAATGCTCCGTGTCACACAGCTAGCAGCGTACGTGCGTGGTTCGAAGAGCACCACGATGAGTTTACTGTACTCCCCTGGCTACAAAACTCCCCGGGTTTAAACCCAGCCGGCCGCAGTGGCCGAGCGTTTCTAGGCGCTTCAGTCTGGAACCGCGCGACCGCTACGGTCGCAGGTTCGAATCCTGCCTCGGCCATGGATGTGTCTGATGTCCTTAGGTTAGTTAGGTTTTAAGTAATTCTAAGTCTAGAGGACTGATGACCTCAGATGTTAAGTCCCATAGTGCTCAGAGCCATTTTTTTGTTTAAACCCAACAGAGAATCTGTGCGACCACCTGGATCAATTATTCGTGCCATAAGATCCTCAGCCAGGAAATCAAGCGCTACTGGCCACGTCACCGAAGATGGCGTCGCTGCCTTCCAGAGCCCCATTGACTCTCTTCCTGCACTTCTCCCATCAGCTCGCGCTGCAAAATGTGCTTATTCAGGCGTTTGACAGGTGGTCACATTAGTGTGACTAAACAGTGTGTAACACACGAACTGAGCAATATGAATGTTAGTCATATCAATGATGATTTTTCAAGCGGCCATGGACTGAAATGAACAAAGACTTTCAAAGTGCAGGAGAACCCTGAGCGTAGAAAGGGTATGCAGCGGATGAGTACTCTCGTGATGCAGTTAGGACGTAACTTAATGAGCAGGTAGTTTCCAGGTACACTGGGGGCAAATCTCACAGATTTTGTTTGGGCGCAAATTTCACTGGGTGCAGTTTTCAGATATCCCCCCTCCCAGCATATGCCTACGTCCTTGGCGGGAGCCTGTCTGGACTCTCCATTGGCATTCCGCTGTGGCCGTCTTCACAGTAGCTGCTGTATATCAGTCTTTTTTTTCTGTCTTAAGCGTACTGTAATTTAAAGAAGTGTTTAGCTTTTATGACAAAGCTTCATCAGCGGCTTATCTGTAAATGTAGTACGCTTTTACATGTTGATTCTCTTATTCCTTGCCATCTGTACAAGACCATGCACATATAGGTTTAGCAGCTCCGCCACAAGCGACTCTGACGACGCCTTCCAACCGCCGGCCAGGCAAGTCAGCCGCCTGGGGTTCTAAGAATATGGCGACGTAAATGGTCGCAGTGCAGGAAGAAATCAGTTCTCTTCGGGTAAATCACCTCCAGAAGATAATTTACAGCCACGCTAAGCTAGCGTCTTTTCGCCGCCAATGCCGCAGGACGCTGTAACACCTTTAAGACAGGAGAAAATGAATAATAATTGACTGCATAAAACGTTTCCCAAGAAGAGCTCACCACGTACGAGGTCGCCAAAATAAAATCGCTTCCCAAACACCCATCTAAACACTAGGAAGCGTATCTCCAATGTACTGACGACTATTTTGTGTTGCTCTACGGTGCGTATTCCGTGAGACTGCATACCTTGATGGGCTGAATTAGTCTTCATCTGAAGAAATGAAGGAAATCGCGATGCAAGTGACATGATACAATGTCATTCAGAAACCACTTGCAGATATGAGCGCATCTAAATCGGTATGAAATCTAACCCTCGTACGTAACAGAAAATTTGTAAGGATAAAGATGAAGATCTTGTTTATAATATTCTGGCAAGGCGTGCTACGTTTAATTCTTAATTGCACAGCAAACTGGCGTTGCCATTTCATCGGGCTTTCCTACTGCCTTTCATGTGTGAAATGATTTCTGGTGCTCGAACTCATTTCGGGTTGTTTTGTTACAACCTATTTTTTTGTTATGGTATCAGGAAACATTACTGGACGGTTTTATTTTCCAGCTGAGTGTTCGTCTTACACGGATGTGAGAACTACTGCCACATTGTGCTAAACGAGTGAATAACACCGTTTTAGCGGCAAAATTCAGGAACTCAGCTTGTGTTAATAGTCTGTTGCGGGATAACTGCCAATAAAATACGCCTCCAATTTGCTGTTACGCCGCAATCGACGAGGGGAAATAAAGGGAGAATTCCAACCTCTTCCGCTGAATGTCTGAATGGCTTGAGCTATAAAAACGTTGCGAGAAACATTTGCCGAAAAGGCAGCAGCTGGTTGGAAATAGAACTGCTGTATTAAAGTTGGAAACTTTATAAGGACGTACTCAGAGTATTCGCACGCATGGATGAATAATAAAAGGTCAGGGGTATTTTCAACAGCGCTTATGTACATGTGACGCAGGAAAATTATAGCTGAATACCTCATCGACAGTGACGTCAGTGGAGACTTTGAGAGGCTGTCTACAGAAAAATCAGAAATTGTAATCGTCTCATGTTATTTATTTGGAAAAAAACTACTGTATCACTTAGTATAAAAAAAAAACAAGTAAAAATGTTCAGCTTAAACAACCAGTGTTTGTGACGTAATACTTTAAATAAGCGACATGCTACGTGTGGGGTAGGGCATCCTGTTTCCCTTTTAACCTTTTCCCTTTGCTTTCTGTAATTATTTTAAAAATATTTTTCAGAGAACTTAGTCGTTAGTTTGAAATACTGCTTGAAGCAGGCAAGCCTTAGCAGAACTGTATACTGTATTGAAAAATCTCGAAATATCGCAGTCATCTACGTTCGGCGTTTGGACTATCTCTTGTAATAGTTTCCGCATCCTGGATCAATCGCCAGACACGAATGAACTGTTGGCAAAGTTCTACTTATAGTTGTATAAAAGCACAACTAAGTACAAAAGTCAAAATACTGCAGACCGAAAATTAGGATCTACAAAATGTGTCACGTACTGAAGCAGGACTTTCACATGCCGTAGTGTATGCGTGAGAGGCACCCACTTGCCTTACTCATACTGTGGCATCAAGCAGTCACGCCTGCAAGATGAGTGGCTTGCCAAGCGAGTGGATTGTTCCTTAATTTATCGAGTAACATGAATTCTCGTATCTTACTATTTAGTTACAAGTTATCCTCCTGTGTGAATAACACGCAACGGAAACACGCATCTGACTATCAGTGATTTATAGAACTCTGACTGCACACTACGCATTGGCAATACCACATTTACTTTTTGTCTTTGATTTAACGGCTTTTATATAAATTCGGGACATTATGACAACATACAATTTAATGAAAAAGGCCACCAATCTCTTTCTATTCACTATCTGATTTATTCCTAAACACACAAATTCTACAACCTACAACAAAATCACATGAGAAATTCCGCCCAGTGGGCATGGCTTTACGTTAGTGAATCTCTATACTATGGTCTCGTAATCTATTTACCGCAACAGTGCACTCCCTGGATCGGATGGTGGATCTTTTATTATACCTCACACTTCGCCTCTCACAATCATCCTCACGAAACTTTCCTCCAGATCGAGCGATACAGAAGGAACAGGCATACCCACAAATCTTTCGAAACTACCTTGCTACCCCCATGCAAAACACACATACCCAAATTACATGACATATACAACACAACAATATGAAATACAACACAAAGAACTGTTACAACATCATCACTTTCCGCTTTCCCACTTCAATCAATATCTATCCCAGTTTCACACGACACTGCCCCACTTTGTAATTCTACTTTCCTACTGTGAACTCTGGAGATAAACGCACGTCTTCCTGTGCAATGCAAGCCAAGTGGCGTTGCTGGAAAAACGGCCGACTCACCTTGATTCTCTCTCAGAGTTTAAATTTAGCGTCACACGGAATGATATTTCTTAACTACTTCAACTTATGATACACACGCTATTAATTCTTAAATATTTCAGCTTATTGTACACACGCTATTAATTCTTAAATATTTCAGCTTATTGTACACACGCTAGTATCTCAACTTATAACTACACGTGGGCTCATTGTGACCGTTGGTTTACTACAATCCCCTTAAAATTACCTGCCTCACTTTGTAATTTTCCCCACAAAAGTTCCTGGGAAAGAGAAATGATTAGTTCTAACTACTCTTAAATATTCCACATCCATACCATGCCTCCACACTTTCGTTACGGAGCACAACAAAAAAACAGGTCTTTACAGCAGAAGGTTCAGCGCCAGAGTGCCGAAACATGGCCGTATTCCGGTTCTCTCGCACCTCTGTCGAAGTGGGAGAAGCCCCTTGCTACCTTATTGGTCAGCCACCTTTCAGACGCTCCAAAGCTCTGGTAACTTCCATCTCTTTGATCTCACCAAAGGTAGCCAAAGGATCGACTCAAAGATGATCATATATTCCCATTCACTATCTGTGGTTAGCAGACGACCATACATTCATTCATTTCACAGATCTCACCAAACTGGATGTAGGGATTTATTTTGAGGGAGTGCACATGTGATCAATTAAATAAATAAATTGTCATTCTTTCCCACACTGGTATCCGGCTTCGCTGTATTAATTGAAATTGAGTTACTTTTACACAAAAAATGTGTTGTTCTGACAAGAATTTCGTACCTATTTTCAATGTTGGGCGGTACTGTACCCTTTCACCACCGGCTACCCATGCAGAAAAAAATGGCACGGTACTATCCTTGCAATGCGAGGGTAGTTCCGAACATTTTTTTAAGAAAACTGTATTAAAACAGACGTAGCAATTCATCAAAATAACCAGGAGGAGACCTTAGCCCCTGGTGACCTCAAATAGACGACCAAATTATTGACAGTTGTTGCATTATTGTACTCTCCACAATCCGGAGTAACGTACACATACAAATATATAACAATCCACATGACAAATAAAACATCACATCATAGAAATGAAAAAATAATATTGAGATAAAAATTTGCTTTAGTTACTGGGATCTTCGTTATTTTTATGAGTAATGCAAATTTCAATAATTCTAAAACAAATAAAAAAAAATACTAATTGTACTCATGAAATTTTAAATAGCTCACCGTCCAAACACAGAGCAAGTAATCTGACATTCATAAATTGCGCTGTAAAAACCCTTACACCGCAAAGTCTAAATACAAAACAAAATCAACAAAAGAAAAAAAATTCGTACACTAGTTACACGTAGAATGTCAGGCTCCATACCATTACTCTAAAATATACCTCAAACCTACAGAGAAATAAAAACTGAGAAGAAAAACAATGAAATATACCACAAGTTACACACTGGTTACGTAATATAGTTCGTCTAAGACATCATGTCATACCTCATTAACTATCATCACCTAAGCAATTGCCACAACTACTCGACAGTGAGTTTAACCTTATCTTTGTCCATCAGTACAAATACCTGCTGCTGAGCTAGTCAGTTCATCAACTTTGATCAATACACGCAGTAAATAGTTTAGCAATAAGTGCTTGAATCCACCAGTAGCTCTCTTATCTTACTCTACTGTTCATTTCTCTGTTGTCACACATATAGACGACAAGAACTTGCATTTCGACTAGCCTTCGTTACACTTTAATGTGAAATATCACCACTGTGATAATAAAAATAAGTGGCTTCAGTCAAAACACCAACAAGATTATTACTATGCACGACATCAAAATACATCAGTTAATTCCGATATTTGTTGTGCAATGCAAACTCTTGTCCCCTGTGACAATCTTACTGATCAATGCTACATGAACCGCTACGTTAGTATTACGCCACTGGCTTATAATTAAAGCATCATTGTACCAAATATTCTAATAAACATGCTACGTGAACTTGATAACCCAGAACAAACAAAAAAAAAACACTAACTATTCTAAACACAAATATTAATAAAATACAATTACGCTTGCTGTCCCTTCAGGAATGAAACATATAAAAAAACATTTACACAATTACAAATACATCATTCCCTATCTTGCGAGTCACACGGAAACATTTCATTCTGTGATTTTCTTGGGGTCAAAAGGTTGCTGATAGTTTTCCTAGAACCACTGTCTCGGTGTCAAAGCTCTCCCATGGTTACCCGGACGAAAGTCTTTGAGTCACTCAATTCGGCATTTTGAACACGCACTGAACAGTAAACTGTATCTCTCATTAAACACAAATGTCATAGTCACTCTCAGAGTACCATCCACACGAATCTGTTCGTCCAAAAAATGGCCCTACAACTACTATTACCCACGGTTCTGTCCTTTCAGTTCATGGTGTAATTAAAAGTCGTAAGTTTCAACAAACAGCACTTATTCCCGCGTCAATTCAAGAAATGTCTCCTACTACAGACGCAAATGTCAATTTCCCACTCTAGTTTCTTGCCTTCATACAATAATTGTTCACCATACGACAACTGTCCTCTAAGTATACCAAGTGTCCCACATGCAATTCACAAAGCACACTTAACAAGTCACTGTCAAAAGTTTATGGATCCCACCATTCAGTGGTCAAGACAGAACAAAACAATCGTCCTGTCTGCTACAGACAAAATCTTTTCCCCCACTCACAACGTGGAAACACCAGTCCTTCACTTTCCACATTATGGAAAGTCGCAGTCATCTTGTTTCACGGCTCCACAGTCCAGTACTAGGTATTAGCTGCTGGTAAAAAAAATGCTCGCCGGGCTCTGCCGCGCCTCGTCCATTCTGCAGTAGCGCCGCTGCGCGCGCCGTTGAGCAGAAGAAACCACCCGCTGTTGCCTCCGCGGGATACCTTCCCCAGTCGTAAGGGTGGTGGAACTCATGAATGGCCAGTGATACGTGCGTGTCGCCCCAGGCCGTTGACCTGCTGTAGCGGGCGCGTGGAGTGTACCTCGTCCGACAGTGGAGTGGAGAGTGCCGCGGCTGTGTCGCCTGTCGCCGTGGCGACGTCAGCTCGGCCCGTTAGCGGTATGGGCGTTACGACACCCAATTAGCCAGATCTTCCTTGCATCTCGCAACATTACAGACAAAAGGAAATTCTTACATTAAAATTATACACCCTAGTTTTCTACACATACAACATCAACATTTATCTCTTTTCTATAGACAGCCCACACTCGTGCTATTCATTGTACCTGTCGTCACTCATACAAAACATGAAAGTGTAAAAAAAAAAAAAAAAAAAAAAGGAATAATAAACAATCTATACTGCTCATAATTACAATATCAAATAGTAGGCTACTCTAACATCCTATCACAGTGAAAATATTAGAAACTGTATCCTAATACTACAATATACAATGAACTTTGGTGCTTGTGACAGACTGAAATTAATACCCCTTGAAAGTGTTCTAACAAAAAATAAGAATAATCCACACAGCTCACAATTACCTACCACATGTTATTAAATAGTAAACTACTTTAACATCAAACTGCCTATTGGCTTCTGTCTCGGGTTCTTCGGCCGACGTTCATCTAATGATTTTTCTGACGTTTCGCCAGCACGAGTGGCTGGCATTGTCAAAGCTTCACCCTCCATTGCCGGTGGTGAACTGGAGCCGAGCTCGCGGGCGCAGGCTATATGTACCTGGCGCGCCAACGTCCGAGGGCTTCTCCGCGGTCATTTCCGGTGCGGTTCTCCTCTTGCTACCTGCGACGGTCGTTCGCTGCAGTACGGGAAGCCAGGATCCGTTGACCTTAAGGCTTTCCTCTTTCTTGTTCAAACTGTTCGCGTGTTTTTGTATTTCTACAGCTTCTCTGAACAAGCGCGTGTGATAGTGCTTCTCTACAGCCAGAACTTCCGTGTCGGCGAATTTTATTACATGGTCGGTCTCATTCAGTGCGTGCTCTGCCACGGCCGATTTCTCCACCTGCCCCAACCTGCAATGTCGCTTATGCTCTTTGATTCTGGTGTTAATGGATCGTCCAGTCATTCCAACATAAACTTTTCCGCATGTGCATGGTATGCGGTATATTCCCGACATTGCAAGTGGGTCTCTTTTCTCCTTCGCCGATCTAAGACACTCTTTGATCTTCCTTGTCGGTTTGAAAATCGTCTTTACGCCATGTTTGCGCAATATACGGCCGATTCTGTCCGTCACTCTGGGAATGTATGGCAGAAAGGCCGTACCCGACAATTCTTTTTCCGGTTCCTTACTTCGCCGAGGGTTGGGCTCTGTTACACTTCTAATATAATTTGTGGAGTAACCATTGCTCCTCAGGACAGTTTCCAGGTGTTGCATTTCTCGTTTGAGGTGTTGCGGCTCACATATTCGTCCTGCTCTCGTTACGAGCGTACTAATCATGCCTCTTTTCTGGCTCGGGTGGTGGTTTGACAGTTTGTGCAGGTATCGGTCCGTGTGAGTCGGTTTTCGATACACGCTGTGTCCCAGATCTTCGCCGTCCCTTGTGACCAGAACATCTAGAAATGGCAGTTTCTTATCCTTTTCTACTTCCATGGTAAATGTTATGTTGGCATGGAGGCTGTTCAAGTGTCTTAGGAAGTCACTGAGCTGTTCTTCACCATGGCTCCACACCACGAAAGTATCATCGACGTGCCTGTACCACACCTTAGGTTTGCAAGTCGCCGAGTCCAGTGCCTGTGCTTCGAATTGTTCCATGAAGAAGTTGGCCACCACTGGACTGAGAGGACTACCCATGGCGACGCCTTCCAGCTGTTCGTAGAAATCGCCATTCCACGTGAAATAGCTCGTGGTGAGACATGCATGGAAGAGCTTTCTGATGTCTAGCGGAAAAAAGGAACCGATGTGCTCCAGAGCGTCACTGAGTGGCACTTTCGTAAATAACGAAACAACATCAAAGCTGACCAGGATGTCGTTTGGTGCAAGTTTCAGTTTCTTCAGCTTCTCAATGAAATGTCCTGAGTCCTTAATGTATGTGTCGGTCTTCCCCACGTGTGGCTGGAGCAGAGAGGTCAAGTGTTTTGCCAGTTTATATGTCGGTGATCCAGGAGCGCTAACGATCGGTCTCAGTGGAACGTTGTTCTTATGGATCTTGGGTAATCCATACAGCCGAGGTGGTAGGGCTTCTGTGTTGCGCAGGTTTCTCTGTATGTCCGCCGGCAGAGAAGACGCCTTGATTAATCGATTCGTATTCCGTGTGATACGTTTCGTCGGATCTGCGCTTAGTTTTCGGTACGTCGTCGGATCTAATAGGTCTCGGATCTTTTGCTCATAATCTTCGGTCTTCATTACGACGGTCGCATTCCCCTTATCGGCAGGCAGTACCAATATACTCTTGTCGGCGTTGAGATTCTTAATGGCTTGTACCTCTTCTTTCTTCAGGTTGCAAGTTGGTGGTTTTGCTCGGCGCAGTATCCTGGCTGTTTCCGTGCGTATTTCCTCTGCCCTTTCACAAGGAAGGGTACGAATGGCTGCTTCGGTGTTGGCAATGATGTCCTCATAGGTATAGTTCTCGGGATGATAGCGAAATTCCCTCCTTTTTGAAGAACAGACACTTCCTCTTCGGTCAATTGTCGTTCAGTGAGGTTGACCACTGTGTGTGACATGTCGGGAGTCGCCTTGTCGGTGTGCTTCCGGCATCTTTCAAACTTTTTCTTCTGTCGATCGGTGCAGCGCTCGAGTTCGTTCTGCATGCTCCTGTGAGTGATGCTGTCAATCTTGTCCCAGTCGTCTCGATGCATTCTGCTACTTAGTTGATAGAAAAGGTCCAGAAGTTCCTGATCCGTTCTTGCCAAGTCTCTCCGTGTTGTATGTATTCGCTCACGAAGAAAAGCTCGTTCCATTCTGTCGTAGATACGATGTGCTTGGGCGGTGGTGAATAGGTGCTTACATCTCAAGAACTTCGGTGTTACACATTCATCTCGGCAACGTGACAGAAAGGCGAGAGAGGACATCAGTCGCGCTTTCTTCTCCCGTCGTTGGTCAAGGCGTCGGTACAATCTGAAAATCTCCTCCCCGTAGAGGCGTAATACAAAATTGTTGAGGCTTTCGTGGCCACTTGTTGACAAACTGCCTATTGGCTTCTGTCTCGGGTTCTTCGGCCGACGTTCATCTAATGATTTTTCTGACGTTTCGCCAGCACGAGTGGCTGGCATTGTCAAAGCTTCACCCTCCATTGCCGGTGGTGAACTGGAGCCGAGCTAATAATAAAGAGATGGGGCCCCTCCACGCCCGCACCAACGTGGTGACCAAACCAAAAGTTCTACTGTCACCTCCGTAAAACATGTTAGTTATCTAGTAAGTGGATCACAGGATGCTGGGCTGTGATGTTGTCCGTGCGTCTGGGTAAGGCTACGCATTAACACGGTCCATCAGGTGATAGATAGTGGACGAAACGCGAGTGAGGGTAGCGATTTGAAGAGCAGAGGGAAAAAAGTGCCATGGCTCGTGCCGTGGGAAAAAAACCTCTGCGACAGTGGGATGGGTAGTAAGAGCAGTAGTGGCTTACTAGCTGCGATAGCTCATGCAAGGTCGGATTTGTTAGTATGGGTATCATGCATCATTACCGTGACAAGCGATGGCGATGTATCCCAGTGGCTGCAGCTGCTACATTCCTGGAACATTCAAGATCGTTATACAGTAGTGGGAGATCGGCCATAGATCGTCTCACTGTGTGGGGGATGTGTGGAGCTTGTTTGCATGCGGTGTGCGGTACGGCTTCCCTGTGTGGTGCCAGTTATTCGGCAGTGTATTTCAGCTGGATATCCAGTAATAGCGTCTGATTAACAGGGGCTCGCCTGTGCCGTTATGTTTGCGTATGCTTGGCCATAGATGTTATGCCCTTACAAGTATGTCTTTTGGTCTTTTATGTTTCCATCTATGGTTATGGTCGTAGTTCCCCAGATTCAGAATAAACGGGTTCTGCGAATGTCTGGAGTTTCTGTATAGTCTTGTGGTGAGTTTGTGGATTACCTCCGTGAGAGTCTCAAGTCGGTATTCCCGGTGAAGGTCCGCGATGCGTGTGTATCGTGGAGCATTGCTTATGATTTTGAGTACTTTGTTTTGTATGAGCTGCAGACGGCGCAGGCGTGTAGGCGCAGCGTATCCCCAGACAGGAGCTGCGTACGTCATCAGGGGTCGGATAAGTGTCATGTACATGGACCTCGACACCCTTCTGTTCAGTGTGCTACGCCTGTTGAGCATAGGATAGAGCTGTTTGAGCCTCGCGCTAGCTCGGTTGGTCATGTGTTGTATGTGGTCCCCCCAGAGTAATTTCCGGTCCAGCCAGACACCGAGGTATTTGACTTTCTCGCGGAAACGTATTGGGCGTGCATGTAGGGTTATTGGTCTGCAGTAACGGTGTTTGCGCAGTTGCTTCGGTCTTCTAGTGAACAGAACGGCTTCGCACTTGTCGACGTTTACTCTAACACGCCATTTCTCCAACCAAGGCTCGGCCACTCTGAGTGCAGTCTGTAGGCGTGACGTAATGTTTGATGGTTTCCAATCTTGCGCAAGGATGGCTGTGTCATCCGCGTAGATTGCCATCATTGTGTTGTGTGTGGTTGGGAGATCGTTTATGTAGAGGTTAAACAGTAGGGGCCCTAGGATGCTTCCCTGGGGTACTCCCGCGTGTATACCGTGTCGTGTTGATTGTTTTCCCTGCACATCAGTGTTGAAACTCCTGTCTGTGAGGTATGAGTGTATTAGACGCAGCAGCCCGTCGGGGAATCCCGCGTCGCTGAGTTTGCGGATGAGGCCGTTGTGCCATAGACGGTCGAAAGCCTTTTCGATGTCCAGGAACACTGCCCCTGTAGCTTTGTTTATGTTGAAACCATGTGTTATATGTTCAACGACCCGTAGGAGTTGTTGTGTTGTGGAGTGGTGATTCCTGAAGCCGAATTGCTCCGGTCTCAGGATGTCATTTGTTACGCAGTGCCTAGTGATGCGTTTGAGAATCACCTTCTCAACAATCTTACTGAGCGAGCTCAGAAGGCTGATGGGTCGGTAATTTTGTGGGAGGCTGTGGTCTTTCCCCGGCTTCCTGAACATCAGGACCTTGGCCGTCTTCCAAAAGGCGGGGAAGTGTTGGTGTTTTAGTATGGCATTCGTTATGTGTGTTAGGTACTCAGTTGCTTTATCCGTGAACTCCTGGAGGACACGGTTTTGAATGCCATCATGACCAGGGGCTTTCCTAGCGGCGGAATGCATTATAGCCCAGGAGACTTCGGCTGTGCTAGCATGTCGAATGTCGTCGCGCGATGGTTGGGCTAGAATGCGTGTAACCTCTTGGTCAGAAGCATGTGTGAACACTGGATCTGATGGTACCAGGTTCGGTGTGAATGACGCTGCGAGTGTTCGGGCCATTAGTTCTGCTTTCTCTTCCGCTGAGTATGCAGGTCCGTCGGGCCCTTGAAGCGTTGGGGTGTATATTTTCTCCCTGGTGAAGTGTCGGGCTAGTTGCCACACGCCAGGTCGTGTGGTGTCCAGCCCTTCGAGTTTTTGGTTCCACTGTTGTGTTCTATGTGTTTGTATTTTATCATGTATGATGCCCTGTAGTCTGTTAATGTGCCGTTTGAAGTACGGACGCCTGGTGCGCTGCCATTGTCTCCTGAGGCGATTCCTCATTGAGATTAGGCCCAGGATTTCCTGGGGCAGGGCCGCACTGCGTTGTTGTGAGGTGCGATCAGGTATGGTGCCTGCCATTGCGTCCTGGACGGCGTTAGTGAGGGTTTCTACTGCCTCGTCAATTTGTGCTGTTTCATTAATTTCGTGTATAGGTGGGATGTGGCTATCGAGCGTTTGCTTGAACCTTGTCCAATTCGCACGCCCGTAGTCCAACATCTTGCGTTGTTCCATGTGCTGCAGTGTTTCCTCAATGTATAGTATTACAGGTTGGTGGTTTGAGGGCAGATCGTTTTCAACGGCAACGTTGAGTGTCGTTGTAATGCCCTTGATGAGGGCCATGTCTATCACGTCTGGCCTGAGTCCCCTCTGATAGGGAATGTGCGTCGGTTCAGTCGGCGCTAGTATAATGTAGTTTCTGCCAAGTGAATGTTCGTACAGTTTTTTGCCGTTGGGATTTCGTATACGTGAATTCCATTCTGGGTGTTTTGCGTTCAGATCTCCAGCGACTATTACTCGCGGTGAGATGTTGAGTAATGTGCTGATATCACGTGTTGAAATGCCTACAGGGCTGTTGTATACCGATATCAGTGTGGTGTAGGCTCCGTTGAACTTGACTCTGACGGCCGTAGCCTCGATTTTTTCCAGTTCAGGGAGCTCTATGTTTGTGTGCTCAATGTCTTTGTGTATGACGATTGCAGTTCCACCTGCCACGGCGTCGCCCGGTCGGTCGGTGCGATAGACACAGTAGCCAGGAAAGTTTAATTGTTTGTGTGGTTTAAGTTTAGTCTCGCTCAGTAGCGCGACAAGGATTCCCTTGCGCTCCATGAACACGGCAAATTCTGCCCTTTTGTTGTGGATCGAGTCTGCATTCCAGAACAGGATCCGTGATAGTGTGTGCGGGTCTGCGTTATGGGCCAGGTGTGGTATATTATTCATGTAAGAGTGTGAAAGAGTGTTGTGATGGCAGTGTGTATGACAGCCCAGTATTGCCCGGGTTCGGCGCTCATGAGCTGGGTGATGAGTGTAGTGACGGCCATCAGCACCTTGGTAAGGATTTCAATGGTCGTGTGTCGGGGGAATAGTGTTTCCAATATTCCCCCAGGTGATGTGTTGGTGTTGGGTGTGGCAGCCTGAGGTGCTGTTGTGGGGTTAGCGGCCGCTTGTGCGGGTATTGGTGTGTTGTTTGGGGCGGCATTTGTATTTTGGAACAGAGGTTGTGGCGCCTGCGTTACTTCTGTGGTGAGGGGGATGGTAGTGTGAGTTACAGTCTCGGTGTCTTGTTGACTGTTTTCCTGTGTGTTGCTGTTCTGTTGTTGCTGCGTGGCCTGTTGTGGTGATTTCGTGTTCCCCGCCCTGTGTTTGCGTGTACGTCTATTCCTCCTCTGGGCTTGGGGTTCGGGGGGTTCTTGTGTGGATGTGTTTTCCTGTATATGGTGCGTTTCTTCGCAGCTCGTGGTTTCCGGGAGTGGGGTCGTGTTGTTTGGGGGCATAGGTGTTGGTACCGATGCTTGTTGGGTTTCAGGTGTTGTCTGTGGCTGTTGTGTGGCTGTTGCAGCGGTTGTTTCACGTGTGTGTGTAGGGCGCTGAGGTTCCGCAGCCTGTGCCGTTCCGCCAGGGCGTGCAACCGTGGCAAACGTTACGCCGTTCCTTACTGGGTTCGGCGCTGGCCTTGGGCGTGGTATGTCGTACAGTACCCTGCTTTTGTCTTGTTTTCGCTTCAGCGCCTGTTTGTATGAGTTGCACTGTCTGAAGTTGGCCGCATGGGGCCCACCGCAGTTGGCACAGCGTCGCTGGTTTGGTTGTGTTTGTGTGCAAGTGTTGGATCTGTGGTTGCCAGCGCATCCGCGGCAGCGAGTTGCCAGGCCACAGCGGAGGGCCGAGTGGCCGAACCGCTGGCAGTTGTTGCATTGTTGGGGGACGTTGGGTGGTTCGTAAAGTTCTACACGTACGTCCATCCGCAGAAAGCTCTTTATCTGCAGGATGGCGCGGGAATCAGCCGTGTCGGCTAACTCAACCATGTAGTGTGGTAGCGGTGCGTGTGTACGGAACCCTGTCATCCGGGAGGCACTTTTACAGTCGAATCCCAGATAACAAAGGGCCGCATGTACTGTCTCGTTGGGGGTGCTGGGGTCCACTCCCTTGATCACGTACTGCTGGGTTCTCTCGTCCAGCGTTCTGTACGTGTAATGTTCGATCTTCCGATCTTTGAGGAAGGTCAGAAGATCTTTGTATTCGTTGTCTGTGGCAACGTACAGTGAGGCCCTATCCCCCGAGTACTTTGCATGTAATGTGCTGTTTATGTGCCTCTCCGCGAATGCAGTGTTAAGGGCACTAAGGTTCCCGTAGTTTTGTATAACAACTGGGGGGAAACCAGTCTTGTGTTGTGTGGGCACTGTTGTGGCTTTGTGTGCTTTGTTGTTGTTCGCCACAACTGTGTTTGCGTTTTGTTGTGTGTTAATGTTGCTAGCCTGAGGTGAGCTAGTGGGTGTAGGCAACAGCGCCTTTCGGTTGCCTAGCGAGTTTGGTTGCTCGCTTGTTTGTGCTGGTGTTTTTTTGGGTCTGCGTTTTGGGCCCTCCACCTGCCAGGGCTCTGTGTAATAGTTTTCTGTGTCCACATCCGCCGTCGCTGCCTCAATCTCTTGAGGCTGCGGCGTCGGTGGGAGAATGGTGCATGACTGTCCAGTGACAGGTGAGTGTAATGTGATGCTAAGTGTACTTGTTTTTGTGGGAGAGACGTCCGCCCCGAAAAGTTCGGTGATTAGCCAGCGCGACTCGAGCTGCTTTTGCGCTTTCGCGCCAAGCTGTCGAGCGTCGCCAGCCGCTCCCTTGCCTTCGGTAGCGGGCGGGGCACGAGTTCCGGCGGGTGCAGTCGATCCTCGCGCCTCTTGTGTTGCAGTCTTGCTGCGGGTGACAGCGGGGGAAGTGCTAGTAGCGTCCGCCATCTCGCACTTAGGATTATTTATTGGGTGGGAAGGGGGAAACGACAATTTTACTTTTCTCGAAAGGCGAGAGAAGTGTTGCTTGTTCCCTATGGAAGTGGGTGGTCCCTACTTATCGCTAACATGCGCTGTTCGTGCAAGCGCGGCACCTAAAGGAGGTGCGGAAGAAGAATGGCCTGCAGCACGCGGGCTTGGTCCCGTGAAGGAGCCCTGGTACTGCCTCAGAGTCCCTAAAAGAACGTGAGAATCACGTTGGGGGCGTTGGGTAACCGGAGGCTACCGGGAGCTGCGAGCCCAAGCTCTTTCGCGGCAGTCCGCGACTGGTTGCGCGGCTTTGCGTCGAAGGGGAGCAGGCTCAACCCTTCGGCACTCGGCCGGTAGCCGCTGGGCGGCTGCGCCGGGAGCGGCTGATGCGCACTCCCCGGGCGACTGGCTGCGGAGCGCTGGTAGCGGCCGGGTGGCGCGCGGCCGGTTGGGGGGGGGGGGGGGGTAGCGGGCGAGCTACGGCTGCTGGCGGTCGGCGGCTGCGCTGCGAGGTCCTCTCCGCTCGGCGTCCACGCGACGACCTAGGAGCCGAGCTCGCGGGCGCAGGCTATATGTACCTGGCGCGCCAACGTCCGAGGGCTTCTCCGCGGTCAATTCCGGTGCGGTTCTCCTCTTGCTACCTGCGACGGTCGTTCGCTGCAGTACGGGAAGCCAGGATCCGTTGACCTTAAGGCTTTCCTCTTTCTTGTTCAAACTGTTCGCGTGTTTTTGTATTTCTACAGCTTCTCTGAACAAGCGCGTGTGATAGTGCTTCTCTACAGCCAGAACTTCCGTGTCGGCGAATTTTATTACATGGTCGGTCTCATTCAGTGCGTGCTCTGCCACGGCCGATTTCTCCACCTGCCCCAACCTGCAATGTCGCTTATGCTCTTTGATCCTGGTGTTAATGGATCGTCCAGTCATTCCGACATAAACTTTTCCGCATGTGCATGGTATGCGGTATATTCCCGACATTGCAAGTGGGTCTCTTTTCTCCTTCGCCGATCTAAGACACTCTTTGATCTTCCTTGTCGGTTTGAAAATCGTCTTTACGCCATGTTTGCGCAATATACGGCCGATTCTGTCCGTCACTCTGGGAATGTATGGCAGAAAGGCCGTACCCGACAATTCTTTTTCCGGTTCCTTACTTCGCCGAGCTCGGCTCCAGTTCACCACCGGCAATGGAGGGTGAAGCTTTGACAATGCCAGCCACTCGTGCTGGCGAAACGTCAGAAAAATCATTAGATGAACGTCGGCCGAAGAACCCGAGACAGAAGCCAATAGGCAGTTTGTCAACAAGTGGCCACGAAAGCCTCAACAATTTTGTACTTTAACATCCTAACACAATAAACATTTTAGGAACTGGTGACTCTAAATCTACAACATATAATGCACCTTTGTGCTTGTGACAGACTGAAATCAGTATCTCTTCACATATTTTACATTTCATTATATATAGCAACGTTTCTAGGACACGTATGACAGATCCTGACCTGACATCGAGGTTCATCCCAACAAACAATAAAACACAATAATGTTTTAGTTATGGATCGGTAGCATCCCCTTTACAGGAGTGTGTGCATTGATCACACTACTCTACGACTTTCACTCACCAGACATCACATTTTCCCTCTCATTCAATCCATTGATACACTAACAGAATAGGTCTAGAAGTCAGCTAACCTTAACACCACCACACTCACTACAACATACCATACCTTTGCTCCCTTATACTCAACCACATAACACATGAAGCTACTTCGGAGATAGCTTTCCAGTCTCCGAATTCGTCCTTTCACTCTGGCACCTCTCTCCATCGGCTTACCTCTGCATTCACTTTATGCTAAATATCAACTTAGAATCGCGACATTCCATCTAAGAACAAAAATACACAAATTAATCAACTTGCAAAAATAACTGTACACATTCTTGGTACCGTTTTAATTAGTTATACTGGTACCCGGCTTCAACAACAACAAAAAATATTATTTTTGCAAAATAGCATATTTTATGGTAAGAATTAGATCTACACTTATATTACATCTTACGTCAGTGTTCCACAACGTTCACCATCTGGGTCTCATACTCCCTTTACGTCCTTTCACATTGTGCAGTTGTCCTCATCTCTTCATTCGTATTTCGGCTCTCCGTCCGTCCATTACTCCATCATTTCCTGGTCTTCCTTCGCCATTGGCATCAATCTCTATTGCAGCATACACAGGCCTCTCTGTAACATACATCTAAGACATCTCCACATTATTAATTCTACTCACCTTTGTTTACCACTGTTTCATCACGTCGAATCTCTCTTTATTAATCACCTTGCTTCACGTCGCTTCTCCTCATATACCACCTTTATCCACTACTATTTATCACGTCGCTTCTCTATCTACTATCTTTATTCACTCATTAATCATCACGTCGTTTCTGCTTGATCCTTATTCATACGACAAAAATACGTACATACACCACTCTGTCGACTCCTGTTCATGACTCATTCGACCAGTCTGTTCTGTCATACTTCCTGACATCCCGCCTGAAAATTCTTATGTTCGATTTGACCCTGCACAACGTTACACACCACAAATAAATACACTGACTATCTACCATAAATTGCCTACCTTAGATCTATCCTTAACTTTTCCATAATTTGATGTTAGAAATGTGATGAAGCCCACGAGATTGTTTTCCCTTGATCGTCTCAATCAGTACAGCATTTTCATGGACAATCCGCCTCACTCTGAATGGTCCACTATACACAATAAAGAATTCGCTAGTTAGGAATATGTGCTTACACGAAAATTAAATGTGTGCAGAGAATATACAAGCTGGGAGAATTGGGCAGCCCAAGTGTTAGTAACTTTGGTGCTAGTGGCCTCTTTCACTAACACCAGATTCCGAACAACCATACACAGCACTTCATTATAGCTGTCACCACGACAATGACATACTATAGATCAGATGGCATCTAATTTAAAAACTTCGATCACAATGTTTACCTCTTACAAGCTTAGCGTAACCTGGTCCTGCTTACTTTTCGGCCTGAATTCATTTAAATAGCTACTACAGTCTTTAAGGTCTTCCTGCATTTTCGCTCTAGCCTCGTCCCTCAAATAGTTATACACAAACTTCGTTTTGCGGAGCAGTCCCCTCGATGAAGGTAATGAACCTTGAAACTGAGACAGCCTTGGACTATACCCAGTTGGGTCTGCCACCTGTTTTATCTGACACAACCGTTCTTCTGACTCTGTGAATTCGTCTTCCTCTTTCTGCCTATTTTCGCCTTTTGAGTTTATCTCACTCTCCTTCTGCAATCTACCTGGTGGTGTGTCACCTTCGCTACTGCACGCTAATTGCCACTGTGCTAGTTTTTCACTATGTTTCCTACTTATTTCTAATTGTGCCTCTTTAAACTGTAATGGTGGTTGTATCTCCTCCTGGTCGGCATAAACCTCTCGCTGCGTACTGTCAGAACCTGTCTCATCTCTCGTACTGATCTTTTCTGCATCTGCACTAATCGTATTCATTCTGACCACTACCTCTTTGATTCGCTCATCTGGCAACACGTCCCTTCGCTCAGTAGTATCACTCTCTATTGCAAATACTTGTACCTCCAAATTATTAGCTTTTTCTTTCACGACGTCACATCCTTGATTCAACGCACCCAGATTCTTCTCCCCCTCATCTAACCGATTATTAACTGCGGACAGACGCTCATTGATAACTGTGTGTAGCTTCCTCATTGCCTCTTTATTTCCCTTATCCAACGCCTCCAACCTTTCCTTATTTGCTTCCAATCTTTCCTTAGTCTCCCTATCTCTCTCCTTAGCCTCCCTATCTCTCTCCTTATTATCTCTATCCATCACTTCCAATCTTTCCTTATTCTCCCTATCCATTGCTTCCAATTTTTTTGTGTTTGCTTCCAATCTTTCCTTAGTCTCCCTATCTCTCTCCTTAGCCTCCCTATCTCTCTCCTTAGCCTCCCTATCTCTCTCCTTATTATCTCTCACCAAACTCTGTAACAACTGTAGCATCATATCGTCATTTGCAACTTTCGACGCGCTCACCTCGTGCGCCTGAGAGACCGTAGCTTCGCTAAGGGTAGCTGCACTTTCACTCTCTACCTGACCGAGTCCCTGCTCGCCCGCGTCGTCAGGAAAAGCCCGCGTTTGTGGACAAAGCCCGCCGCATAAAGGATCCCCTTGCAGCGGTCCACCGAACAATACGGCCTCTTCGGAGTGTTTGTCTTTCTCCCTCATTAACCCATGGTCCACAGCTACTTCCTGCTGCACTGCTACGTTCACGCCAGAATCGTTATTCTCCATGGTGACTATACTTTTAGCCTGCGACCAAGTTACTACGGACATTACGCAAAAAAAATTATAAAACGATCTTCTAGCCTTGTGCGATACCGCAATTAATTACATAAAACAAATAAAAGATCCTCACCAATCCAGAAAGAAATTGCAAACAGAAAAAAATTTTACTTCTTAGCGCTATCACAATACATTCCATAAAAAAATTTAACAGCAAACCCTAACAACAAAATATCCTAACAAAAATGATCCTGGCAACAAAATTATCGTGACAAAAACGGAATCCTGGCAACAAAATATCCTAACCAATAAAATAATCCTGGCAGGGTCGAAATTATGAGAGGCACCCACTTGCCTTACTCATACTGTGGCATCAAGCAGTCAGGCCTGCAAGATGAGTGGCTTGCCAAGCGAATGGATTGTTCCTTAATTTATCGAGTAACATGAATTCTCGTATCTTACTATTTAGTTACAAGTTATCCTCCTGTGTGAATAACACGCAACGGAAACACGCATCTGACTATCAGTGATTTATAGAACTCTGACTGCACACTACGCATTGGCAATACCACATTTACTTTTTGTCTTTGATTTAACGGCTTTTATATAAATTCGGGACATTATGACAACATACAATTTAATGAAAAAGGCCACCAATCTCTTTCTATTCACTATCTGATTTATTCCTAAACACACAAATTCTACAACCTACAACAAAATCACATGAGAAATTCCGCCCAGTGGGCATGGCTTTACGTTAGTGAATCTCTATACTATGGTCTCGTAATCTATTTACCGCAACAGTGCACTCCCTGGATCGGATGGTGGATCTTTTATTATACCTCACACTTCGCCTCTCACAATCATCCTCACGAAACTTTCCTCCAGATCGAGCGATACAGAAGGAACAGGCATACCCACAAATCTTTCGAAACTACCTTGCTACCCCCATGCAAAACACACATACCCAAATTACATGACATATACAACACAACAATATGAAATACAACACAAAGAACTGTTACAACATCATCACTTTCCGCTTTCCCACTTCAATCAATATCTATCCCAGTTTCACACGACACTGCCCCACTTTGTAATTCTACTTTCCTACTGTGAACTCTGGAGATAAACGCACGTCTTCCTGTGCAATGCAAGCCAAGTGGCGTTGCTGGAAAAACGGCCGACTCACCTTGATTCTCTCTCAGAGTTTAAATTTAGCGTCACACGGAATGATATTTCTTAACTACTTCAACTTATGATACACACGCTATTAATTCTTAAATATTTCAGCTTATTGTACACACGCTATTAATTCTTAAATATTTCAGCTTATTGTACACACGCTAGTATCTCAACTTATAACTACACGTGGGCTCATTGTGACCGTTGGTTTACTACAATCCCCTTAAAATTACCTGCCTCACTTTGTAATTTTCCCCACAAAAGTTCCTGGGAAAGAGAAATGATTAGTTCTAACTACTCTTAAATATTCCACATCCATACCATGCCTCCACACTTTCGTTACGGAGCACAACAAAAAAACAGGTCTTTACAGCAGAAGGTTCAGCGCCAGAGTGCCGAAACATGGCCGTATTCCGGTTCTCTCGCACCTCTGTCGAAGTGGGAGAAGCCCCTTGCTACCTTATTGGTCAGCCACCTTTCAGACGCTCCAAAGCTCTGGTAACTTCCATCTCTTTGATCTCACCAAAGGTAGCCAAAGGATCGACTCAAAGATGATCATATATTCTCATTCACTATCTGTGGTTAGCAGACGACCATACATTCATTCATTTCACAGATCTCACCAAACTGGATGTAGGGATTTATTTTGAGGGAGTGCACATGTGATCAATTAAATAAATAAATTGTCATTCTTTCCCACACTGGTATCCGGCTTCGCTGTATTAATTGAAATTGAGTTACTTTTACACAAAAAATGTGTTGTTCTGACAAGAATTTCGTACCTATTTTCAATGTTGGGCGGTACTGTACCCTTTCATGCGAATCTACAAATTTTCAAGTATGCAATATCGGTTTCGAACTGTCGAGTTAGTGACACGACCTTCTGGGAGATCTACGTACAGACAGATAAATAAATACTCGTAGTTCGCAGATAATTCCATTGACAATATTTTGTTCGAAGCGATATCTATTGTTACTTCGGTTTCCTCACTTACAGGAAGTATTGAGGACTCCGATAAAATGTTCTCAGTAACTTGCGTCGTGAAATTCGGATGAATTTGGTAAGAGCTCCCGTTATCATCTGACTTAGCCCCTGACAACTGTGATGGAGGCTATCGTCCAACGCTTGGTAAAAACTCGAATTTGCAGTACAGAAGTAACAGTGATTCGAAAGCGCTCCACGGAGGTAGGGGAGTGGTAGGACAGGATTGATTAAGTGCAATACACGCCCGGGTTCCCGGGTTCGATTCCCGGCGGGGTCAGGGATTTTCTCTGCCTCGTGATGACTCGGTGTTGTGTGATGTCCTTAGGTTAGTTAGGTTTAAGTAGTTCTAAGTTCTAGGGGACTGATGACCATAGATGTTAAGTCCCATAGTGCTCAGAGCCATTTGATTAAGTGCAATATGATTCACAATATTTACCAGACACAGTGTTTCTTGAACATACAATAAATCTCAGGCGCTATAGATTCAAATGGTTCAAATGGCTCTGAGCACTATGGGACTTAACATCTGAAGTCATCAGTCCCGTAGACTTAGAACTAACCCAAGGACATCACACACATACATGCCCGAGGCAGGATTCGAACCCGCGACCGTAGCAGCAGCGCGTTCCGGATTTAAGCGCCTAGAGCCGCTCGGCCACAACGGCCGACCAGGCGCTATAGACGTAAAATATGCGTTCAGATCCTAATAAGAAAACTGCATCCGAATTTCCCCGAAAGGAGCTTGCTGGTAACTACATGACTGCAGTACAAGTGCTGACAGCACCCAATACGGAATGTAAGCAACTATCCCGGTGGAGTCCCATCGCATTTCAAGTTGACCGATAGGTAATGCCGGTGCCCCTCGCCCAGCTGCAATGACGGACACAAGACCCCCAGTATCCGCGTAGGTGAATACGGGCCTGGAACTTATGTCCCGCCTCAGTTACACGAGTCGCAAACATTTTACGTTCGCACATTTACGCACGGGATAAAACCAGATGCAATCAGTTGCGATACACCAATTTCGTCGCAGGAGGGACAGAGAGGGATGGGAGGGGGGTGGAGGGGACGACGGGAAGCATCCAGCCGCCCTCTACCATTATCACTGCCAAATCCGAAACATTAACATACCGACCTCTTGAAGATACGGGATGAAGGCCAGGATAAAGAAGTGCAAAAAATGTGTATTTTGTATTATCCGTGATTTTAGCTTGTCTCTGCAGTCTCGAGTCAGCATTAACCCAAGTAACGATGAGCCTGCTGTACTTAAAAAATTGTCGAATAAATACTTCCAAACTGTTGTATTGAACTGAAGCCTAATTTCTTGGAAGTCATGCTAAAGCGATGTAGTAATAAGTGAATTAATTAATTTATTACTATCAATACCCATGGCATCCGTGACACGTTAAAAGTGGCGGTGACGGCAAGGAAAATTTGGAGCGGGAAGACAGTGACAAAACAAACTCTGACGGCCGCGGCCTGCCCCGTGCTAGAAGACGAAACATCGGTTCTCGTCTGTCGTGTCGGAGGTGACGTAGGGTCGGCCAAAGACCCGCTGACGCCCACGATCAGTGCTCACGCGCTCGTAGTGCCGTGCCGTGCGCGAGTCGAGTTACGCGAAGTACGTTCTTCCTCGGAAACGTTTGTTCGTGGAACCGTATTACTTCTACACTCTGCTACACGTATACACTATGAGCCTAACTAAGGATGACCATCCTCGCTTTGACCTAAGTGACGGTTAAAATTGTCACTACTCACGTACCACTAAGCAGTGCCCTGTAGCAACGTAACTACTTCGCAAAGCCTCTCAGATCCGGCCGTTAGATTGGGAAATGAACTCCGCGAGCAATCACTACAACGTCACCAACCTGTTTCTACCACAGAAAATAACACAGGATCGCAGTCTAAAATTGAAAAGGTTAAGGACGCCCAACGCAGAAAAACTGTAAAAAATAAACTTTCACGGCCGGAAATGTCACAATTAATAAAACATTCCGGACTATTATGACGTGGTCCGAAGGACTGCTCATTAAAACCGAACGTTTCGTCCACATCTACGGAGGACAGTTGCAATGGGGCTCGTAGCTTCTTTAAGCGTCCGTTTCACACCCTGGCTCGCTGCTGCTGTTTCCTTCGTTAAACACCAGCTAGCTGTCGGCTCCCTCTCTGCTATGTACCCTTTTCCTCCAGAGTAGTGTACGCCCACTAGATGGCAACTCCAACCCTGAAGCATGAATAAGCCAGTATTACCGGTACCCACGCCAGAGCACGGGAATGCACTCGCGAACCCTTTCGAAACTTCCCGCACGGGGAGAACTTCATTGATCAGTCACAAGTTCCAACAGACGCTGCGCAACGCTCCCTCCGACCTAGACGGCACAAAACCAGCCCCGTGAGTTCCGTGACGGCCGATTTCGTGAAATATTTTAACCTGCAGAGCTTTCGGGCAATTACCCTCCAGAGCACACTGTAGGCATTTCAATTGGCCATTTCCTGCTAACATTCAAGGTATTTTCTGTAAGGTGCTGCTGAGTGCCAGCACTCTGGTGTTTTCTTTTCCTGGGGGTATTAGGAAACAACAGCCGTGCTTCCTTTGGACGCAGCCGTTAGGGGCAGACCAGCACCATTCATCCGGAATAAGGGAAGACCACCCCAGCATCTCCAGGCTGGTGAATAGCTCCCGACTCCGGAAGACCTGCGCTGGCGTTGACGATATCGACCTGCTCTAGCCGACGGAAAGGCGTTGGGAGAATGGGAAAGATTTGATGACGCTTCTTAACTTAGTGAAGGCAAGCATTAGTGCTCCATTGAAAAGGTATGAGAAATCTTGGAGAGAAAGGGAATTGTTGAAGTTTCAGCTGTTTCCAGACCGAAGTTGGAAGGACTTATTGGCTTAAGAATGTTACAGGGTTCAGACAAGGAAGCGTGTTACCGGAGTTATTTGTAACTGTCGTGGATGAAATTGCGAAAGAGACCAAATAAGGTGACACAGAATGGGAGGTGACATTATTGCTATTAGATGATGTTATTCTGTTTCGTGGAACCAACAATAAGGATGTACAACAACAACTACGTTTATTAAATGAAAAAATTAAGAAATATGGCGAAATGAAAAAAAAGATCGCATTAATGTTAAAGGACAAGAAACTAAAACTCTGGACAACTTTAAATATTTACGAAGTGGGATAATGCAGAATGCCAGGAGAGAGGTGGAAATTAGCAAAACGGTACAAGTGAGCAACGCATTTGACAAGAGTATAGGGGCTTTGTCTGGGAAAGGTAGGTGTCAGTGAAGTGTAAAGGAGCATTGTACAAGACAGGCTTTACACCCATATTGACATATACATCTGAGACCTGCACAGTGATAAGAAGAAAGGTGATTAGAATCCAAATCAGTGAAGTGAAATTCCTAACAATTATGTAGGGGAAAACGAAAGAGACGGAAAGAGAAGTGAAAGAAAGGAAACTGGAGTAGAAAATTTGAAAGAGAGAACTGAGAAGAGTTTGGAGACCCACCCGAATAGCCGTGCGTGTTAAAGCGCCACTCCCGGGACGGAGAGGTGCGCCAGCCAGGAATCGAATCTGCCCTGCAGATTAACGACGTGGGTCGATGTGCCAACGACCCTAGATGTGATACTTAGGCGGTTTCCCAGATCCCACTAGGTGAATGCCGGACTGGTACTCAAGTCCCGCCTCCGTTACACGATTTGCAAACACGTACAAAAACTTTCGATCACTTTCACATGAATAACTCTACACCCAGACTGTTGGGGTGCCATGTTCCGTCTCGGGGCGTAACGGGGTGGCGACAGGAGGGCATCCAGCCATACCTTAAATTAGCCATGCCAAATCGGTTAATAACCATGGCGACCCTGCGCCGAAGCGGGACAAATTCGCAAGGAAACGAAGAAGGAAGAAGAGGTTGAAATAGTTTGGTCATGTAAAAGAAATGGAAGATGGAACAATACCTAAATGAGTGATAGGGGCGGGGTTTCAGGACAAGAGGGAGACCTAAGAATTTGCAATCTGGCGTGGAAGAAAACAATTACAGAAGAAGAATGGTGGAAAGAAAGGGAAAAGTGGAGACGTACCATAACTTTCGAAGGCCCGCCTGATATTGGATAAAGGGGAAACGAAAACTACTAATGGTCGATCGCATTCCGGAAACGATACTTTGCACACAGAACCCTGGATCCGCTCCTGGATTTCTGACAAGGATCCTTATTCAAAGCGGCTTCTCTTGAGTGCTCCCAAAATGTAGCGTAAGTCCAGAGCAGCGGTTTATGAAGTACACTGCGAGTGTTCTGTGACGCTTGACGGGCCTGGTGCAGTATGGTGTGGACACCAGCAGAGGCCGCTCGCCCCAGCTGGACTATCGACCAGAGGTCGACGGTCCAGTCCCAGCAGCCCGCGTCGGCTCCGTACTCATACGTATGGGAGTCGGTATGTGTAATCCACCTAATACCGTGCACACGCACCATGGCATCCAAACAGACAGGATATTCCAGGGACCAAAATATATCAGCTCTGAACTTTGATCTGTGGGATTTCGTACTACAGCCGCGCGGGGTAGCTGCGCGGTCTTGGGCGTCTTCTCACAGTCCGTGCGGCTCCCTCCGTCGGGTGTTCGAGTCCTCCCTCGGGCATGGGTCTGTGTGTTGTCCTTAGTGGTTCAAATGGTTCAAATGGCTCTGAGCACTATGCGACTTTACTTCTGAGGTCATCAGTCGCCTGGAACTTAGAACTAATTAAACCTGATTAACCTAAGGACACCACTCACATCCATGCCCGAGGCAGGATTCGAACCTGCGACCGTAGCGGTCGCTCGGTTCCAGACTGTAGCGCCTAGAACCGCACGGCCACTTCAGCCGGCTGTCCTTAGTGCAAGTTAGTTTGATTAAGTAGTGTGTAAGCTTAGGGACCGATGACCTCAGTAGTTTGGTCCCGTAAGATCTTACCACAAATTTCCAAATTTCCTACTATATATCCCGAAGAGACTGTTCCGGTTAGCCGGCCGCGGTGGTCTAGCGGTTCTAGGCGCGCAGTCCGGAACCGCGCGACTGCTACGGTCGCAGGTTCGAATCCTGCCTCGGGCATGGATGTGTGTGATGTCCTTAGGTTAGTTAGGTTTAATTAGTTCTAAGTTCTAGGCGACTGATGACCTCAGAAGTTAAGTCGCATAGTGCTCAGAGCCATTTTTTTGTTCCGGTTAATTGATACATGCAGGAAGAGGGTAGCGAGTTCCCAACTGTTTCCCCAGTAAAGGCCACAACGACTCAACACTAGAGTTGTGAAACTACTTTAGGTCACCGCAGACTATCATAAGTAAGCGTAAACCAGAGTAGTTTTTCTAGTATCCTTGGTCAGTTAATATCGTGACCGTGTTATCTGTACGTTAGGTGCGTTGCATACCTATCGGACGTTACCTCATTTCGATCCCTATGTTCGCGTAAAGGATCAGTGTCTTACTAGATTCGCCTAGAAACCGGAAGCGATGAATCATCTAGAAACTGATTGAGAATATACACGGTGGTCAACAACAGTCTGAAAAGGTTCCATTGGAGCTGCAGGGAAGGTTGTGCTGAGAAATAATTGTTAAGAGAAAAATTTGATAGGTTGCGCCGTTTCAGAGTTATTTAGCACTGAAACTAACCAATGAGGCCTTTCCGTGCGCAAATTCAAGCGGTTCCCCAGAAACGGTGTCGCGAAATGTGGTCTTCATTTGTTTCCCTACTATCGAACAAGAGAGCGATAGAAAAATTGGATATAGGACGATGGTAAGGATCGAACCAAAGCCAAAAGCTGGGCAGTTCGTGCACTACCATCTACACTATAAGAATAACTGACATTAATTGTATGGGCAAAGCAATCTGCGGAGCATTTTTGTTCTATGCAGTTATCCTCCTGTTGTTACTTAAAAGTAAACAGTATTTATTTAAAAAAGTGAAATTTTCAATGTTTAATTCAGGTTTTATTCAAAAGTTGTTGAATTGTAACGCCAAATAGAGGAATGCTGCAGCAAAAATAAAGAAACACAGATTTACTATATAGCGGTAGAAAACGCAATTTTATCAAAAACAATTTAAGAAAAAAGGCTAAACAGAAGTATCAAACATCGCTTCAGTGCCCTTGGAGATTACATAAAACACGTTACTGTTACTCATTAAAAACTCTTAAACTTAGGATAAATGTACCAAAGGGTGTGCAGTCGCAAAGAGAGTGCAGTTTGTGTTTCTGACAGTTGACTAAACTGATCAGCTCGCCACAGACGTAGTTGCGTTCAGAGTGGCATCAGAAACATCTCGTAGAAGTTGTGTGAAGAAATCCCGCGGTTCCAAAGTGAAACGGGAACGAATCACTTTTCAGCTCTCTTTGTGTAGTTCTGGTACTCTGTTGCATAAGTTATGCACAGAATACACGAACAACAGCCTTTAATTCTTGACTGCATTTTGAAAGGCAGGCTTGCGATCTGCCATACTGCAGCCACATTTTTGCAAATGTGACGTGTGCTGCCATCTGGCGACTTCACTTGGAATCATTGTTTCTTTGCGAAAGAGCGCGCATTTAACGTCCCCAAAGAGTGCGTGCGTTCTCTTTAGGGCACTACTGCAAATTTGTACCTTGTGAGTGTGTTGTGGAGTCCAAACTATAGGATTTGTTCCTGAATAATTTCAAATTACGTTGCCGCTGCTCTTGGTACGAAGGAGTCAGCGTTAAGGAAAAGATTGAGAGCTGTGAGTAGAGAACATAGGTTTTGGCGTTTCCAGAGGACTAGATCCAGTGAATTAAGTGTGGGGGATGATGGCACAAACAGCGCTCTTCATGTGACGGCAGTATTGCGTTCATTTGTGACATTTGCTAAATGCGTACTCTTTGGGCATATTTTGCGTACTCTTAAGCGCAGGTGAACGGAAGAATGTGCGTTTCCTGTTTTTTTGTGTTTTTGAAAAGTTCAAAAAAAAAGTGTTACCTGTCTACTACTGTGTTTTCTGAACATAAAGATTTTGTGTTAAAAATATAAACCTAAAATGATTTTGTTTTGTTATTGATAATAAGTCAGATATTTAAGATTATTTCTTAACTGTGCTCTGTTAAGTATGGTTCCTCTATCAATAAAAGCAGGATGTTCTTCCCTTAGATGATTATGATGAATGTTCTATTGAGTATAAAATACCAACAATAATTATACAGATTGTATTTTATGATTGTGCATATAAACTGTACTTCCTTCAAAAATAATTGCTATGGTTACATAAAAGCGCAGAAGTTATGCGATAAACTAATTTTTATTGTTAATAAAATGCAATTTATATTTTGTAAGGATATAAAATAGACAATAGGCTGACACTTAACGATGTGCGGTTCTAATTATGCACTCCCAGTTTTCTTTCACACATTCACTTATGTTTCTTTCCCTGCCAATACTGCCGGTAATCCTACCATTTACTACATCACTTACGTAGTGTACTAAAGCCACCCAACTGTAGTACTGATAGAGCGCAACTCTACTCTGTACCGTTCAGACTGTGAAGTCCAGGAAAAACGAATTATAAGGGGTTGTGAAAACGTTTTGTTCACACCTTGAAAAAATCAAGCTGCTACGGCGAAAGTTGGTGTTCGTCCTCCTCTAGATATTCACCCATCGATGCGACACGTTTTTGCCAACACCGGATGACTTGACGGAAACCTTTGGTGTAGACGTTTGCGTTTCGCTGTTCAGGAAATGTCCCACTCAGAAAAGTCACCTCCCCGTCATTCTGGACGTGCCTGCCAGGCAATGATTCCTTCATCAGAGGAAAGAGTAAGCAGGCTCTGGGCGCCATGTCAGGAGGATGTATGATGTCAAGCGAAATCTGACAGCCCAAGGAAGCAGCCGTGAATGTCTGTGCCCAGCGCGGAATAAACAAGGGCGTTGTCGTGGAGCTTTCCTGTGGACGGCTGCTTTCCGCAACGCCTCGTCTTCACAGCCTTACGAAACCTCGTCAAGAGATTTGGGCAGCATGCTGCTGCGAGCATGATCTGTTAGCACCACATCATGGCGGCCCCAGTATACATTCGCCCGATGCTGGATGGATCTTCGCATTTTTCAGCGGTGGCACTCCACGAGTTTCCATTCATCCAAGGTGATTGGACTGCTAAGGAAATCATGTGAATTGGTCTGACATAGCCGCAACGATTCCGCCGCTATCTTGGTTCGGTGGTCTCCTGCGGGCAGTTACTCAATCGGAAGAGCAGTTTCGCCTCAAAGGGAAAGGTCCCGAGTTAGAATCTCAAGTCAGCACACGGTGAAAGATTCTTAATGAATGCACTTCACTATTTTATGGAGAGCAAGTTGTGGAAATGTATTTACACCAGGTTTTTCGCCTTCCCCGTGTGCATCACATTGGCGGCTAGTCCTCCCAGCCAATGTTCGACAGCGGAAACTTCATTTGTCCAAAGAGATATCTTTACACATGCCAATTCGCTACTTATATGACGCGTCATGAATAACCTCCATTTTGCACTCTTCTTGTAGAGACACCAAATTACCTGCGTGTCTCTCTTCTTCAGAGTTATTGTATTAGGTTTGCAAGTACTGTATTCCAGCAGGGTATCCTGGATTTGTACCTTATTTTTTTATCTTTCTTCTATTTGAGTCTTGTTAGAAGATTTAGAACGAAAAAAACTTCCCATTCAACACAGAGCCAATGTTGGCACGAGAAACAGATACCACGAAATCGACGAAGAAAGAAGAAATACTTACTTCCTACACATAAAAACTTCTGTCTAGGCAGCAACATTGCATAAGGCAGCCGCAAAAAGAGAGAGGTGAGACGCAGACTTGTGCAGGCAAAGAAAGTAGTTGGAGAAGCGATGCGCTATGACCTGTATTAGTCTGTATTTGAAATTTGTGTAAGTATATACCGTGTTACTTGATTTCTGGAGGGTGTTTCACACAGTCCCGGACTGCCCCATCATAAATAAAATAGAAGGGGACGGAACATCAGACAAGTGTTTCGTTGGATTCAAGAGCTCGTCACAAATCCTCTGAGCACTATGGGACTTAACATCTGAGGTCATCAGTCCCCTAGAACCACTTAAACCTAACTAACCTAAGGACAACACACACATCCATGCCCGAGGCAGAATTCGAACCTGCGACCGTAGCGGTCGCGCTGTTCCAGACTGAAGCGCCTAGAACCGCTCGGCCACTTCGGCCGGCTCCTCACGAGTATAACACAGCATATCATTCTTAACTGACAGAAATCTTCAAACGTAAAAGTAGCTTCGGGCGTATCCCACGGGAGTGTTACAGGACCAGTACTGTTGGAGGAGGAGGAAGATGAGGAAGAAACGTCCTGTCGAAATCGTGGTCATTAGAAACGGAGCACAAGCTCGGATTAGGGGAGGATGGGGAAGAAAGCGGCGTCGCCCTTTCGAAGAAGCCGTCCCGGAATTTTAGGGGAATCACTGAAAACCTAAATCAGGATAGCCGGACGTGAGTTTGAGCTGTCATTCTCCCGAGTCTAGTGTGCTGACTGCGGCACTACTGTGCTCGGTACCAGTGCTGTTCACAATGTATACAGGGTGGTCCATTGATCGCGACCGGACCAAATAACTCACGAAATAAGCGTCAAAGGGAAAAAACTACAAAGAACGAAACTTGTCTAGCTTGAAGGGGGAAACCAGATGGCGCTATGGTTGGCCCGCTAGATGGCGCTGCCATAGGTCAAATGGACATCAACTGCGTTTTTTTTTTGTTTTTTAATAGGAACCCCCATTTTGTATTACATATTCGTGTAGTACGTAAAGAAATATGAATGTTTCAGTTGGACCACTTTTTTCGCTTTGTGATAGATGGCGCTGTAATAGTCACAAACGTATGGCTCACAATTTTAGACGAACAGTTGGTAACAGGTAGGTTTTTAAAATTAAAATACAGATCGTAGGTACGTTTGAACATTTTACTTCGGTTGTTCCAATGTGATACATGCACCTTTCTGAACTTATCATTTCTAAGAACGCATGCTGTTACAGCGTGATTACCTGTAAATCCCACATTAAGGCAATAAATGCTCAAAATGATGTCCGTCAACCTCAATGCATTTGGCAATACGTGTAACGACATTCCTCTAAACAGCGAGTAGTTCGCCTTCCGTAATGTTCGCACATGCATTGACAATGAGATGACGCATGTTGCCAGGCGTTGTCGGTGGATCACGATAGCAAATATATCCTTCAACTTTCCCCAAAGAAAGAAATCCGGAGACGTCATATCCGGTGAACGTGCCGGCCATGGTATGGTGCTTCGACGACCAATCCACCTGTCATGAAATATGCTATTCTATACCGCTTCAACCGCACGCGAGCTATGTGCCGGACATCCATCATGTTGGAAGTACATCGCCATTCTGTCATGCAGTGAAACATCTTGTAGTAACATCGGTAGAACATTACGTAGGAAATCAGCATACATTGCACCATTTAGATTACCATCGATAAAATCCTCCCATAATCCCGCCAAGATCGCTGATGTTCCACTTGTCGTTGCCATCGTGTATTTTCCGTTTCCCAATAGTGCATATTATGCCGGTTTACGTTCCCGCTGTTGGTGAATGCTTTATCGCTAAATAGAACGCGTGCAAAAAATCTGTCATCGTCCCGTAATTTCTTTTTTGCCCAGTGGCAGAACTGTACACGACTTTCAAAGTCGTCGCCATGCAATTCCACGTGCATAGAAATATGGTGCGGGTGCAATCGATGTTAATGTAGCATTCTCAACACCGACGTTTTTGAGATTCCCGATTCTCGCACAATTTATCTGGTACTGACGTGCGCATTAGCCGCGACAGCAGCTAAACACCTGCCGGCCGCGGTGGTCTAGCGGTTCTGGCGCTGCAGTCCGGAACCGCGGGACTGCTACGGTCGCAGGTTCGAATCCTGCCTCGGGCATGGATGTGTGTGATGTCCTTAGGTTAGTTAGGTTTAAGTAGTTCTAAGTTCTAGGGGACTTATGACCTAAGATGTTGAGTCCCATAGTGCTCAGAGCCATTTGAACCATTTGAGCTAAATACCTGCTTGGGCATCAATATTTGTTGCAGGTCGTGGTTGGCGTTTCATGTGTGGCTAAACACTTCCTGTTTCCTTAAATAACGTAGCTATCCGGCGAACGGTCCGGACACTTGGATGATGTCGTCCAGGATACCGAGCAGCATAAATAGCACACACCCGTTGGGCATTTTGATCACAATAGCCATACATCAACACGATATCGACCTTCTCCGCCATTGGTAAACGGTCCATTTTAACACGGGTAATGTATCACGAAGCAAATACCGTACGCACTGGCGGAATGTTACGTGATACCACGTACTTATACGTTTGTGACTATTACAGCACAGGGTGCGATTTGTGCTTCTACCAGAGGGGGGGGGGGGGGGGGGGATGTCTTAGGGGGTTAGTAGAATTATATATGTCACTAGCTTGGACCGTGGCGTTACGCATGGTTAAACAGCTATTTATAAATAGATGTTAATGCCGAAACTCACTATTGACGCGTATGCACTATCAGAAAAGCCATCTCTCGTTACATTTTTAAAAGTACATTATAGGAAAAATTATTTACAAAATCATCTACATACGGGTACAGATGTACGAGGAAAATTCAAAACGTAGAGGCACATTTGTGAAAAGTTGTACTTATTATGATGGTAGAAAACTGAAACATATTAATAGCGTTAATAGTAAGACTTATTAAAAACTTTCATTGTTCAGCTCCACAAATTTACATTATATGTAAAGTTTTACTCCAGTGCGTGGGAAATAAACATCCCAGGTTGGGGTGCACAAACTAAAACCAGAGGAGGGGACGGTCTGATGCAAATCGCACACTGTTACAGCACCATCTATAACAAAGCGAAAAAAGTGGTCCAACTAAAACATTCATATTTCTTCACGTACTACACGAATATGTAATGAAAATGGGGGTTGCTATTTAAAAAAACGCAGTTGATATCCATTTGACCTATGGCAACGCTATCTAGCGGACCAACCATAGCGCCATCTGGTTTCCCCCTTCAAGCTAGACAAGTTTCGTTCTTTGTAGTTTTTTTCGTTTGACGCTTATTTCGTGAGTTATTTGGCCCGATCACTATCAATGGACCAACCTGTATACACGGTGTAACGGGTATAAGTGCAGATATTTTTATACGTTGTACCTTAAGAGCCACACACATCGGTGATTTGGTCGTTTTTTCCCTGTGAAACAGTCTTCCCACAAATGCGTCACAAACTTTGACTACCTGATGTTATCTGCATGGTCGTAACTGCGTCACTAAGTGGACTACACGTGTCTGTACAGACTAACCATTTTGCGTCAACGTATCCACGCTACAACACTTGACCTGCTGCCCAGGGGAAAATAAATACTAACGGCTTGCTCTTGCCATATGAAATTGGAAGTACTACACAACCTAAAAACATACGACTTGTAGTAGCTCTGATTACTTGTCTGCAAATCACGTAAATACGGATGTAACGTTGTTCACTACACCGTCCTCAGTCACCATCAGAAAACTCTGCACTTACATCCGTTACAGCCTGCATAAATAATCGAGTGGATAACGTCATTAACTTCATTAGGCTGCTCGCGAATGATGCTGTTGTGTACAGAGTAGCCGCAAATCCCAGAGAAATTCAGGAGCACCTGCACAGGATCGACACTTGGTGCAGGGATTGGCATGTGGCCTTCAACATAAACAAATGTAATGCATTATGCGTAAATAGGCGGAGAGACCGTTGTTGCATGATTACACGATTGCCGAACATTGATTGAGAGGAGTCACATCCATTACTTACCAGCAGTATGCGTACGGAGCGATTTAAAGTGGAACGACCAGTGAAAACTAGCTGTTTGTAAGGCAGATGCCAGACTGAGAACCAATGGTAGAATCCTTACAAGTGGTGTTCAACCAGAAAAGAAGGTAGCTCACAAAAATCCTCGTTCCACAGGTGACTGAGTATTGCTCATCAGCCTGGGGCCCTTATCAGATGAAATAGTTTCAAAGACAAGCAGCGCTTTTCGTCAGAGGTTCGTTTAGGAAGCGCGAAAGCGTAATGGAGAGGCTCATCCAACTCCTTTGGCACTTGCCCCAAGCGGTTCATAGTGAATCACGAAGTGGTTTACTGTTAAAATTTTGTTTCTAGAAAAGTAAAAGAAATTGCATTGCTTCCACTTACGTATATTTTGTTGTGTATAACTTTGTACAATTCAAGAAGAATTTAATAATTCCAATCGAAAAGAAAGCAGGTGTTGACAGATGTGAGAATTACCGAACAATCAGTTTAATAAGCCACAGCTGCAAAATACTAACACGAATTCTTTACAGACGAATGAAAAAACTAGTAGAAGCCGACCTCGGGGAACATCAGTTTGGATTCCGTAGAAATACTGGAACACGTGAGGCAATACTGACCTTACGACTTATCTTAGAAGAAAGATTAAGGAAAGGCAAAAATACGTTTCTAGCATTTGTAGACTTAGAGAAAGCTTTTGACAATGTTGACTGGAATACTCTCTTTCAAATTCTAAAGGTGGCAGGGGTAAAATACAGGGAGCGAAAGGCTATTTACAATTTGTACAGAAACCAGATGGCAGTTATAAGTGTCGAGGGACATGAAAGGGAAGCAGTGGTTGGGAAGGGAGTAAGACAGGGTTGTAGCCTCTCCCCGATGTTATTCAATCAGTATATTGAGCAAGCAGTAAAGGAAACAAAAGAAAAATTCGGAGTAGGTATTAAAATCCATGGAGAAGAAATAAAAACTTTGAGGTTCGCCGATGACATTGTAATTCTGTCAGAGACAGCAAAGGACTTGGAAGAGCAGTTGAACGGAATGGATGGTGTCTTGAAGGGAAGATATAAGATGAACATCAACAAAAGCAAAACGAGGATAATGGAATGTAGTCGAATTAAGTCGGGTGATGCTGAGGGTATTAGACTAGGAAATGAGACACTTAAAGTAGTAAAGGAGTTTTGCTATTTGGGGAGCAAAATAACTGATGATGGTCAAAGTAGAGAGGATATAAAATGTAGACTGGCAATGGCAAGAAAAGCGTTTCTGAAGAAGAGAAATTTGTTAACATCGAGTATAGATTTAAGTGTCAGGAAGTCATTTCTGAAAGTATTTGTATGGAGTGTAGCCATGTATGGAAGTGAAACATGGACGGTAAATAGTTTAGACAAGAAGAGAATAGAAGCTTTCGAAATGTGGTGCTACAGAAGAATGCTGAAGATTAGATGGGTAGATCACATAACTAATGAGGAGGTACTGAATAGGATTGGGGAGAAGAGGAGTTTGTGGCACAACTTGACCAGAAGAAGGGACCGGTTGGTAGGACATGTTCTGAGGCATCAAGGGATCACCAATTTAGTATTGGAGGGCAGCGTGGAGGGTAAAAATCGTAGAGGGAGACCAAGAGATCAATACACTAAGCAGATTCAGAAGGATGTAGGTTGCAGTAGGTACTGGGAGATGAAGAAGCTTGCACAGGATAGAGTAGCATGGAGAGCTGCATCAAACTAGTCTC
The DNA here is from genome assembly GCF_023898315.1 of Schistocerca nitens. Classification (NCBI taxonomy): domain Eukaryota; kingdom Metazoa; phylum Arthropoda; class Insecta; order Orthoptera; family Acrididae; genus Schistocerca; species Schistocerca nitens. The sequence continues at coordinate 550,239,885 of NC_064615.1, forward strand.
AGGACTGAAGACCACAACAACAACAACACAACTTTGTACACAACTTTAAGGAGAGTTGTGCTACAGAGTGGAGCGGCAACTGTCATCGTACGGAAAGTGGACAGGAGGTGATATGATTAGCAAACAAATGAACACAGTAAACAAAGATTCACTTCACTTGTATTTCACCAAGCAAACGAAGACTCATTACAAATACTGCAGCAAGAAATAGAGTCCAGTTATCAATGCCAACAAGGCAGAGACTCCCTGCACTAAGTACCAACGATGGTATCGTAGCAAAGAGGCTCCAAGTGCGAGTGCGTTGGGCGGCTGCAGCCGGCTATCCTGTATTGCGGCGGCAGAGGGTGCCCATCGTACAGAGCCAGCCACTGGACGCATGGCTCAGCGGGTGTGCACCATTGGGTCTGCTGAATCGTGCACGACCGCTAGCAGCGTCTGACGGAAGCCTGCAGTTCCATTGCCAACCTAAAGACGCCGGTAGGGTAGAATCGATACGTGGTACCACATATTCCGCGAAGAAATTATGAAAGTAAAATTACAGAGAATCAAGTCCAGACAGAGGCTTACTTGCAATCGCTCTTCTAACGCAAACAGGTTGGGGAGGGAGAGGGGGGGGGGGGGGGCAGTGGTACACGAAGTTCCGTCCACCACATAAGATGGCTTTCGGGGTAAAGATGTAGATACCAGTCAATAAACTTTAAGAATTGTATTGTATTGTATTGTATAGCGCCGTATGCCGATCTTAACCCTCCAGCCATTCAAAACATACGTACCAGTAATACTAGACAGAGTGGTGAATCAGCTACGTCTTACTGAGTGGAGACCAATTTTCACACGAAAGAAAAAGGAGGAGGAAGTTAATCCTTTAGAGGCAGAGCGCTGTATTAGGTTATACAAAGGAGCCGAAGGAAATTTCCCGAGGCTATGTTAACGTAACCATCCCAGAGAAACCACATAAAAACTAAATCAGGATTGCCAGGCGTGGATTGGAACCCTACTTTTGTATCCTGCCTGGGAGGCTGCGCGTGGGTAGGGCCGTGAAAAGGTAATACAAGTCGGTACTGCAAGAAAATGGTTCACTGGTGCTAAAACAAGGTGATAAACGATTACATAACTTTGTACGTAGGTGCGATGCTGAAGCGAAGTGTCCTGGCTGGCTGCACCTGATCAAATGGGGTGAAGCAGTCGCGGAGCTCGAGACCTTGACGGCACCGGCTAGAGGGCGCCGTCGTCTGTCTCTTGTAGTGCCAACCTAGCAGAGCGGACCTACGTTGTGGCATCGTAGCTATCGATACCACACCTACTGTTGCCACATTTGAGTTCATTGCCTTAACCAGTTTACCATCTAGATCTCCATATGCATACGGTACGCATACGACAGCATGCATGATCAATATGTTCCAAAACGTCGGGGATAAAAACGGGATACTTTTGCGTCTCACTCTTCGGGTTCTGTTGGTGATAGAAAGGTTGGGTACATTTTTTTGGGCAGCCCTTGGGCTAGGGACCATTTGTATACCCCACAGGATTGTCTTACTGTAACTATCATACAGTGAAGGGTCCAAGTCTGAATATTACAAACGTCCTCCATTTAGAAAATGGATCAACCAGATGGTTCCTTTTGCATTAGATGTGGTCGACGTTGCGCGTTAAGGGGCTTATGGAGGCCATTTAGTTTATGGACGGCTCCTGAAAAAAACTGAATAAAGCGTTTCTCGCCATTTTTCGCTCTCAGTAAAGGATATCTAAATAAATAACCGCGGCAAATTGCTCAAAGTTTAACGGTTGTTCTATAGGCATTTATGTAGAAGTGCCATCTTCCCGTTTTCCAAAATCTTTATCCATCATCGACGAACACCTTAAAAGCATGGTTTTGTGGTACCAAAACCTAGCCGCAGATTCCAGTATGGCTACGCATAGCAATCGTACATCGATAGAGTAGTGGGTGTCAGCGAGTTACTGTTAGAGGAGCTTGTGGGAGTTTGAGGTTAGTTGCATCTTAAAAATAGTTCGAATATTTCCCACATCAAAATTTTTGGGAAAGTTTTTAAAGATGCTGACGCAGCTGGTACCCCACTTTTAAATTAGAGTCTTTTAAACAGGAGCATATTGGTCTTCTTTTCGACTCCGATAGGATCATTTTTCCGCTCATACACAATGGACCAGAGGATCTGAGGAAGTAGTGTTCCTGGTAAGATTTGTTTCAAAAACGAGACTGGATAAAAATGAAGCAACATACGCTGCTTGTGTCGTCGCGCGAACTGGTTCGGCATTTAAGGGACGATAGAATCGTATGCGAGAGGCGCGTATCCGTTTACCTTCAGGCCATATTGTTTGAGGTATTTCTTTCTTTTTGGGTTTCCTAAATCATTTGAAGTAAATGCCAGACAGTTTGCTTAAACGAGGTCTCAGGCCATTTTTTCGTCCGTGCTTGACCAGTCCGAAGTGCCTAGTTACCTCAATCGGAGGTTACTGTAGAGAAAGCTTTTCGCAGTGAGAAACGCAAACTCCAGTTGAAAATTTGGAAAGAAACATGTAGCGGAAGGAATCTTTCAGGCGGTTCGTAACGCGTGAATAATAGGACAATAACTGCAAAGCCAGACAGGGATGTCTCGATCACACATAATATACCGTGCCTGCAACCAAGGGCGCTGATGAAATGTTGGGAAGCTAACAGGAAAAAGACTAAGGAAGTATCCATGGACAAGAACGGACTTACTTCGGTTTACAGATAGTTTGGCAGCGCCGGTAGGGCTTAAAGACTAATTTAATTGATCGCTGGTGAAAATGGGCTGAATATTAGAAAGAAATTACACCCAAAAACTAGCCGTTACTGAAACTATATGCAGATGTGCAAAAGGTTTACTGGGCACAGACCTGCCAGAAGCCATAAGCCATTGCCTTTGAACTAACTAACCCAGCCAGTTGAAGGGTACGTGCAGTTTAAAGCATCTACATCTACATATACTCACCGTAAGCCAATGTGCTGTGCATGGCGGAGGGTACTTCGAACCTATATCAGTGCTTGTGTGTCCTATTCCATTAGCTTACTGAGCAGAGAGAAATTACTGCCAACAAGATACGCCTCTACTAACGTCTTAATCTGCCTTATCTTATTTATGTGATGGCCACGCGGAATATACGATGGTACTGCAGAATCGTCAAATTGGCCGTACATGTTCTTTAATGCTACCCAACCGTGTTTCCTCAAGAGCTACGTCGTCTTTCTTTCAAGGCATCCCATCACGGCCACAGGTATTTTTCACAATAATCAATCACTGAAAAAGGTGAAAGAAACGACAAGTGACAGAATACAATCCTAGCACCTAATGGGGAACGGAACCCCGGACCCTTTGTAGTTAATGTAATGCCAAAAACTGAAATACCCCCCACAACGTATCTGGAATGAGGTGACACTTGATTATGTACAATAATTATTTATTTTGGTAAGGATGTTGATGTGCACTCTTGTGTCCGCCTTTGTTTACAAATAATTTCGTTTTTGGGTAGGTCTCCCTCACTGTTTACAAGATCAAATTGTACTTTAAAGTTGCTCAGGTACAGGAACTTGTAAACAGTGAGATACAGTACGTTTAAAGTGCAGTTTCACAGTCGAAACAATGTGGAAACGGATAAAAATGACGAAGTATAAAAGCAAAACAGCTATAATGCAAAGTTCAGAAAGCTGAACCTTATCTGATGTTAATAGGAAAGCGCATGAAGAAACTCACTCATGATGCCGTAACGTCAGCGAAACAAGTCTGGACAAAAAAAAAAGAACTTCAGGTGGAAGCTATTCAAAAATGAATGTATTACTTTTTTTCATTTTTTATAAAGTAACCTCTGGGAAAAATAAGCGATAACATACATGAATTGAATAAGTCCAACTAATTGTTAAACAAAAAAATCGTTTTATGGCGTAAATGTAACACCAGTTGTTACGATAAGTAAACCGGGCTGTATTACGAATCTTTTACGAGAACTTTTGCACATATGCTTCTGTTTCCTAGTTTCGTACCAAACACTCACACTGGCATTCGCATCCATGCGCTTTAGGGCGCTTGCAGAGTTCGGGAGCTCTAGGCGGCAGAAGTCGCTAGATGGCAGCACTGCGTCACTTCGCATGGGTGTCTTCACTTGCTGCGCGTTCGTCAGATGGCAATGGCAGAACTCTTATTTCGTAAAGTATACCACTTGCACGATGAATCACAGAAAGAGATAGAACAGATAAGAGTTCGTACCTGTGGAACAATTGCTCGTTTGTACTGGTGAATAGATGCACTCTGTACTACTTTATCTTGTCCGTTTTTCTCGTCTTCCACAATGCATACAAACGATTAGCCATCAATCTTTCTCACCGACCAAACCTTGCATCAGTTATTTGTAGAGTTGCGATCTACCAACACTACGGTTCAGCAGTTTTGGTACAGTATATAAATGACGTAGTAAATGGCAGGATTAGCAGTATTGGCAGCATTGGTGGGGAAAAACATTAATGAATTTTTGTTTGGTTGGTTGTTTGTATCCACATAATTAGAACTGCACATCATTTATTGTCATTGTATATTTTATATCCTTACAGAATATGAAATGCATTTTATATGTAACAAAAGTTCGTTGAACACTAAACTTCTTCGTTTTTACGAAACCAAAGCAATTACTTTTGTTGCAAGTACATTTTACATGCGCAAACATATAATTATTAGCCGGCCGCGGTGGACGAGCGGTTCTAGGCGCTTCAGTCTGGAACCACGCGGCTGCTGCGGTCGCAGGTTCGAATCCTGCCTCGGGCATGGATGTGTGTGATGTCCTTAGGTTAGTTAGGTTTAAGTAGTTCTAAGTCTAGGGGGACTGATGACCTCAGATGTTAAGTCCCATAGTGCTCAGAGCCATTTGAACCATTTTGTATATAATTATTATTGTTATTTTCTGCTTAACATAATGTTCTTCATTATTATCAAAGGCAGGAGTTTCCTGTTGTTATTGATAAATGCACAAGCTGTTTATGAAGAACAGAAACATATTTTACAGAAGTCTGACGAAGTATTGAAGCGATGTTTGATATACTTTAGTTTTGCGTTTTTTTTTTTTTTTATATTTTACCTTTGTCTTGGTGAAATTGCTTTATCTAGTGCTATATGACAAAACTAAATTTTTTGTTTATTTTTACTGCAATATCCCCTGTTTCACCTTACAAAACAACAATTTTCGAACAAAACGTGAATTAAACATTAACAGTTTCTGTTTTGCTGCAAGCACTTTTTATGTTTACGTAATAGACAGGAGTAAAACTGCATAGGATAAAACTGTTCCGTATGCTACGTGACCATTTATACTTTCTCGCTCAGTTTCTAGACCGTTCAACGCTTCCGGTTTCTTTGGGAATCTAGTGAGACACTGATCGCGTAAGAAAGCGATCGTTATGAGGTAACGCCCGACAGGTATGCAGCACGCCTGACGTTTAGAAGACGTGGGTTACGACCTTAACTGACGAAAGCTACTTGGAAAACAATCGTGGTTGCGATTACTTACGATGGTCTACGGCAGCCTGCGTTAGTTTTATAACCAAGGGCGTACCCAGGATCTGAACTAGGGGGGGGGGGGGGGGGGGGGGGCACGTCATACTAGTCTCAGGAAACAAGGACTCGAGACAACATACAGCACTTCTTATTAAATAAAACAGTAAACCAGTGAAAACCTGCTTTTAATAAACATTTTAAACACAAGAATGCACTTGTACAATCCGAGAAAACATGCAGCATTTCTTATTAAATAAAACAGTAAACTAGTGAAAAACTGGGAATATACCCCTCGCTGGGTACGCCAATGTTTATAACTCTAATCGCACAGCAATATACACAATAGAACATGCTAATCCTATCCTAGATTAATACAATGCGTGCCTTGAAACAGGGAATACTAAAGAAATCCAGTGCACCATATACAAACACATGGGAACTGGCTCAAACTAACGTTGCAGTGCGGAAAAAAGAAGAGGAGAGAGATGCAAAGATATACGAAGACCAAGTGGGAATGCTTATTTTAGTTCTTCATCTTACTTTTATCTTTCTGTATCTGGTTAAGCGTTTTGTAAATGTTACTATTAGTACTAAAAGAGATCTGATTTAGTTTCCTTCAGAGAAAGTTATAGCGTTGTGGATAAAGAAGTCGTTTCCGAAAATGTTCATCTGGTTAATGCCAATTTAACCACAAATGGAACGAGATTGCAGCTTACGGGTAACAGCTCGAAGACGAGACAGTAATAGTAATTGTGGTAGCATCGGTGCAGTCTCCTAGGAATAGATGAATGAATTGGGTGTGGCTGTGCATACAAGCGTACTCAAATAGTATCAGAGCAGGCGGCCGATAGCCTCGTAAACATAGTGACGTAACGGGCACGTGTGCAGCCGTCAGGGGGTGGGGGAGAGGAGGAGGGGGGAGCCGCGTCTCCCGGAGAGCAGCAGGTGCGCATGCGCGGCTCGCCCTCGCCCACCGCTATCGACCAGCCGCTGTGTTGTTGAGAGCCGGCCCGTCTGGCGGGCTGCGGAGCGCCCGCGCGGCTCGGTACTCGCTGCCGACGTAACTGAAAATGATGGCGACTAACCGAGTTATGTTCCAGCTCTCTCCCACGTCGTATTGTGTAAGAGGTTCCAGTCCGCCTCGCACAGATCCGATTAGCACCGGCAAAGAGGAAGCAATTCCGAATTTTGCCAAATTTGTAGACATCAGATAAAGTACAAAACTGCAAGAAGAGGAACAAGTAGTCTCCACAGCCACATTCACTCCGATCGCCTTAGCTGTTGTCTTTTATTTACCTGTACTTCGTTTGAGGAAGTGAGTGAGACAGGGTTGTAGCCTGACCACGATGTTTTTTAATCTGTACATTGAGGAGGCAGTAAAGGAAATCAAGGAGAAATTTGGATTCGAATTTAAGTTCAGGGAGAGGAAATAAAAATTTTTCTGTTTGCCGATGGGGCTGTAGTTCTGTCAAAGACAGCAAAGGACCTGGGAATGCTGATGTAACATGAAAGAGTGCTCTGCCTAACACAGTTTGTATAGTGACGACGTATTTACACTGATGAGCCAAAACATTATGATTGCCTGCTTAATAGCTTGCTTGCCCGTCTTCGGAACGGAATACATCACTGAATCTGCATATCAGGAATCCGATAGTTTGTTGGTGGGTTTGTGGAGGTATGTGGCGTTAGATGGCTACGCACAGGTCATGTAATTCGCGCAAATAACCACAGTACGCAGTGATGGCGCCCAGATGGGTTCCACAGGAGTTACTTTATGCTCCTCAAACCACTGTAGCACGGTTCTGGCTCCGAGACACGAACAATTAGACTGCTGAAAGATGACGTCACTGTCGGGGAAGACATCAAGCATGAAGGGATGCGAGTGGTTCGCAGCTGTCAGCCTGTCTTCAAAAATGGTTCAAATGGCACTGAGCACTATGGGACTTAACATCTGAGGTCATCAGTCCCCTAGAACTTAGAACTACTTAAACCTAACTAACCTAAGGACATCACACACATCCATGCCCGAGGCAGGATTCGAACCTGCGACCGTAGCGGTCGCGCGGTTCCAGGCTGAAGCGCCTAGAACCACTCGGCCACCGTGGCCCGCAGCGTGTCTTCGATTACTACCACAGGTCCCAAGCAAGAGCAGGAGAATGTCTCCCGTAAGCATAATACTGCTCCCACCAGCCTGAGTCTACCGCGCGCTGCGCGTTTCTAGCCGACGTTCACTTCGATGACGGCTTTTGTGGAGACAACTATCGACCTAGTGCAGCAAAAAGGGGATTCACCCGAAAAATCGACACGTTTCCATTGACTGACAGTCGAATCCCGACGGTCCCCTGCTATTGCAATTGTAATTGTCGATGTCGTTTGGTCAACCTGTGAACACATAGGGGTCGCTTGCTGCGGAGCTCCTTGGTCAATAATGTACGATGAACGACGTGCTCCGAAACACTTGTGCAGGCACCAGCAGGGGGCCGGCCGATGTGGCCGAGCGGTTCTAGGAACTTCAGTCTGGAACCGCGGGACCACAACGGTCGCAGATTCGAATCCTGCCTCGGGCGTGGATGAGTGTCATGTCCTTAGGTTAGTTAGGCTTAAGTAGTTCTAAGTTCTAGGGGACTGATGACCTCAGATGTTAAGTCCCGTAGTGATCAGAGCCATTTGAGCCATTTGAACCACCAGCAGGGTGCTCTTTCGGCAGAGATGCCACAGACCACACCATCTATCCTACTTTGCATACCAGACAAGCCTCCGAACCCCACGTTCTATGAAGAATCGTGGACATCGCACCATTAAGCGCCTAGCGGTAATTTCACTGTCGTTCTACCTCTTTCCGTAGATACCCACGACAGAAGCAAGTGAATATTCTATCAGCTTCGCCGTTTTCGAGATACTCTTTCACAGGCTCTGCGTAATAATAATCTGCCCTTTGTCAGAGTCGCTTATCTCAATGGAAGTCTCCACTTGCAGCACGTATCTTCGCTACAGTGACCCCCGCCCGTGTCTACTCCACTTACATGTTTATGTTAGCGCGTCACATACCCGCAACGTCACCGGGAGGGGTAAAAGTGGTCATAATGTTATGGGTGATCAGCGTACATTAGGTTTATTATCTGACGTCAGTGATTTGCATTTGCCAAATATGATACTACAAATGCTTTAAGAACCTGATGATGGCCAATCGACCGAAACTGGTTGTCTGTACAAAGATTTTATCACCAGCTCAAGGCGGTAATCACGACATTTTCAATTACCTACGAACTGTGGGGCACCTGAAAAATACTGAAACGGATACTGTCTTGGAAAGGAGGTTTTAAGATGAATATCAACAGAAGCAAAACAAGGGTAATAGAATGTTATCGAATTAAATTAGTAGACGCTGAGAGAATTAGACAAGGAAGTGAGACACTAAAAGAACCAGATGAGTTTTGTTATTTGAGCGGCTAAATAAGTGACGAAGTCCGAAAAAGAGAGTGCATCAAATGCAGAGTGGCAATAGCAAGAAAAGCGTTTTTGAGAGAGAGAAATTTGTAACGACAAATATAATTTTAAATGTTAGAAAGTATTTTTCGAATATATTTGCCTCAAATGTAGCATTGTTTGGAAGTATAACGTCGACGATAAACATTTCAGACGATAAAAGAATAGAAGCTTTTGAAATGGGCTGTTACAGACGGACGCTGAAGAGTAGATGGATAGATCGACTAACTAATGGAAAGCTGCTGTACAGAATCGCGAAAAAAAAATAGAAACTTATGGCACAACCTGACTAAAAGAAGGGATCGAGTGATAGGGCACATGTTTAGGCATCAAGGAATCGTCGATTTAGCAATGAAGCGCAGTGTGGGGTAACAGCTGTAGAGGAAGACCAAACCTTGACTACGGTAAACTGCTTCAAATCAATGTAGTTCTAAATAGTTTTGCAGAAATGAAGAGGCTTGTGCAGGACAAATGAGCGTGGAGGACTGTAAAGAACCAGTCTTCAGACTGAAGACTACAACAACTTTTCTATTGAGAACGGACAAAATCTTGGTTTCTTTTGCCCCAATATGGTAACGCCGCTCCACGTTAAAAGCTGTGTAGTGTTTTTACACAAACTGTCCGTGCCCCTATTCACTACCAGCTTGCATAGTCTACTCCGACATGTCTCACATGACCAGTATCATGCAGAGGATGACCACGCAGGAAACGCTGTTATAAATACCAGAGGTATGCAGTAGTTAAAGGAATTCGAGTGTCTCTCATGTAACGCCAGCAAAACAGGAAACAACTTGCTATAGTCATATGTTTCCATGATACTTTCCATTATAAAGACATAGTCATATGTTTCCATGATACTTTCCATTATAAAGACATATTTATTTATTGATAGCACTTTGGTATAATGAATACTGCGATTTAATAATCAGGTGTACTTGTATTCTCAATATTTTCAATTATCCCTTACGGAGAGGAACTTCATAATATTATTTCGGCTGTTTGAAACCGGATACCTTACTTCTTTCGCGTTAATTAAAGGTGTCCTCAATCAGAAAATGCTTTAAATACGACAGTGCTTTGCTGACACTGGTCTTTGGGAAGTACTCTTTCTATTTTCGATACTGTGAGACAAATCTTTTCTGCTGCAGGCTCTTTGCTTTCCATACTTTGCGAGGAGAGAAAAAATTGTGCAGCTAAAATGCTCTAAAATGCATACCTGAAGAGCTGCAATTGTGCAGTAGAAAAGATGCGTTTCACCGTATCAAAGGTGAACAAATGCTCACAGCTCTAAGTTATACGTTATAGGACCCATGCCCTTCGACTCTTATAACTGCCGTCTTGTTTCTAGACAATTTGTAAATAAACTTCCGCTCCCTGTACTTTACGCCTGCCATCTTTGGAAATTTGAAGAGTGTATTCCACTCAACATTGTCAGAAGCTTTCTCTAAATATGTACGTAGGTTGGAACTTTAATAGTGGCAACTATTTGTTTACAGCTCGTACAAAAGCGATACGGGTTTCAAAGTTTTACTGACCTTCAAAGTAGTCACCAGCATTGGTGTATAGCCCGTTGCAAGCGATGTGGAAGTCGTAGGATACTCTTAGCAGTGCCAGTTGTGTTGACAGTTCGAGCGACGCGTTCTATTGCCCGACGAATTTGTAGCAGTTCTGAAGCGAATGCCGTGAAGTGTTTCCTTCAGTTTAGAAATCGAGTTGAACTCACGAGGGCCTAAGTCAGGGGAGTGCAGTATGTGGTATAGCACTTAGCAGCCCCATCAGTCAAACAAATCAGTAACAGCTTAAACTGTACGTGCTTGAGCATTGACCTGCAAAATGATGGTCAGGTCCTGCAGAGAGAGTCATCACTTCTGTCTCTATGGTGTTCATTTTTGGAACACAACCTACGACCAGCGTAGAGACAGAAGTGATGACACTTTCTGCGGGACCTGGCCATCATTTTGCAGGACAATCCTCAAGCACGTACAGTGCAAGCTGTTACTGATTTATTTGACTAATGGGGCTGCTAAGTTCTATACCACCTACTGCACTCCCCTGTCTTAACCCGTTCGTGAGTTCACCTTGATTTCTAAACGGAATGAAACACTTCACGGCATTCGCTTCAGAACTGCTACAAATTCTTTGGGCAATAGACCGCGCCACTCGAACTGTCAACACTGGTACTGCTAAGAGTATCCTACGACTTCCACCACGCTGGCAATAGGTTATACACATTGCTGATGACTACTTTGAAACACGTATCTATTTTGTACGAGCTGTAAATACGAGGCCTGTTCAGAAAGTAACCTCCGATTGATTGCCAAATTGAAACCACAGTGAACATCAGAAATGTTTTACTTGTAACAATTAGCTACACCTTTCAGCTACTTCTCTACGTAGTCGCCGTTCTGACTTAGACTTTTGTCATAGCGTTGTACCAACTTTTCAATAGCCTCATCATAGAAGGCAGCCGCCAGTGCTTTCCGCCAATTCTTCACGCTGGCCTACACCTCGTTGTCTGTGTCAAAATGTTGTCTTCAAAGACAGCGGTTCATGTGACCAGAGATGAAACTCAGGGGGAGACAACTGCGGACTGTATTGTGGGTAATCTCACATTTCCATTTGAAAACGATGCAGGAGCATCTTCATTGCCCCTGCAGAATGCGGCTGAGAATTGTCTTGAAGAAGAAACAGCACGACAGTTATGTAATGTTAGCTGCATAGCTTCAGGCGAAATTTCTCACCAGGCCCTTGTACTTGGCGGCAGACACTATTTTCTAGACATCTTTACGCACTCACTGCGAGCTCAGAAATGAGAAGAGCGACGTGATGCTAACTGGGGTTATACTAGAGACACTACCCAACACATCTGTGCAAAGCTTTATCGGATTTTCATAGTCGTTTCCATTTCGCGACCGATCGGAGCTTACTTTCTGAACGCCCCTCGTAAATACACTCCTGGAAATTGAAATAAGAACACCGTGAATTCATTGTCCCAGGAAGGGGAAACTTTATTGACACATTCCTGGGGTCAGATACATCACATGATCACACTGACAGAACCACAGGCACATAGACACAGGCAACAGAGCATGCACAATGTCGGCACTAGTACAGTGTATATCCACCTTTCGCAGCAATGCAGGCTGCTATTCTCCCATGGAGACGATCGTAGAGATGCTGGATGTAGTCCTGTGGAACGGCTTGCCATGCCATTTCCACCTGGCGCCTCAGTTGGACCAGCGTTCGTGCTGGACGTGCAGACCGCGTGAGACGACGCTTCATCCAGTCTCAAACATGCTCAATGGGGGACAGATCCGGAGATCTTGCTGGCCAGGGTAGTTGACTTACACCTTCTAGAGCACGTTGGGTGGCACGGGATACATGCGGACGTGCATTGTCCTGTTGGAACAGCAAGTTCCCTTGCCGGTCTAGGAATGGTAGAACGATGGGTTCGATGACGGTTTGGATGTACCGTGCACTATTCAGTGTCCCCTCGACGATCACCAGTGGTGTACGGCCAGTGTAGGAGATCGCTCCCCACACCATGATGCCGGGTGTTGGCCCTGTGTGCCTCGGTCGTATGCAGTCCTGATTGTGGCGCTCACCTGCACGGCGCCAAACACGCATACGACCATCATTGGCACCAAGGCAGAAGCGACTCTCATCGCTGAAGACGACACGTCTCCATTCGTCCCTCCATTCACGCCTGTCGCGACACCACTAGAGGCGGGCTGCACGATGTTGGGGCGTGAGCGGAAGACGGCCTAACGGTGTGCGGGACCGTAGCCCAGCTTCATGGAGACGGTTGCGAATGGTCCTCGCCGATACCCCAGGAGCAACAGTGTCCCTAATTTGCTGGGAAGTGGCGGTGCGGTCCCCTACGGCACTGCGTAGGATCCTACGGTCTTGGCGTGCATCCGTGCGTCGCTGCGGTCCGGTCCCAGGTCGACGGGCACGTGCACCTTCCGCCGACCACTGGCGACAACATCGATGTACTGTGGAGACCTCACGCCCCACGTGTTGAGCAATTCGGCGGTACGTCCACCCGGCCTCTCGCATGCCCACTATACGCCCTCGCTCAAAGTCCGTCAACTGCACATACGGTTCACGTCCACGCTGTCGCGGCATGCTACCAGTGCGATGGAGCTCCGTATGCCACGGCAAACTGGCTGACACTGACGGCGGCGGTGCACAAATGCTGTGCAGCTAGTGCCATTCGACGGCACCGCGGTTCCTGGTGTGTCCGCTGTGCCGTGCGTGTGATCATTGCTTGTACAGCCCTCTCGCAGTGTCCGGAGCAAGTATGGTGGGTCTGACACACCGGTGTCAATGTGTTCTTTTTTCCATTTCCAGGAGTGTAGTTGCCACTATTAAAAGTTCCAACCCTCGTAAATGTTGTAAAGGTGGGTTTGTCTTTTCTTGACCTATCTTTCAAGATAAGTTGGAGGATCAGCATTGCTTTACCTGCTCCCACACTCCTCCAGAACCCAAACTGAACTTCTCCGAGGGCGACTTATACCAGTTTTTCCATTCTTTTGGAAATTTTCAGTGTTTTTCAGCCATGACGTATTAAACTGATTGTTCGGTGATATTCACACCTGTCAGCACCTACTTTCTTTCGAACTGAAGTGTGAGGGTATTACCCCTGTTTCAGGTGGAATAGTTTAGTCACGGCTGGCTCTCCTAAGGATATCAGCACTTTTGAGGTAATGACGTCTACTACAGGGTCTTTGTTTCGGCTTAGGTCTTCCAGTGTTCTATCATATTCTTTCCGCAGTATCATATCTCCGATGTCTTCTGCATCTACTTCGTCTTCCCTTTCTATAATAATGCCTTCAAGTTCATTCCTGCTGTAAAGCCCCTTTACATATTCCTTCCGCCTTTCAGCTTTCCCTTCTTTGCTTTATACTAGCTTTCCACCTAAGTTCTTGATATTCATACAGCTGCTTCTCTTTGCTCCAAAGGCCTCTTTAATTTCCTTGTAAGCTGTATCTATATTTCCCCTAGTTATACACGCATTAATAGACTTAAATTTGTTCACTAGCCAATCCTTCTTAGGCGTTTTTCACTTTCTGTCAACCTCCTTTTTTATATGTTTATGCTCCTTTTCGCCTGCTTCATTTGCTGCATTTTAACATTTTCTCCTTTCATCAGTTAAATTCAGTATCTCCTGCGATATCCAAGGATGTGTGGTGGGCCTTGTCTTTTTACCTATTTGATCCTCTGCTGACTTCACTCCTTCTTCTCTTAAAGCTACCTATTCTTCTTCCACTATATTCCTTATTTCATTCAATCGTTGCGTAGTGCTCACTTTGAAACTCTCTACGACGTGTGATTCTTTTAACTTACCAAGGATCAGTCCCCTTAATTTCCACCTTTTTTGCAAATTTCTTAGTTTTAATCTACAGTTTATAACTAACAAATTATGGCATGAGCCCACATCTGTCCCGGAAATGCCTTATAGTTTATAATCTGTTTCCCAAACCTCTATCTTACTGCTATGTAACCAGCCTGAAACTTTCCAGCGTCTCTGGTTGCGGAAATTGTAATACTAGTATGGCCGACGTTGGCTTTGTGTCTATCGTGATTACGACAATGCGTTCACTGCGCTGCTCTTAGTTACATTTACGTAACTAAATTCGAGATAAATTCTAAGGAGAGTAGCAGCTCTTTCTATCGAAAAATAATCTTAATACATAAAACGTTACTTTGGGCGGCGATTTTTCAAGAAATACTCCTATTTGTACCCCTACCACAGTTTACACTAGCCACATCAGACCCGTGACTGGAATAGAACGACCTGCGAAATACGGACCGTCATGCATTTAACAAGAGCCTGCTAATGTGGATGCAAACGCAAGTAATGCTTACAGATGTAACAGTGGTAACGTGGCATTGAGTATTCGTGTGCGAGTGGCGTTTCAGCATTGTGTAAGAAGCAGTCGAAGATGCTATGGAAAGTTACATGCACTCGTTCGTTCACAGTGCACAACATTACGAACGAGGTAGAAAAATAATACTTAAATATTTGCTCTAGTTGGTGTCCCATACAGCTTGGAGAGCAAATTCACTACTTGACTGATTTTCGAAACGGGAAAAAACAATGTCATATGGTTGGTTCAAATCTGTTTGGGCTAATAACGCTTTCAGATTACGGTTGGAGTCTTTAGCAGCTTTCATATAAATTCCAACATATACTCCACAACAGGAAGTCAAAAAACATTCGTCAGATTTCTTGTAACAGCTGTTCGTGTTATTGCAATGCGTTCAGGTGAGGATCCAGTGACTAGTTCCGGAGGTCCCCAAATACAACTTGTCTTCATCCTCATTTTTAATATGTCACAGATGCCTACTAATTTATTATATTTTTCATTACTATAACAGATACGGCAACAAAGAAATTAATCAGCTGATGATACAGGCAGCGTAGACTGGGCTTCAAATGTCCTTTGAGGAGACTCGCTTTATGAGAAACATAAAATCATTGCCAAGAAATTGGAGGTCCTATTAGGAAAAATTAAGTAGCCAAAATATTAGATGCCCAGGTGAATGGACTGAGCCTACCCTACCTCAGTAAGAAGCCTTCGTGTCACGCATTAACAAAATATAAATGGCCTAGCAACTAACTGAAGGCATCTAGAATAAGAGTTCGAATCCTTAAACGCGAAAATGAGGTACTGTTGAACTGTTATTCGACTGGTGTTTTTATATGCCACAGAGACCGTAGAGAGTTTCAAAGTGAGCAATACGCAAACATTGACTGAAACAAGGAATATAGTAAAAGACGAATGGGTAGCTTTAAGAGATGAAATAGGGATAATGAGAAACCTGAAGCGAAAGAATAAGATTTTGAGGAAAATCCTGGGACTCATCAAAGAAAACAGCGAGTACAGAAGGCGTCAGAACCGGATGTTCTTTTATGGCTACGTGACGCGAATGAACCCCAGGAAGGGAATCTAAAAGAAAACCAAAGGCGCATGGTTCACAGAAGTTGAAAAAGACCTACGAGAACTGGAAATTTCTCCTAAAACTATCCAGGAGCGAGATCCGCTTAACGGATACGTACGAACACACAAGGGTTTCCAGGAAAAGCCGAAGCTGGAGATAGGACAAGCGTGGACCGAAGAGACAAAACAACAACACCTTAAACGAATGCAGGAATTACTGACGACAGTTAAAGCTCGAAAAGGGGACCGTTGAATTGACGTGGTCCCTAGTTTGCCGAAACGAAGAGAGAACAATAATAAAATATACAAAATGTTTAGCACAGTATTAGTTACAATAAAATATATAAAATGTTTTACTATAATAGTAATTAACTGTTTAATAACAACAAAACATATAATAAAATAAAACTTATTCGTTTACATAAGCGTTTAATACGAGGACATGCTGAAAAGTAATGCCTCCGAATTTTTTGTGTGAAAACTCTCAAAGCTTTTTGAATTAAACAAACTTTATTAACATTCTACATCTTTATTCTTCATGTTCATATTATTTCTCAATATCTTCACCCTGGCCACAAACACATTTCTCCCAATGAGAGACCAGTTTGTCGATATCGTCACCGCAGTATGTGAGATTTCATTACCGGCCCACAACCTCACTTCTGCTTGCACCACTTCATCACTATCAAAGTGAAGTCCTTGAAGATGTACTCTGAGTGTTGTGGCTCAGTGGTTAGCGCACTGGACTCGCATTCGGGAGGACGACGGTTCAACACCGCGTCCGGCCATATACGATTTCCGTGATTTCCCTAAATCGCTCAGGACAAATGCCGGTATGATTCCTTTGAGAGGGTACGGCCGATGTCCTTCCCCATCCTTGAGTCAATCTGAGCTTGTGCTCCGTCTCTAATGACTTCGATGTCGACGGGACCTTAAACCCAGTCTTCCTTCCTTCCCCCCTTCCTTCCTTACTCTAAGTATTGGAAACAAATGAAAGTCGGATGGGGCCAAGGCGGGACTGTGTGGAGGATGATCGATGACAGGAAACCCAAGGCGTCGTATTGCTGCAGATGTCGCAGTGCTAGTGTGTGGTATCGCACTGTAATGCTGAATCGGGGGGTGCTCCACGTGTGGACGAACTCTTCGAATTCGAAACTGTACTACAGCACGCTATTTCTCACGTACTGACGTAATTATGTTTCAAAATGGCTCTGAGCACTATGAGACTTAACTTCTGAGGTTAACAGTCCCCTAGAACTTAGAACTACTTAAACCTAACTAACCTAAGGCCATGAAGCACATTCATGCCCGAGGCAGGATTCGAACCTGCGACCGTAGCGGTCGCGCGGTTCCAGACTGTAGCGCCTAGAACCGCTCGGCCACCCCGGCCGGCAGTTATGTTTCACACCGCCACATTACACGCTAAGGTTCGGAGCCCTCTACCGGTAGCGGGCTGCAAATATGTAGATATGAACAATAAATATCCAGAATATTAATAAGGTTTGTTTTATTTCAAAAGCTTTAAGAGTTTTCACATAAAAAACTCGGAGGTGTTATTTTTTAGCACTCCTTTGTACATTATTTTAGCAGTTGTTGCTGTGGTCTTCAGTCCAGGGACTGGTTTGATGCAGCTCTCCCTGCTACTCTATCCTGTGCAAGCTTCTTCATCTCCCAGTACTTACTGCAACCTACATCCTTCTGAATCTGCTTAGTACATTCATCTCTTGGTCTCCCTCTACGATTTTTACCCTCCACGTTGCCCTCCAGTACTTAATTGGTGATCCCTTGATGCCTCAGAACATGTCCTACCAACCGATCCCTTCTTTTAGTCAAGTTGTGTCACAAATTTCTCTTCTCCCCAATTCTATTCAGTACCTCCTCATGACTTATGTGGTCTGCCTACTAATCTTCAGCATTCTTCTGTAGCATCACATTTCGAAATCTTCCATTCTCTTCTTGTCTAAACTATTTCTCGTCCATGTTTTACTTCCATAAATGGCTACATTCCACACAAATACTTTCACGAACTACTTCCTGACATTTCTTCTTCAGAAACGCTTTCCTTGCCATTGCCAGTCTACATTTTATATCCTCTCTACTTCGACCATCATCAGTTACTTTGCTCCCCAAATAGCAAAACTCATTTACTACTTTAAGTGTCTCATTTCCAAATCTAATTCCCTCAGCATCACCCGATTTAATTCGACTATATTCCGTTATCCTCTTTTTGCTTTTGTTGATGTTCATCTTATATCCTCCTTTCAGGACACCGTCCATTCCGTTCAACTGCTCTTCCAGGTCCTTTGCTGTCTCTGACAGAATTACAATGTAATCGGAGAACCTCAAAATTTTTTGTTTCTTCTCCATGGATTTTAATTCCTACTCCGAATTTTTCTTTTGTTTCCTTTATTGCTAGCTCAATATACTGATTGAATAACATCGGGGATAGGCTACAACTCTGTCTCACTCCCTTCTCAACCACTGCTTCCCTTTCATGCCCCTCGACTCTTATAACTGCCATCTGGTTTCTGTACAAATTCCAAATAGGCTTTCACTCCCTGTATTGTACCCCTGCCACCTTCAGAATTTGAAAGAGAGTATTCCAGTCAACATTGTCAAAAGCTTTCTCTAAGTCTACAAATGCTAGAAACGTAGGTTTGCCCTTCCTTAATCTGTCTTCTAAGATAAGTTGTAGCGTCAGTATTGCCTCACGTGTTCCAATATTTCTACGGAATTCAAACTGATCTTCCCCGAGGTCGGCTTCTACCAGTTTTTCCATTCGTCTGTAAAGAATTTGTGTTAATATTTTGCAGCCGTGACTTATTAAATTGAGAGTTCGGAAAATTCACGTATGTTAACATCTGCTTTCTTTGGGATTGGAATAATTATAATCTTCTCGAAGTCTGAAGGTATTTCGCCTGTCTCATACATCTTGCTCACCAGATGTTAGAGTTTTGTCAGGGCTGGCTCTCCCAAGGCTATCAATAGTTCTAATGGAATGTTGTCTACTCCCGGGGCCTTGTTTCACGCAGTATCATATCTCCCATTTCATCTTCATCTACATGCTCTTCCATTTCCATAATATTCTCCTCAAATACATCGCCCTTGTATAGACCCTCTATATACTCCTTCCACTTTTCTGCTTTCCCTTCTTTGCTTAGAACTGGGTTTCCATCTGAGCTCTTGATATTCATACAAGTGGTTCTCTTTTCTCCAAAGGTCTGCCACATCGCTGGCAACGGGTTCTACAGAACGCTGGTGACTACTTTGAAGGACGGTAACAGGTGCAAACATGTAGCTTTTTTTGTATCGGTTGTGAATAAATACTTGCCACTATTTAAGTTCCAACCCTCGTACATTGCACGTAAGGACCATGAAGATAAGATTCGAGAAATTAGGGCTGATACGGAGGTACGTAGACAGTCGTTTCTGCCTCACTTTATTTGCGATTGGAACAGGAAAGGAAATGATTAGTACTGATACAAGGTACCTTCCGCCACGCACTATAAGGTGGCTCGCGGAGTGTCTGTGTAGATGCAGGTGTACGTAAATGAGGCAATGTGTGAGCTCCTTGACCTGGCTGCAGTGTGACTGGATGGACGACAGGCCCAAGCACGTGGGCGCGGACGCCACGCAAGCAACTGGCAAGCAACACAGTCAAACGTTGGTTCTATATCTTCTAGAGCTCCTCGCAGTTTTCAAGATTCTTACTTCCCATTCAACTTTATTCTCATACAGTTTCCTTTGAAATTTGGAAACTGATACACAATGTGTGTTTCAAATGTAAAGGGAATTTTTTAGTTTCACGTGTTGTATTAGCCTGATTCACGCTATGTTTTCGTTGTTGTGTTGGTAAACATATCTAAAAAGTATCTGTACAGAGTTAGCCACACCAGATGCTTAGTTTCTCGTCAGTTGTCAAAAAGGTTATTTGTTTCGTATAAAAATGGATCAGAGAATTTGCACCAAATTTCACAATAAAAGCGGAAGAAAGAGAAACAAAATTTTAGATATGTTAAACATTGCCTTTCCTGGGTCTTCTATGGGGAAAACAATATTTTGCGACTGTCGTAAGTCTTTCGAAAAAGTCCATGAAGACCATGAAGATGACAAGCGCCCTGGACTTCAGCCTACGAAATCGTAGAAAGAGTAGAAGAAATAATTAAGAACGGTCAACGAATTACAGTCAGAGAAGTCCCTGATGATGCTGGCATATCGGATGGCTCATGCCATGACGCGTGATGTTTTTCGGGCGTTTCAGGTATGAGACGAGTGGCAGTAAAATTTGTTCTAAAAATGTTGTATTTAGAAAAGAAACAGAGGCGAATGCTAGCTACTTAGGAGTCGCTAGATGAAGTCAGCAACAAAGCAGAGCTACAGAAAATAGTCCTACCTGATGATTAGGCATGAGTTTACGGATATAACGTACGAAACTAAAGAAACATTCCGGATCGACAGCCACTAAGAAAGCTTGGCAAGTGCAGTCCAATGTAAAGGTTATGCTCGTCCTGTTCTTTGATTTCATCGGCATAGTGCACCATCAGACCTTGGTTCAAATGGTTCTGAGCACTATGGGACTTAACATATGAGGTCATCAGTCCCCTAGACTTAGAACTACTTAAACCTAACTAACCTATGGACAGCACACACATCCATGCCCGAGGCAGGATTCGAACCTGCGACCGTAGCAGCAGCGCGGTTCCGGACTGAAGCGCCTAGAACCGCTTGGCCACAACGGCCGGCTCATCAGACCTTGCTGCAATGTCGAACTATCAATGAGGACTACTGCAGGGGGTCGGCAGAAGTATGGAAACACCATAAACGCAACGTCATTACTATGCGTAACACGGTGCAGAAAAATATTCGGTGTTCGAAACAGCTTCCAGTCCTCTCGGAATGGATAAATACAGGTCTCGTGTGGCTTTGAAAGGAATCTTATACCAAACCTGTTGCATAGTAGTGCCAAGTTCAAGTAACGATGATGGAGATGCGTAGCGATCAGCCACCATTATCTCCATAGTACACCACAGAGGCTGAGTAATGTTGATATCTGGTGGCTCTGATAGCCAACGGAGATGCACAGTCCATTCATCCGCTCACAAAACCACTCCTGAACTATGTGAGCTGCGTGAACACAGCGTCACCTTTGGGGAACAAACATTGTACCATGGGATGGACCCGATCAGCAAGAGTAACCATGAGGCCCATGGAATACCGCTGCCAAAATCATTCCGGAGGACGACGACTCAAACCCGCGTCCGGCCATCCAGAATTAGGTTTGTTATTTCCCTAGATCGCTCTATTCAAATTCCGGGATAGTTCCCTTGAAAGGGCACGATCGATTCCCTTCCGCATCGATAGTACCATCCGAGCTTGTGCTCCGTCTCTGATGACCTCGATATCGACAGGACATTAAACCTAATTGTTCTTCCTTCACAAATTATCACCGACACCCGGCCATGTTTTACACTTTATGGTAAACGTGAGCAGAAGTTGGAAACAGGGTGAAACGAGACACTTCCGCTCAAATGAATTTCTTCCACGGCACCACACTCCAGGTTTTATGGTTTCGGCACCACGTTTTCCTGTGACGGGCATTTGCATTACTGATGAGTGGATTTGGAGTTCCAGCTCGCTCTGCAATTTCTTGCTTATGGAGCTCCCTTAATGTTGTTTTCGTGCTGACAGGATTCGCAAGTGCGACATTCAGTTCTACAGTGACTTTTGAGGCTGTCGTCGTCTTATTATTCGTAACAATCCTCTTCGACGACAGTCCCTCACGATCACGCAACACACTCTTTCGTCCACATTGAGACCTAGCGGATGATGTTTTTCCGATTTCCCTGTATACAGTATAAATGTTCGATACGGTGCCTCCAATTTGATCACGTTCGAATACACTGAGCTCCGACGTAACTATGGACTCACAACTACACAGAACTCTGACAGTTGCAATGTATTTAGGATGTTCTGCAAGTCTCGTTCGTGTTCAAATACAACAGTGCAACCTACAGGTTGGGCTATCATCTACATTTATATCCTGAATTTATACTTCTCGCGGTGTTACCGTATTTTTGCCGACCCCTCGCACTTCTAAATTCAACGCCGTTTACATGAAGCTATTCGAAAAAAGAGTGCCGAACTGTGGTTAAAACGATTCATGGCTTTTACACCAATATGCTCATGAATTTTTGGGAGGGGAGTTGTGCAATTAACCCCACGGAGCTCCCATCCCCTCTCCGACACCTTGGATCCGCGCCTGCTTGGATAGATGTTTATGGGATATCTGGTGGCATCAGGTTTATTGGTAAACACAAGCTGTCAACAACGTCCTCTGTTGTCATTACCAGCAATTGTAATCTGTTGTACTTATAGCTCACGTCGTACTTTCGTATTTATATAATTTACGCCTGTTGTTGGGGCGATCTAACGTTGTAATTTACAACATTAGAAGTCAAAATTGATTTGAAATGGTTTATTTCATGCCCAGTTTCGATAATAACTAGCTGCCATCTTCAGATTTTGAGATCTCTCGGAAATGTAACTACACATCAGTCTCTCGTCGACATACTGGGAACACGCTCCAATTAATAATACAGTCCGCCCCCGGTAGCTGATTGGTCAGTGTGACGGATTGTCAGTCCTCTGGGGCCCGGGTTCGATTCCCGGCTGGCTCTGGGAATTTTCTCCGCCCGGGGACTGGTTGTTGTGCTGTCCTCATCGACTGCAGGTCGCCGAAGTGGCGTCAAATTGAAAGACCGGCATCCGGCCAACGGTCTGCTCAACGGAGAGCCTTAGCCATACGATCAAATGAAAAATAAATAAATAAATAAATAAAATTAATAATACAGCTCCACACTGGTTTTATACATTTGACAAAACCAGTGTGAAACTATTATTAACTGGACCATGTTCTCAGTACGTCGACGAGATTGATGTGTAGTTGTATTTCTAGGAGATCTAAGGATCTAGTTACTGTCGAAACTAGTCTAGAAGTAAACTATGTCACATCGATCTTGGCTTCTAATGTTACAAATTACTTTCGTATTTACTTGCTCTAATTATGTCACGGAGGTCATGGCACATACATATGTTATAGGCATTATGTCGATAACTATGACAGAGGAACATTAGTAGCGATGCTGATTCCGCAATATTTCATTTAAAAGGAAGTTGTTATCTGTACTTTCGCTCTCCTACAAGAAAAATGGTTCAAATGGTTCTGAGCACTATGGGACTTAACATCTGTGGTCATTAGTCCCCTAGCACTTAGAGCTACTTAAACCTAACTAACCTAAGGACATCACACACATCCATGCCCGAGGCAGGATTCGAACCTGCGACCGTAGCGGTCACGCGGTTCCAGACTGAAGCGCCTAGAACCGCACGGCCACACCGGCCGGCTCCTCCTAGAAGAAGCATAACGCTACAGCAGCGTCTAGTGAGAATAGATGTTAGCAGACGCAGACGATGTTGTTACCTAAAATTTCGCTGTTAACTGCCAGTCTTACGTTGTAACAAAGCTTGTAACAGTAACTGGTGTAATTTCGAAACCAATAGCATAGTTTAAACTGGATATTCGTAAGACCCTGGCAGCAGGTGATTTGTTTAAAACTGAACATTTCTATAGTCACGAATAAAAACACAATAATGCTGACATTAACCAGAATAAGGAAAGAAGACAAATCAGGGTTGAACGTCTGTAGAAAATAAGATCGTTAGAAACGGAGCACTATCTCACGTAGGAAAGGAGCCATCTTGAGATTGCACCTTAACTGGGAAGTACAGGAGATCCAAACAGGAATGGCTGGATGGTGAGATTAGAATTCTGTTTGTGATAAACATTGTGCCACTTCGCTGAATATAATAAGACTAAACCGCATCGCAGCACTCTCATTTATATGCCAAATTTTATTCGTAACTATTGCCAATAACCCAGGTAGATATCCTGAGACCATTACCGAACGCAATACATCCTTCGTGTGAAGTGAGTACCTTCCCTTGTTGGTTGTGAGGAGAAAATGCCGCTCAAGCTGAACACGCAACCATAGCTGTCAAAGTAGCGGTCGCGTTCGCTAGCCGCGCAGCCCGCACTGACGTCATCGGAACCGCCAGATGGCGTGAACGACGTCGCCTGTCGGCAGACAGTGACGTCACGCCGGCTGAGAGGGCGCCCGCGCTGCTATCGCAGCTGGTTACACGCCGGCAAGCAGCTCTACTCGACCAGGCCTACGTTTTCCGACCTCAGCTGTCTGTAGCCCAGGACTTTCCATCGTCTGTTATTGATGTAGGGTTACCTAATGCCTGGTATATCCTGATTCCACCCAGTTTTAAACCCCCCGCTGTAAATTTACAATACAGTAAGAAGAAGAAACAGATTTTGGACTTGTCCGACACTTTTGCCTAGTATATATACTAGAAGTACTTCAGATAAACGATCTGCCACAAAAGTGTACTGCATTTGGCAGTGTAACGCCAATGTCAACTTTGGCGGATTGGAAGGTCTGGTTCCAACAATGTATAAAGAATTGAGGGACAACGTTTCAGAGTAACTGTTCATGCGATATTACACACAATGCTCGTAAAATTGCTTCAGACATTCTGAGGATGGATATGGAACATTTTGTCCACAAAGTATTTTATAATTTTTCAGTTTACACTGTGAGAGCACAAAACTTGGTTAAATTTTCTAATTTTCTAAGAACTGAAAATAAGACAGTACTTTCTCATATAAAACAAAGTGGCTGTGGCCTGAAACTGAAAGAATCTTTCAAATGTACGACGCTCTTAAATCTTACCCCGTGTCTGAAAATAATGTCCCCACTACCATTAGGTTTTTCCCGGAAAATCCTCTGGCTGAAAGATACCTATAGTTTCTTCATAGTGTCTTCAGTTTCCTGCACAAACAAATATTGTGCACTGAAAGTGAAGAAAAAGATTGTGGTGGGACGGTATTCTGTCCAGAGTGATACCGTGTCACGTCTACAAGACAGGACTAAAAAAACTTCGTTCTCCTAAAAGTAAGAGATGTCATTTCTAAATGTGACAATGATCACCTTGTTACTGCATTCAGAAAAGACGTGAATGCTTTTTATTCTGTTTACAGCGATTACATTTGCAAATGGATAAGGCGGTAATATGAATTAACTTTGTTCCAATGGTTTACTCTTAGGAAAGAACTTGATCGGGAAAGCGTGGAAAATATTATTGCAGAAACTGAAATGTTGTTGTGAGTGACAGTCAATAGATTGAGGAAGTAAATCGTCGAAAAGTGAGCAGCTCAAATTGTAAACCAAATAAACATTTTTAGAGAAAATTGTATCTGATAGATGGTGTGATATCGTGAACAATCGTTCTGGAGACGAATATTCCGAACTTTTCAAAACTGTGTAATACTTTTTTGCAATCCCCGCCCACAATGCAACTGTGGAAAGATTATTTGCCTTATTAAACGCACATTGGACTGATGAAAAAAATGTTTTCTGGCAATGTGTAAGGAATTTGTTGATCGTTGGTTGTAACTATAAAGATTTCATTTGTTCTCAATACTATGAGAATTACTTAAGAAGGTTCGAGGAAACGAGAAATACGCTTTTGTAGAAAAGTAATCCATTGCGTGTCACATAAAACTTATTTTTAATACCCTCCTGTTTTTTTCATTTGGAAAAATAGTAATTGTAGGTTAATGGTGTCAGCATCTGCTTCGAAACAAACACAGTGCACCTTCGAACTTACTGCCTCCATGCCAAACACGTCAGCCGCCCGCGGTAGCCGAGCGGTTCTACGCGCTTCAGTCCGGAACCGCGCGACTGCTGCGGTCGCAGGTTCGAATCCTGCCTCGGGCATGGATGTGTGTGATGTCCTTAGGTTAGTTAGGTTTAAGTATTTCTAAGTTCTAGGGGACTGATGACCTCAGATGCTAAGTCCCATAGTGCCCAGAACCCTTTGAACCATTTGAACCAAACACGTCATGTAGCTCGTAAACAGTGAGTCTTTTTAGCTTCTGGATGAGAGTTGCCCACATATAAATCACTACGCTCCAGTTCACAATTAAGTGCTTGGCATAGTGTTCACAGAACCACTTTCAGACTATTCCTCGATCGTTCCATTCTTAAACAGCGCGTGGAAAAATGAGCATATAAATCTTTGCCAACGAACTCTAATTTCTCTTGTTTTATTACGATTCTCATTTCTCCGTATGTAGGTGGGAGTCAGCAAAATACCTTTAAGCACTCTGTTGAGATCGTTGGCGATTGATATTTTGTGAAAACATTTCGCCGCAGCAAAAAGCACCTTTATTTTGATGATGGCCACCCTAACTCGCTTACCATATCCGTGATATTCTCTCCTCTATTTCGAAATAACATAAAACGAACCGCCCTTCTTTGAAATTTTTCAGTGTTCGTCGATCGTATTAGGTAGGGGCCCAATATCGCCCGGCAGTACTCTAGCAGGGGAAGGAAAAGCTTAGCGTAGGCAGTCTCTTTAGTAACCGTGTCGCATCTTCTGGGTGTACTGCCAGTAAAACGCAGTCTTTGGTTCATCTTCCCTACAGCATTATTTATCTCATGGTTTCTATTTCAGTTGCTCGTAATTGCAATCCCTAGGTATTTAGTTGAATCGACAACTTTTAAATATGTATTATACGCTGAAGCGTCAAAGAAACTGGTATAGGTATGCGTATTCAAATACAGAGACATGTAAACAGGTAGAAAACCGCGCTGCGTTGGGCAATGCCTACATAAGCCAACAAGTGTCTGGCGCAGTTGTTAGGTTACTGCTGCTACAATGGCAGGTTATCATGGTTTAAGTGAGTTTTAACGTGGTGTTACAGTCGGCGCGCCAAAGATGAGACACAGCATCTCCGAGGTAGCGACGAAGTGGGGATTTTCCCGTACGACCATTTCACGAGTGTACCCTGAATACCAGGCATCCGGTAAAACATCAGCTCGCTGACATCGCTGCGGCCGGAAAAAGATCCTGCAAAAACGGGACCAACGACGACTGAAGAGAATCGTTCAACGTGACGGAAGTGAAATCCTTCCGCAAATTGCTGTAGATTTCAATGGTGGGCCATCAGCAAGTGTCAGCGTGCGAACCATTCAACGAAACATCATCGGTATGGGCTTTCGGAGCCGAAGGCCCACTCGTGTGCCCTTGATGAATGTACGACACAAAGCCTTACACCTTGCCTGGGCCCGTCAACACCGACATTGGAATCTTGACGGCTGGTAAATCTTGACAAGTGACACGCACGTAACCACCCTGCCTGATCACTTGCATCCAGTCACCTCCATTGTTTTCCGACGGACTTCGGCAGTTCCAGGAGGACAATGCGACACTCCACACTCCACACGCCCTGATATGCAATAAAATTCAGGGGTGATGTATTCTTTGGCAGTAACTGTGTTACTTCTCTTTACAGCAAAACTGGATGTAGCACAATATGTTAGAATATCTTCTACAATAATTAAATCACCAGCGCTGATGTACTACAAACTGCTCACAGATTATGCAAAGGACAGTGGCAGCTTCTGAAAATTTTCCAGAATTGCTACAGAGTGGCTCCAGAAACACTCTTCTGAGTTTAAACACCTCCTCTAGTCACCAAACTCCCCAGGCATGAACCTTATTGAGCATATCTGGAATGCCTTGCAACGTGCTGTTCGGAAGAGATCTCCACGTCCTCGTACTCTTAGGATTTATGGACAGCGCTGCAGGATTCATGGAGTCAGTTTCCTCCAGCACTACTTGAGACATTAGTCGAGTCCACGCCACCTCGTGTTGCGGCACTTCTGCGTCCTCAGGGGGGCCCTACACGATATTACGCAAGTGTACCAGTTTCTGTGACTCTTCAGTGTACATCGTGTAACCGAAATTTCACAGATTCTCTGTAGTGCTTACGTGGATGACCTCACATTTTTTTATTGTTCGCGGCCAACTGCCATTTCTCTTGTCTAAATCATTTTGTAATTCGTACTAATTTTATGATGACATTACTAGACGGTAAACGACAGTATCACCTATAAACAGTCTAAGTGGAGCATTGACATTGTCTCCCAAACCGTTGATATCCATTAAAAACAGAAGAGGGACTTCATTACGGAACGCCAGCTCTTTCACTCGATGACTTCCTCTCAGTTATTACCAACTGTGTCTTTTCCGATAGGAAATCACCAGCGCAGTCGCACAACTGAGGCGATACTCCACAGGCACGCACTATTATTAGAAACCGGTTGTGAGGAACAGTGTCAAAAACCCTATGAAAATCTAGAAATATTGAATCAGCTTGAGGTCCCCTGACAACAGCACTTATGATTTCGTATGAATAAAGGGGCAGTTGTGTTTCACAAGGACAATGTTTTCTGAATCAGTGCGAACTATGCGTCAACAGATCGTTTTCTTCGGGGTATTTTATAAAGTTCGAAACCAGTGTATGTTCTAAAATCTTACTGCAAATTCGTGTCTTTGATGTAGGTCTATAATTCAGCGGATTTTTTCTGTTTCCTTTCTTGTGTATTGGTGCGACGTGTCCAATTTTCCAGTCCTTGGGTGCGGATCTTTCTTCGAGCAAGCAGTTATATGTAATTGTTAAATGTGAGGATATGTCATCAGCATACTCCGAAAGGAACCTGACTGGTATACAGTCTGGACCGGACGACTTGCCTTTATTTAGTGGCTTAAGTTGCTTCACTGCACCGATAACTTGCGTCATTTTGTTTGGCTTTCTTGATGCATTCATTTCTGTCGAACATAGTGAATCGCATTTGCATATCTCTGTAGAATAAATTTGTGTCTGACTTTTCTTAAATATGAGACAGTGTTTAAGACAGCGGTGTGTGTAACTTAAAACTAATGCAACTCACATAAAGAGACTTTTGTTTCTGTCAGCTGCAAATCATCAGTAACCTGTCATAATTAGGGTATGCGAAATTTCCGTTGACGTCAGTTACTCAGGAATCCAGAAATTATGTGAAGCAAAAACTACTGAGCTAACATAGAAGGGATGTGAAGTACATCCTCTCTGCAAGACCAAATCAGAAACTCAGTTAAACACTACGAAGTTCGAATTCCAGACTAAAAGCAGTAAAAAGTAAAGTTGGACGTCATTGTCAGTGGGAGACTCTGAAGGGTATACTACTCGCAGTTTTTGCTAACGGCGCAATTTGTAGCATTTCCTTTATTTACATCGGCATCTATATCTACTTGCATACTCCGCAAGCCACAGTATGGTGCGTGGCTGAGGGTAGCTTGTACCACTACTATTAACTTCCCTGTTCCTCTCGCAAATCGAACGAAGGCAGGAAAGACTATCTATATGCCTCCATATGACCACTAATATCTTTCATCTTAATTTCGTGGTTTTTTACACGAAATTTGCGTTGTGGCAAGAGAATCGTTCTGCAGTCAGCTCCACTGTGTTTCGCAAAAAGAATATCGTCTTCCCTCCAGGGATTCCCATTTGAGCTCACGAAGCTCTCAGTAATACTCGCGTATTGATCGAAGCTGCCTGTAACAAATCTACAGCCCGCCTCTGAATTGCCTCGATGTCTGCCTTTAATCCGACCTGGTAGGGATCCCAAACACTCGAGCAGGACTCAAGAATGGGTCGCACTTGTGTTCTGTACTCGGTCTCTTTTATGGATAAGCTACAGTTACCTAAAATTCTCCCAATGAATCGAAGTCGACCATTCGCCTTCTCTACTACCGTTCTTATGTACTAGTTCCATTTCATATCGCTTTGCAACGTTACACCTAGATACTTAACCGACGTGACTGTGTCAAGCAGTACATTATTAGAGCTGTATTCGACCATTCCGGGATTGTTCTTGCTAATTATCTGTAATAATTTACCTTTTCCAACATTTAGAGAAAGATGCCATTCATCACGCCAAATAAAAATTTTGTTTCTCATCTTGTATCCTAATGTCACTCGACGACAGCCGGCCGCTGTGGCCGAGCGGTTCTAGGCATTTCAGTCCAGAACCGCGCTGCTGCTACGGTCGCAGGTTCGAATCCTGCCTCGGGCATGGATGTATGTGAGTCCTTAGGTTAGTTAGGTTTAAGTAGTTCTAAGTCTAGAGGACTGATGACCTCAGATGTAAAGTCCCATAGGAGTCAGGGCCATTTCAACCACTCGACGACAACAATTTCCCATGCACCACAGTGTCATTAGCAAACAGCCGCAGACTGCTGCCCACCCTGTCTGTCAGATCATTTATGTGTACAGAGAATACGACGAGACGTAGAGCTATGTTTTTGTATGTAGTGCGTCTATCGCACTTCTCTTCCCCGCACCAGTAGAACAGCACCTCTAGGGGAAACATGAGATACTGCGACACAGCAATACAAACAAATTAAAAATGAGTATGTACATGAACGAAAACTCCATATAAAAATAGTTAACAGAACATGTGATGTTTAGAGGACACACCGCATTTTGATGATTTGCGCGTGATGCAGTCAGCTGCTAACGTGTCTCTAGGTTTCTGAAACTACGGCGGCTGCACTGTACCCACAGCAACCGGCCGCATAGCTAGAGGATTAATGCAGCGAACACAACGATTAAGGTGTTTTCAAAAATGTTCATTTGAATTGAGATATGAGCAGTTGATGAGCAGGGAAGTACTTCGAGGTCTTCTTTTGTTTGTTTCCTTATCGAGTTCAAAAAAATGTTCAGATGTGTATGAAATCTTAACTTAACTGCTAAGGTCATCAGTCCCTAAGCTTACACACTACTTAACCTAAATTATCCTAAGGGCAAACATACGCACCCAGGGCCGAGGGAGGATTCGAACCTCCGCCGTTTTCGAGTTCAGAAAACATCAACTATATACGGTTTTTCTACGCAGTACTGAGTTTCACCACTGACAGATTTATTTTCTTTCCCCGCACACTGACGGAAATGAAGGCCACATGCGTGCACGGCCCGTGTATCTTTTCGAAAGCCACATCCCGCAGACAACACAGAAGCAGACTCGCTTTACTTCTGTGTCTGTCCGCAGGATGTGGCTTTCGGAAAGATACAGGGGCCTTGCACGCATATGGCTATTACTGTGATGCTGCCAATACCCACAGACAACATATGGCATTCCGTTTTAGTTCGTTTTACCAGCTGACGATGATGTGGGTGTACAGGGCGATTCAGCTGCCCCTACTTCTGAATTTTATGCAACCCACAACGTCTTCAAATACCACGCGAGATTGTCATATTCCCATATTACAGAAAAAAATGAACAGATCGTCTTTGTAGGAAATTCAATGTAGTTAAATCTTGTATTGGCATATGTTTTCAAAAAAAAATGGTTCAAATGGCTCTGAGCACTATGGGACTTAACATCTGTGGTCATCAGTCCCCTAGAACTTAGAACTACTTAAACCTAACTAACCTAAGGACATCACACACATCCATGCCCGAGGCAGGATTCGAACCTGCGGCCGCAGCAGTCGCGCGGTTCCCGACTGCGCGCCTAGAGGAATATGTTTTCGCTGGAGGCCACAGTTCTGGTGTAATTCAAGAAAAACACATTTGAAGGTCACTTTTTTACGTTTTTCTTGAATAATTTGCATAATGCAGCCTCCAGCGAACATGCATCGCTAAACAGAATATAACTACATTAAATTACCTAGAAAAAGATCCTGTTCATTTTTATAGGTCTAATAATTTGCGCCTAGTGAGAGAATTTGAAAATCTTGCTCATGGTATTTTAAGGTAATGCAGGTTGCATAATACCCAGCGGTGGGTGCAGCTGAATCACCAACACAAAAAAACACAGTTGCAAAGGAAGTAGCGACATTATCTTATTTTTATTCTTCTTGTCTTTTATTTATATTGATCCCTTTTAGAGGTTGTTCTACAGTAGTTCTGATGATGAAGGCTTGACGTTTGAAACGCGTTAATTCCAGCGGTTTTTACGCTATAAGTAGGTGATTTAGCCAACATTTTAACTTTCCTTATCGTGCCTCAAAGGCACATGAAGTATGCTGGCTGGAGACTGGTACGAAAATAAACGTCTTTTCATCACATCCCGTATATTCTCTTTGGGTGATAAATCGGGGGACCGGACAAGCGAATCAAGGATTTGCATATTTCCCAAAGCGTTTGTGGTTTAAACTGCAGTCTGGGATCTTGTACTGTCCTTTCGAATATGCCAGTTGGTGCCGTGGTTATGAAGAATTTACGATTCTTGCCACATACTGGTGAGCATTCAGCCTGTCGAGGTAAAATATATGTGCCAGCTTACAATCTTCACTCACGCTGCCCTGTGTAGACTATCACTGCCGCCACACATAATTGGTTAAAACTCTAGAACGAATAAAGCTATGTTGAACATAACAACGTCATCGTTTTTCTGATGAAATATGCTATCTGATATGTCACACGACCACCTTCCTATTGGAAATTTTGAGTTGAATCCAAGGTGACGGCTCTCAAGATGGCGGCCATGTGACATAGCCTATAAGTTTTTGTCCCCTCCCCTTCGTCACGTGTAGTAAAACAGTTTGCTACTCTGTTTGGATTTTGCGAGTGTGTTTCTGTGCTTTTGGACTATCCTGTACTTTCTTTGGACAGATCTCCCCCATACTGGGAAGAGATATTCGGTTTCAGAGAAACAAAAACCAATGGCTGTCGATTTAAGAACAGGAAGATTTCCATCTGTTTGCTGCATATCACTTTTCTAAATATATTATTTCTCGTTGCTGCTTTCTTGGCTGTTTGCTGCAAGCGGTTCTAGTCGGTAAAAGACCTGTCTAAGGTATATTGTTGACCATCCCATGCCACACTGAATTTATGTCGCGTCGAAGTTGAGTGCAAATAGGAGGCAAACACTTTAGAGTGGAGGATTGTCATTTGATGTCCCGTCGACGGCGAGTCATCAGGGGCGGACTACAAGCTCGGCTGAAGGGAGGCTGGGCCTGGCCTTTCATACGCATGGGAACCTTCCGTGCGAATTAGGGAAACAACGGAGAACCTAAATCCAAATGGGTGGATGGTGTTTTGAACCGCTCTCCTTCCGAATGCGAGTCCGATATGTTAACCACTGCGACACCAAGCTGGATCCACACACCTCAGTCTTGAAAGTACAGTATCCCTGTATTAAGTTGGCATTATAACCAGAACTTCTGTGAGTTTCTCGTCAATCCATTTAAAGGAGTACGGCGCCGACAACAGTACAGCGAGGGCAACGTCACCTTCATAAAAAACATGTCAGCATCCCGGATAACTGACGGATCTCTCATCTACAGGTTCAGCGATGTTGGCGCAACCAGTCTACATCGTGGTAAGCTTTCTGATTCCTCCATTTTCTTTTGGCGCTATGTTCTCCCACTAGGGGTTACAAACTGTCTGTCCTCCAACGTTTTCCATCGAACTCACCGGCAGTCACCAGTAGGAGACATGACTCGACAGACAAGACTACCGATCGCCAATTAACAGCAATCCAGTTTCGACTCTGTCCAGCAAATAATTGCCTTCTCGTCGATATTTCATAGGTAGTACGATAGCATACTGCTGGCCATTAAAATTGCAACACCAAAAAAGATACTACATAACTAAATTTTACTTACTTTGCAAACACAGTAGAGCAGGAAAAACACAGGATTGAATTTGCCGCTGATTTGGGGGCATAGATGATGCAAAATGTAGTACACAGAGGTGCATCCTTGGCAACCACAACGGTTCAAACCCAGATGGGCATCGAGTCGACTGAAATTGGATGACAAATACGTGAATTTCATTCCAGGCAGCTTAAAATCTGTACCAGAGTTGGTCAGTCTTAGTCGCTGGCGACAGTTGTGCCAGCCTCTAGGCAACGCAAGACTGGATGGTTTCAATGGGTGAGAGATTTCAAAAGCCTGCTGTATTGAGGTAGGTCAGAGCTGTACAGATGACACTCGGACTTGATGTTTCGGTAGCTGAGATGCTCAGTAAGGCCTACCAGACATCCACAAAAAAATAAAATGTTAGTAAGTTTATTTACAATATCTGGTCTAATATTTGAGATATACAGGGTGGTCCATTGATCGTGACCGGGCCAAATATCTCACGAAATAAGCGTCAAACGAAAAAACTTCAAAGAACGAAACTTCTCTACCATGAAGGGTTGCCCCGCTGCATGGCGCTGCCATAGGTCAAACGGATACCAACTACGTTTTTTTTTTTTTAAATAGGAACCCCATTTTTATTACATATCCGTGTAGTACGTAAAGAAATATGAATGTTTTATTTGGGCCACTTTTTTCGCTTTGTGTTAGCTGGCGTTGTAATAGTCACAAACGTGTAAGTACGTGGTATCACGTAACATTCCGCCAGTGCGGACGGCATTTGCTTCGTGATGCATTGACCGTGTTATAATGGACCGTTTACCAATTGCGGAAAATGTCGATATCGTGTTGATGTATGGCTATTGTGATCAAAATGCCCAACGGGCGTGTGTTATGTATGCTGCTCGGTATCCTGGACGACATCATCCAAGTGTCCGGACCGTTTGCCGGATAGTTACGTTATTTAAGGAAACCACGACCTGCAACAAATGATGATGCCCAAGTAGGTGTTTTAGCTGCTGTCACGGCTAATCCGCACATCAGTGGCAGAGATATTGCGCGAGAAACGGGAATCTCAAAAACGTCGGTGTTGAGAATGCTACATCAGCATCGATTGCACACGTACCAAACGCGTGTTTCATTTGCCCTGAATTTTTTATCATATAGTCCTACAATGATGAACAATCTGTCACCTCATATGTGAATATGAGGGGCGTTTGAAAAGTCCGTGCAAAAATTAAAACTACTTACGTGTTTGGGGTAAACCTTTTTTATTTTTCGACATAGTCTCCTTTTAGATTTATACACTTCGTCCAACGCTGTTCTAATTTGTTGATCCCTTCCGAATAATAAGAATTGTCCAAGTCTGCAAAATAGCTATTAGTTGCTACAATCACCTCCTCGTTTGAATAAAATCTTTGTACCGCCAGCTATTTCTTCAAAGTGGGGAACAAATAGTAGCCCTAGGGAGCCAAGTCTAGAGAATAGGGGGGATGTGAAACGAGATGGAATCCTATTTCCATTAATTTTGCGACAACAATTGCTGAGGTATGTGCTGGCGCATTGTCGTGATGGAAAAGGACTTTTTTTGCGGTCCAATCGCCGGCGTTTTTCTTGCAGCTCGGTTTCGAAACGGTCCAGTAACGATGAATAATATGGATCTGTAATAGTTTTACCCTTTTCCAGATAGTCGATTAGGATTATCCCTTGCAAATCCCAAAAGACAGTCGCCATAATCTTTCCGGCCGAAGGACTGGTCTTCGTCTTTTTTGGTGCAGATTCTCCCTTGGTAAGCCATTGTTTAGATTGTTGTTTGGTCTCAGGAGTACAGTAAAGTATCCATGTTTTATCCACGGTGACGAAACGACGCTTGAAGTCCTGCGGATTCTTCCTGAACAGCTGCAAACAATCCTTGCAACACTTCACACGATTCCATTTTTGGTCAAGTGTGAGCAATCGCGGAACCCATCTTGCGGATAGCATTCTCATGTCCAAATGTACCCGTTCATTCGATATGCCCATAGCACTAGCAGTCTCACGCATCTTAACTCTTCGGTGATCCATCACCATATCATGGATTTTATCAATGATTCCTGGAGTCGTAACCTCCACAAGGCGTCCAGAACGTTCAGCATCACTTGTGCCCGTATGCCCACTCCGAAAATTTTGAAACCACTTATAAACTTTTCTAATCGAAGGTGCAGAGTCATCGTAATGTTTTAAGTTTCCTTCAATTTACGTTTTCTTCTTGTTCTTCTTCTTCTTCTTCTTCTTCTTCTTCTTCTTGCGTTACGGCCTCTGTAGGACCCCGAGTAGCCTCTTCGCGGACTGCATTCTCCTCTTCTTCTCCCAGAACCTCTTCATTCTTTCTCTTCTTCTCTCCCGCTCTTCTTCCGAGATCTTCAGTGTCCGTTTCTCCTGTCGGCTCCACTGGTGAGACTCTAATCTTTTTCTGTGTTCTGCTCTGTCACTGATCTCCTGCATATTGGTCGGTGTATATTTGTTCCTGCAATTTTCCTTTCCTTCGACCTTGATCCCCAACTCCAAACAGTCCTTTCGAAGTTCAACAACCCACTTGGTTCCTGTCTTTCCCCTTGTCGTCCCTGTTGTTTCCAAGACTCTCTTCGTCATTCTGTCCATACTCATCCTAACTACATGTCCAGCAAACCTTGCCCTTTTGAGTCTGATTTCCCCGGATATTGTTCACTTGTTCC
Organism: Schistocerca nitens; assembly: GCF_023898315.1. NCBI lineage: Eukaryota > Metazoa > Arthropoda > Insecta > Orthoptera > Acrididae > Schistocerca > Schistocerca nitens. The sequence goes on from NC_064615.1 coordinate 550,276,095, forward strand.
GGTACAGTTCATTTAAAAAATGGCTCTGAGCACTATGGGACTCAACTGCTGTGGTCATAAGTCCCCCAGAACTTAGAACTACTTAAACCTAACTAACCTAAGGACAGCACACAACACCCAGCCATCACGAGGCAGAGAAAATCCCTGACCCCGCCGGGAATCGAACCCGGGAACCCGGGCGTGGGAAGCGAGAACGCTACCGCACGACCACGAGATGCGGGCTACAGTTCATTTAATTTACGTCTATGGTCACAAACTTTTTGTTAACAGATTACTGGTTTCGGTCTTTAATGACCATCATCAGATCTGTTATCAAAACGTTTGTGACCATAGACGTGAATTAAAGGAAACTTATTACATATACGGGTCACTGTTTTTTCGCGACAATGTCGCAGTTGGGAAACCCAATGTTTATCAAGCTTCTCTTTAGTCTCCTGAGGTGTTTTGCCTTTCATAAAGTAATGTTTAATCGCCACACGAAATATTTCTTCTTCTTCCAATTTTTGACAGTCATTCGACTTCTTTGATTCACACGAATGCCAAACACAAAGAAATAGACGAATATGGGTGAAACTTGGTGTGCGTTCTTTCCAAAGATGCTACTACCTAACATGACCTCGGTAAGTGCCGTTGGTGCCATCTCTCGGACTGCGCACGGACTTTTCAAACGGTCCTCGTATAATGACGTTGTCGTTGAAGGTATTGCATTTTCTCCAAACAGTGAATATGTAAGCATATAGTTCACTTCATGCCATTTTGCCGTTTGTTGCATTCCACCGTCGATGTTTCACGTATAATGGCCAGTGATGTAGGTGCAACATTTTTACATTGGTACACTATTTTTTCAGTCCCTCAAATTCCATCATCGGCGTGTAATCCACGTGGCTCTTCACTCGGATCCCTCACCTAATGAGACGCTTAGCTCCAGAGGAACGTCTCATTTGGTACAGCGAGGCCTGGAGAGTAACGCGTGCCGCTGAGCGCGCAGCCGGCGGCAATCTGCTAGCGAGCGCGCCGCCGCGCGCTCCCACACGCCCCGCCAGCTCCGCGTTAGCCGGCGCTCGCTAATGGATTACAGTTATCCGAGAGCGGCCTCTGCCGGCGCTGGAAGAGCTGCTCCCGTCTAATGGCGAGAATTAGCCGCCTTGCTTGGCGCGAGCAGGGGAGCGCGAGCTGCTCGCGGCTGTCAGCTCACTGTACATATTCTGAGAATACACGCGGGAACCGTGTGTGGTTCGATTACGGTGCTTCTCTTTAGTAATTACACGTCACCCGCGGACGTAGCTTAGTGGTCTGGTCGAATAAGTACACAAACGGCCATTAAATTTGTAACACCACGACGGCTGCTTGCAATAAATGTTTATTAGCGTCGAGTGTACTTCGTGCTTGGGTATGTTAATGATAAAGCATTTCAGCTCAAGTGCACAGACTACACTGCCTGAAAAAAAAAGAAAAAATCAGAAGAGGAAAAGAAATGAAACTTATCTGGTTGAGACTGTATGTGATGTCGTTTCTTTTGTGTACAACTTCGTATGCAACGGGAAGGTTCAAATGGCTCTGAGCACTATGGGACTTAACATCGGAGGTCATTAGTCCCCTTGACTTAGAACTACTTAAACCTAACTAACCTAAGCAGACAACATTCCATTAGAACTACTGGCGGCCCTGGGAGAGCCAGTCCTGACAAAACTCTACCATCTGGTGAGCAAGATGTATGAGACAGGCGAAATTCCCTCAGTCTTCAAGAACAATATAATAATTCCAATCCCAAAGAAAGCAGGTGTTGACAGATGTGAAAATTACCGAACAATCAGTTTAATAAGTCACAGCTGCAAAATACTAAAGCGAATTCTTTACAGACGAATGGAAAAACTGGCAATAGCCGACCTCGGGGAACATCAGTTTGAATTCCGTAGAAATATTGAAACACGTGAGGCAGTATGACTCTACGACTTATCTTAGAAGAAAGGTTAAGGAAAGGCCAACCTACGTTTCTAGCATTTGTAGACTTAGAGAAAGCTTTTGACAATGTTGACTGGAATACTCTCTTTCAAATTCTAAAGGTGGCAGGGATAAAATACAGGGAGCGAAAGGCCATTTACAATTTGTACAGAAACCAGATGGCAGTTGTAAGAGTCGAGGGACATGAAAGGGAAGCAGTGGTTGGGAAGGGAGTGAGACTGGGTTGTAGCCTCTCCCCGATGTTATTCAATCTGTACATTGAACAATCAGTAAAGGAAACAAAAGAAAAGTTCGGAGTTGGTATTAAAATCCATGGAGAAGAAACAAAAACTTTGAGGTTCGCCGATGACATTGTAATTCTGTCAGAGACAGCAAAGGACCTGGATGAGCAGTTGAACGGAATGGACAGTGTCTTGAAAGGAGGATATAAGATGAACATCAACAAAAGCAAAACGAGGATAATAGAATGTAGTCGAATTAAGTCGGGTGATACTGAGGGAATTAGATTAGGAAATGAGACACTTAAAGTAGTAAAGGAGTTTTGCTATTTGGGGAGCAAAATAACTGATGATGGTCGAAGTAGAGAGGATATAAAATGTAGACTGGCAATGGCAAGGAAAGCGTTTCTGAAGAATAGAAATTTGTTAACATCGGGTATAGATTTAAGTGTCAGGAAGTCGTTTCTGAAAGTATTTGTATGGAGTGTAGCCATGTATGGAAGTGAAACGTGGACGATAAATAGTTTAGACAAGAAGAGAATAGAAGCTTTCGAAATATGGTGCTACAGAAGAATGCTGAAGATTAGATGGGTAGATCACATAACTAATGAGGAGGTATTGAACAGAATTGCAGAGAAGAGAAATTTGTAGCACAACTTGTCTAGAAGAAGGGATCGGTTGGTAGGTCATATTCTGAAGCATCAAGGGATCACAAATTTAGTATTGGAGGGCAGCGTGGAGGGTAAAAAACGTAGAGGGAGACCAAGAGATGAAAACACTAAACAGATTCAGAAGGATGTAGGTACCAGTTGGTACTGGGAGATGAAGAAGCTTGCACAGGATAGAGTAGCATGGAGAGCTGCATCAAACCAGGCTCTGGAGTGAAGACCACAACAACAACAAGCATTTCAGCGCAAGTGCACGGACTACACTGCCTGATAAAAAAAGTTACGAACACAGAAGAGGAAAAGAAATGAAACTTCACTGGTTGAGGTGGTATGTGATTCTGTTTCTGTTGAGTACAACAGCGTATGCAGGGGGAAGGAGAGGTGGGTTACAGTGTGGTGTGGCAACTGTCGTCGTAGGACAGGATCAGGATCAGAAACGATTAGCGAAGAAGTTAACACAACATACAGAAAATTTACTTGTATTTTTCCAAGTGTACGAAGACTTATTACAAATAATGAAGAAAATCACAAAGTAAACAGGGATGAAGCTCTCTGTACTAAGGTACAAACGATGCAGTCGGAGCCACGACTAGGGGGCGCCTGCGTTGCATCTCGTAGCGAAGAGGTTCCGAGTGCGTGTGGGCAGCATGGCTGCCACTGGCCGTCCTAGAGGTAGCGGCAGAGGGCGTTCGTTGTCCAGAGCCGCCGAATGCGTGCCTCAGCGGGCGTGCAGCATTGGGTCTCTCGCATCCCATACGACCACACTATCAGCGTCTGCCAGAAACTTGCAATTCCGTTGTCAGTTTAAAGACGTCGGTAGGGTGGTATCGATATGTGATACCACAATTTTTGTGATTACAAAATTGAGCCACATTTGCAAAGAACTTAGCAGTATAGCAGTAATACGTTGCACCCCCTTGACCCTTAATGCAAGCACTTATTCGGTTGAGAAGGGTGTCATAAAGCCATTGTATCCTTTCCTGAGATAAAGTGGTCCACAAATGTTGTACCCGGCCCTCGATAACCTAGACACTGGCACTGGGACGGAGCTGATGTCCGAGGTGGTCCCACACATGTTCTACAGGGGCAGAACAGGGGATTTTGTTGACCACAGGAGAACCTCAAAATGTCGCAGATTGTTCACAAAGGTCCCTGCCGTGTGTGAACGAGCATTTTCCTGTTGTAAAATGGCACCACGATACTGTGATATCAGAGGTAACACGTGCGGCTACAGAATGTCCGTGACGGACCATACTTCCTCTCCCTCAGTCACTGTCAGACGTGACATGAAGTCATACCCGACGGCTCCCCACACCCTGACGTCAGGACTAGCATCACTGTGCCTCTCCAAAACATTTCAAAAATAGGACCACTCTCCAAGTTGCTGCCGTACCCGCCGAAGATGATCGTTGGAGGTAGTGCAGAACAGCGTTTCGTCGCTGAAGACAGTGCGATGCCATTCATTAGCAGTCCATGCTTCCCGGAGAGGGCACCGTTTGTGCTATGGTGTTAACGCCTGCCTAAAAAATGGTTCAAATGGCTCTGAGCACTATGGGACTTAACAGCTGAGGTCATCAGTCCCCTAGAACTTAGAACTACTTAAAACTAACTATCCTAAGGACATCACACGCATCCATGCCCGAGGCAGGATTCGAACCTGCAACCGTAGCAGTCCCATGGTTCCGGACTGAAGCGCCTAGAACCGTGCGGCCACCGCGGCCGGCACGCCTGCCTAAGCTTGGGACTATAATTCCCTACCATGGCTGCTGCTAGTCGCCGACCAATGCTGCGGGCTGACACGGAATGTTGCAGGGAATCTATTACTTGATATGCGCAGACATGAAGGGGTTACGATGTTCTTGGCGCGCAATACGGTGACGTGAGGTCAGACATGGTCAACCGTAAGCTTGGCGAGGAATATGCCTGTCCTCACGTTCTGATGCAGTCCAACGTTGGGCCACTGTCACGTCCGAATGCCACATAAATCTGAATATTGCACGATTAGACCTGCCAGCCAAATTGGGACCCACAATGAGGCCCTTTTCAAACTCTGTCAGGAGCTGATAACGCTGTCTCATACGAGTACGCGGCATCTCCGTATACTTCACAGCGATGACTCAACATCTGACGCTTTTCACGCCTCTTACAACCTGCCAGACCTGGGTACAACATTAAATACTAACAACGCCAATGCACTTTGGTGTCTGTTGTATCTGTCCCACAGAATCATAACACTGATAATTTGTGTAGACGCCGATGGTATGTACAGGTGCGGAGTTACATTGTCTTCCGAGGGTTTCACTTTTTCTGTCAGGCATTAGACGGGAGTAATGCCATCTACATTGTGTTTGTGATTAAAGATTACACAGCTGAGTTCCGTTCAGAAATTGCATTTTAATGTTCATTCTTTGTGAGGACAAGATCGTTTTATGCTTCGTGCACAAAGGAGAAAAATGTAACATTGCTATTTTGTCTAAAACTGACATGGTGAGACCGTGGCTGTGTACAATTAATGTAGGTTAATTCTTACAAAGAAGAATACAGCAACCAGCCACTATTAATAGTGCTATTTATTTAGGTAAATAGCCCCGTAACCGGTTTCCAACTGGCAAGTTCATCATCAGACGGCTGTTCACATGATTTGCAAGATTATGTAAAGTGTATCTTGCAAATCATGTGAACAGCCGTCCGATGATGAACTTGCCAGTTCGAAACCGGTTACGGAGCTATTTACCTAAATAAATAGCAGATTAATAGTGGCTGGTTGTTTGGTTGCTGTATTCTGCCGGCCGGGGTGGCCGAGCGGTTCTCGGCGCTACAGTCTCGAACCGCGTGACCGCTACGGTCGCAGGTTCGAATCCTGCCTCGGGCAAGTCGCAGGAAAAGTGATACACACTAGTTATAATACTGATTTGTCTGTTGGATCCCCACAGACAGAAAAAAGGTAGCCTCAGAGACATGTAAATTTCTGAGTTTTATAAACATGTAATTATTTCATGTTGCATACGGTAAGTCTGATTAACATTAGTTATGTTGCGTACATATCTTACAGCACTCGCACCAGTGCAAAGAAGGACCTGCTTCAAAAGATTCACGCACTGCTCGATTGTTAGCAAGAGAGTAAGGCCAACAAGACCTGGATCAGATTGGGTGGCTCTGCTACTATCGCAACCCAAAGTGTTGGTCTTTGGCGATTTGCCGTTCTAGTATATTGAAATGCCGGGCAGTTTCCCTCTCTCTGCCGCTGACCACAGTACGCAGTTTAAGTACGAATACACACAGTCTCATACACAAAGATGACGTAAATGATTTGTTACCCAGAGGATAAGAGCTGGCGATTCCCATCAAACTCAGGGCATTCAGTCAGAGAACAAAACAAAACAATTGTCGGATGGTAAAAGAGAGATTTTAGGAAAAAATAACCCTAACATGCAGCAAAAGCAATGGATTTTGTATTTGGAACCGCGCGACCGCTACGGTCGCAGGTTCGAATCCTGCCTCGGGCATGGATGTGTGTGATGTCCTTAGGTTAGTTAGGTTTAAGTAGTTCTAAGTTCTAGGGGACTGATGACCTCAGAAGTTAAGTCCCATAGTGCTCAGAGCCATTTGAACCATTTTGCTGCATTGTTCTTTGTAAGAATTAACCTACATTAACATGTATCAAGGTGTCGGAATTCTACAGTGGCAGGATCGTCACCCATAGCCGCTATGGTTTACCGTCCTGCGACATTATGCACTCTTTGGTCGGAAGCCCACGATTGTCTTTCGAATATGGAATCCAAGGTGTCAGGGAAGCTTTACGCAACGGCATGTAGGTTGTCGATAGTCCCAAGCAACTAGCACTCGAGAGTGCTGGCGTTTTGTTCGCTCGGTCCTGCAGGATCGTACAGCCATGTCACGTACTTTCAGTCCAGCAACAGAAGTATCAACACTGATAGTACGGCGACGACTGGAGCGTCACCGGCCGTCAAAACGGCAATTGCTGTTGCGACTACCTTTGGCGTGGTAGCCGTGAATAACAGAAAAGAAACAGAAAGGCGAAATGGCACCACGTCGTCTTTTTTTCAGATGAGACACTGTTTTGAGTACAGCATCACGATGGACGTACGCGCGTGAGAGGTTCTAAGGAGAATGAATGGTGCCAGATAGCATTCGTTACCGTCATGTGAACCCGAAACCTGTCGTGATTGTACGCCGTGCCGTAGGGTATACACCACAATCAACTCTGATTCGTATAGCCAGTCATTTGGACAGCAGTCACTACGTTTATGACGTGTGCCTGTGCCCTATTCTCTATGTCTTCGTGGTGTAATCTTTCAAGAAGATAAACGCAAGACCGCATATTGCCGCGCAGTTCTGATTCAGTTCCATGTTCGACTATTCTCCTGATCAGCAATGCTCTTCAGATATCTCGCGCTCTGAAAACATTTGGTCATACGTTTCTGAGGGGACTGGCACGCCAGCACCCACCTACCACCTCGATTGATCATCTCTGGCACTGAGTTGATACACCATCGAATGCCCTGTGTGCGTATTTTGTCCAAGGCCGGTTCAACTCTATGCCCAGCCGACTTAGAGCCATTGTAGCCCCCAGACGTGACAGCTTTTTGCACTAGATTTCGTACCCTGTAAGCCCCCAATCTCTGACATAGGTAATAATGTATTTCTCCTACTTTGCTATATACGCGCAGTTAGCAAAATTTTGTTACCTAATGTTCTTCTTGGTGTTGATAACATTTGAAAGAACAGGCTATCTCATTGCATGGTCCAGCATACCGGTTCCAATGACACGACGGCCAAATAGCACCTCGCTATCTTCAGATCCTGATCACGGAATAGTTAGGCTTAGTTAGATAATACGAATAACTTGGTGTAAATGCAGTTTCGAAGCTAATTTGTTGATTTAGCGGTAACAACTATCACCTGTGAACTTCCAGCGTGTCAGTGATCCTGTTATGGTGTTAGACATATTTTCTCGACTGATTTTGCGGACTTCCTCAACAAATGCAAATGGTCAGAGATTTCTTAGTTGCTGTTTGTGTAACAATAATCAAAAATCCACTGGGCCATCTATAGTCTGCACGGCGACAGAAGGTCCCTGACTGTTCATGTGGGCTTTGTGCGGCTGTTTGTGCATCTACTACAATCAATCACGTGACTGATTTTGCAGTTCTCTTCTTTCGCCGTACGGAGTATAGTAAAACGACACCACACAGATACCAAGCGTGTTATCCAATTTTGAAGCGTGTGGAGATTCAGCAATGGTCTGGTTGATCTTTGCGTGGATTCAGCGGCTCCTGTGGTCACGCTGAATGAAAAAGTGACGTCAAAGTTTTTGAGACCATTTTGGGTGATGCAATGGTTCAGCTGTTGTCTGAAATAGGGGCTTGCACTACTTACATAGCTGTAAATGTACAAAATGATTAGTATAAGAATGAAACATCACGCCTTCCACGTTCCCCACAGCTCAGAGATTTTAATAAGCCGCCTTGACCTGAACTAGGAAAGCAATTGGAAATCGTTTAACGAACTGAATTATTTCCTTTTCGTAAATTACACAAAATCCCCTTTACCAACATTCAGAATTTGTGTGCCTTAATCACCCGAAGGCGTAGCTCTACATGATGTTAAGCGTATGTTTGTATTATTTCATACAATTCCCTATGCATACGATTGATGCCTTATAGTTAGGACGTAATTTATGGCTCTTAGGTCTTCATTTCAGAACAATACAATCATGTTGCTGATTGCTGTAGAGCTCGATACGAAAAAAAATCATATTGCATGTCTTTTTAGATCTTGTTCTGGTAACTAGTGCTCACAATTATTAGACTCTTAGCAGCCAGTTAGTAATGATGGTGTCGCATCGTGACCAAATGGTGACCTAAAAAAATTGGCAGGTGGAAGATTTTTCTGCCGCTACAAACATTAAACCTCGTATAGAAAATCATTAGGGTGACTTAAGAAATACCAAGCGACTGGATAACAGCTTTCACAGTTCAAGTAATATTTTGATCTATTACAATACTTGTAATGCTTTGGTATACTACTGGTAAGTGTTTTATATTGTTACGTCGGTATTTATAGTACCCAACTGCAGCGTTCAGCTATAATTTATTACCGCTGTGCATCCATTTGAACTGCTTTGCTGTCAGTCAGTTACAAAATCATTAGACGTATTATGTCGTGTGACGTTGTGCTGTTAGGATAGAAAGCTGGAGTATGGCTAGAGAAATGATACGCACACAGCTTTCGTAACTTGCCTGAGACATTGTTCTACGACAGTATGGGCCGCACCGATCTCCCTACCCCTCTTAAGGAAAATATTGGGATTGGCTCTTTTGAAGAGAAAACGGCTGATGTCTTACACTGTTTTTTCTCAGTCTGAGCTTGTGCCTTGTCTCTAACGAACGCATCGTAGACGGGACGTTAAACCCTAATCGTATTTTATTTTCACTATAGGCTACATGCAATTGCGAACAAGTTGGCAGCACAGCAACCTATTAAAAGTACCTTCTTTTTAAGTCACGTGTTTTCTATAAACTGCATAATAACGTCTTTTGCAAATGAGATAGTCTCAGTGGTTCACTTACAATCAGTTACCGGTGGTGTCCGCTATTAGGCATAGCACAAACAACGGAAACTAGCACAGCTTCCAGATAGTAAACAAATTACAATAGCAAGAAGGGGACTATCACCAATAGCGCCAAGTTGCCAACGAACGAGCTAGGAGGATCGCGACCGTTGTTGGATCCCCGTTTTCTTATTGACCATCATTCCATTGCCAGGCGCTGCACCGTACGTTGGTACCAAAAAGTAATGACACTGACACCTTTTCGCGTCTGCTACAAAATGTGTAAGTAGCGCTGTATATATACCATTAAGTCTAACTCAATAAAGGAAATAATTTTTTTTTAATATTTTGCCGTCGCAATAGAAAAACTTTAATCAATTAAATGAGGGTTTTCTCCTGCTCAAAAAAGTATTATCGAACTGTACAACGTTTGCTATTGTGCTTGGCAGACAGCGCCGCGAGTACTAGATTTGTGCAATCGGAATTGACAATCACTTCTCACGTTTGCCTGGCGGCCAGTGTAAGGGGCGTCCACTTGTCACAATGAGTCCGCAGGGCAAGGTGTATTCCGTATAGATCCGGAACAAGGCAGTTTTATTGTATTCGCAGGGTAAAAGTTACCGTGAGATCGGTAAAGAACTTTCTGTTAATGACACAACAGTGCGGGCAATCATCAAGAAGTTTCAGGAGACTGGTGCAACAGACAATAAACGCAGATCTGGATGTCCAAGAGCTCTTACATGTAAGGTGCGTCAAAGGATAGTTCCTTTGGCATAAAAAGAGCGCTTTAGAAGTGTAGAGTCGTTAGTATCGGACATCCAGTCAACGTCCAACAACACGTCCGTGCTCAAACTATTAGGAATGTTTTGAGCGCAGCTGATGAAAAATGGTTCAAATGGCTCTAAGCACTATGGGACTTAACATCTGAGGTCATCAGTCCCCTAAACTTAGAACTACTTAAACGTAACTAACCTAAGGACATCACACATATCCATGCCCGAGGCATTCGAACCTGCGACCGTAGCAGCAACGCGGGAACGCGGATGATATTCATGGCAGATCTCCGAGATAGAAGCCATTTATTTCGGAAGTTAACCGAAAAAAAGCTAGCAGTTCGCTGAGGATTATGTCAATAAATCGATTTAATTTTGGAATAGTGTGCTATTTTATGGAGACTGCAAATTTAAATTCTTTGGATCTGCCGGAAAGGTAAGAACGGCGGAAACCAAATACAGAGCTTCAATCACAACATGTCCTACCTACAGTAAAACGTGAGAGAGGAATCATAATGGTTTGGGGATGGATGGCAGCTTTAGTGTTGGTGACTGGACAATTATTAAAGCTGTCATTAATCATCGTAAATATATCGATATATTGCGAGGCCATTTACGTAGCAGCGCACAGAAACTGGGTCTTGATGGCGTCACGTACTTTCAACAAGACAACGACGTCGGCTCTGAGAACGTGGGAGTGGTTATTATACACTGAAGCGCCAAAGAAACTGGTATAGACATGCGTATTCAAATACAGAGATACGTAAACAGGCAGAATACGGCGCTGCGATCTGCAACGCCTATGTAAACAACAAGCGTCCGACGCAGTTGTTAGGTCGGACACTGCTGCTACAATGGCAGGTTATCAAGATTTAAGTGCGTTTGAACCTGGTGTCCTAGTCGGCACATGAGCGATGGCATACAGCATCTCTGAGGTAGCGATGAAGTGGGGATTTTCCCATACGACGATTTCACGAGTGTACCATGAATATCAGGACTCCGGTAAAACATCAGTCTTCGACATCGCTGCGCCCGGATGATCCTGCAAGAACGGGACCAACGACTATTGAAGAGAATCGTTCAAAATGACAGAAATGCAACAAGTGCAACCCTTCCGCAAATTGCTGCAGATTTCAATGCTGGGCCATCAATAAGTGTCAGTGTGCGAACCATTCAACGAAACATCATGGATATGGACTTTCGGAGCCGAAGGCCCACTCGTGTACCCTTGATGACTGCACGACACAAAGCTTCACGCCACACCTGGGCCCGTCAACACCGACACTGCACTGTTGATGACTGGAAAGGTGATGCCTGATCGGACGAGTCTCGTTTCAAACTGTATCGATCGGATGGACATATAGGAGTATGCAGACAACCTCATGAATCCATGGACCCAGCATGTCAGCAGGGGACTGTTCAAGCTGGTGGACGCTCTGTAATGGTGTGAGGCGTGTGCAGTTGGAGTGATATGGGACCCCTGATTCGTCTAGATACGACTCTAACAGGTGACACGTATGTAAGCACCCTGTCTGATCACTTGCATCCATTCATGTCGGTTGTGCATTCCGACGGACTTCGGCAATTCCAACAGGACAATGCGACACCCCACACACCAGAATTGCTACAGAGTGGCTCCAGGAACATTCTTCTGTGTTTAAACACTTCCCCTGGCCATCAGACTCCCCAGACATGAACACTATTGAGCATGCTTGGGATGCCTTGCAACGTGCTGTTCGGAAGAGATCTCCGCCCCTTCGTACTCTTACGGATTTATTGACAGCCCTGTAGGATTCATGGTGTCCATTCCCACCGGCTCTACTTCAGACACTAGTCGAGTCCATGCCATGTCGTCTTGGGACACTACTGCGTGCTCGCGGGGACCCTACACGATATTAGACAGGTGTACCAATTTCTTTGGCTCTTCAGTGTATAATGCTCCAAGAAGGAATTTTACTCCGCACAGAGCCCTGATCTTGACACGACAGTGCATCTTTGGGTGCACTGGGATACAAAAGTTCGAAAACGTCGTTCTACAGGAAAGCGGGAGTTTCAGACGGTGTTGTTAGAGGAGAGGCCGAAGAACACACCACATATTATTACTCGCGACTCGGTTCACTCCATGCCAAGACGTCTACAAGCCGCCATCATGCCAAGGTTATGCCCACATGCTACTAGAACTGAGTTACGTGAATTAGAGAGATTTTAACTTGGCTTTTGTGTAGCTGTTAATCCTTTTTTGATGTTTAGAGCAGTTGATTTCTTCTTGTACATGAATACTTTTGTTAAGAGAAATCACTTGTACTAGAAGAACCTTATGTTTACTAATTTACATTTAAATAAATGTAACAGTGCCTTGCATCACCGTCATTTGTTCGTAATGTACACATGACGGTAGGTGCGCCAATAATTTGTGGTGCCACTGTATTATGACACGTCAGGTTTTCACCAGTACCTGCTATCACCATTTTAATACATTACTTGTTGTAGTGAATGACGCTGCAATTATGTTGTTGCACAAAAAAAAAAGTTTGAAGATCCGGCAATACAGTGGGTAACAGCACACTGAACTCTCAGAGTTACTCGTCATCCACCAATGACGAGAGCGCAAGGATAGGACTTCGTGCGGATGGTGACTAATGCAAATTAATTGGAACGTGTGTGTCTGTGTATGTGTGTGTGTGTGTGTGTGAGGTTGGGCGTGCGTGCAGTCGGCTGCGCCACAGCGTGCGTGCCACAGACAGCCATCAGCCTTGCACTGCCTCATCCCCCCTCCTCACGCCTAACCCCCCCCCCCCCCCCCCCGCCCCCGGCTTCAACTCATTGAGGCCCGCTCGATAATCGGGCAGCCAGCTGTTGGCCGCAGCCCGCAGCTGCGTCCGCACTGCGTGTCACAGCCACGGGCACCCCCAACAGCAGACCCATGTGACGCTTTCCAGCTGACCAGATTCCACGTCCACATCACCCTTTTCGGCGTCAGCGGATGAATAAAGCTACTACTACTACTACTAACTCCTTTCACAACATTACGATTTCCGCACTTATGCTCGTCGTCTGCCTCATTTTCGTCTCAAGGAAGACATGCGAGCCAGTTTTCGAAATGTACGACCTCAACAGTACCCTTCTCTTTAGCTCTCCACTTTAAGGATTACTCTAAAAATTTCTCCGTAATACATATATTCATTATATTTTCTAAAGCCTTTCTTACTAATTTATATAGTTTGATACTGCCTAATGCAACAAAGAAGTTGCCTGTTTATGTCTATTATGTCTCAGCGACAGACCACGGATCCAAAGACTCATTACTTCTTTCGTCTCGTATTGTGTTTGTTGATATGAGCCGGCCGCGGTGGCCGAGCGGTTCTAGGCGCTTCAGTCCGGAACCGCGAGACTGTTACGGTCGCAGGTTCGAATCCTGCCTCGGGCATGGATGTGTGTGATGTCCTTAGGTTAGTTAGGTTGAAGTAGTTCTAAGTTCTAGGGGACTGATGACCTCAGATGTTAAGTCCCATAGTGCTCAGAGCCATTTGAACCATTTTTTTGTTGATTTGAAAAATTATTTGTATGGAGTGTAGCCATGTATGGAAGTGAAACGTGGACGATAAATAGTTTGGACAAGAAGAGAATAGAAGCTTTTGAAATGTGGTGCTACAGAAGAATGCTGAAGATTAGATGAGTAGATCACATAAATAATGAGGAGGTATTGAACAGAATTGGAGGGAAGAGGAGTTTGTGGCGCAAGTTGACTAGAAATGGGGATCGGTTGGTAGGACATGTTCTGAGGCATCAAGGGATCACCAATTTAGTATTGGAGGACAGCGTGGAGGGCAAAAATCGTAGAGGGAGACCGCGAGATGATTACACTAAGCAAATTCAGAAGGATGTAGGCTGCAGTACTTACTGGGAGATGAAGCAGCTTGCACAGGATAGAGTAGCAGGGAGAGCTGCATCAAACCAGTCTCAGGACAGAAGACCATAACAACAACAACAACAACAATGAAAAATACAGAGTCGAACAGTGGTTCGAGATCCACGATAAACTGTACATCGCGCTACAACTCCCTAAAAAGTCAATTCAGAGGTCGGAGGAAGACTGTGACATGCCATCTCCAGTAGACCATGCCCGGTAGTACGCTGATGTAGTCAGTCCAACCGTCGGGTTGACGACCGTTTTTTTCCGAGATAATACTAAACACGGCAGTTTAAAACATCTCGATCAAAAATATTCGATCATTCGAAACAGTTACGTCCATAGGTAAACGTAAATTTAACTGAAAAGTGTTTCATATCAAAGTTAAATTTCTTTAAATGCAGTCGCGTTTTTATATTATTGTAATTTGTTTTGAAATCATTTAATATGTTTTGTTTGCAAAAGTAGTATTTGCCTACTGAAAACGGTCGCATGCGTTTTTACGATTCCTGTGCTATGAAGATGTGATCACTATTAATAGATTTCAGGTGTGAAAAATTTAAAAATGCGGAGCAAATGGCCAGTTCACAGAGTGTAAAATAGTTAAATACGATAACACACCATAAAACAGATACATATTTATATCGACAGTCGACGCCGATATCTTCTGTAGAAGTAATTTCTGGGATTTAGTTACATATGCCACATGTAATGTACAACATACATACTGTGTATACTAGTTAAATAATTTTGAAAAATAAATAACACCCGTACTTACACATCTAGAATATACGTGATATTTTTAAAGACACTCTGGATGTTCTTTGTTTAGACGAAGAGAAACAACATTCATGTTAGGGAAATATTTCAAGTGGAAAGTCTGCACATTGAAACAATAAAAAGGAAATAAATATAGGTGAACGTGAAGATTTTAAAATTAAGCCTAATACAGATGGGTCCAAAAAAATGCATCCACTGTTTAAAAGACAATAACTGGCAAACTAAATGATGGAGTTGTGTTATCTTTGGTAGTGTAATAGTTTGTACTTCCGGCAATCACCACACAAGCGTTGTATTGCGTTGTTTTCTTTTTTCAAATGACAGTCGCCAGATAGTCAGTGTTTTGTTCTTAGTTGCACCTAGTTACTCAAGTAAACATGGCTGGCGCAAGGCTTACATTCGAAGAAAGGAAGTCAGTTTTGAAGTGGTATTTTAAGTACGAAAACATTAATGAGGTTCAACGGCAATGACGAAATGAGTATCAAACAGAGCCACCGACACGTTTAACGATTAGTCGCATTCGAGACAAATTTGAAGCCGAAGGCTGTGTTAAAGATGTAACAGTAACAAGTCCAGCTAACTCCCGTCTTGTGTTACAACAGTTCACTCGCTCACGACAGAAGTCTCTGAGACAGTGTGCCCGTGAAACTGGAGTGAGTCGCTCAAGTGTTCGACGAATTTTGAAGACAGCAAAGTTGAAGAGCTACATCCCACGATTGCTACACGCAATGAACGAGGACGACCCAGATTGTAGAATGGAGTACTGCGAGTGGTTTACTAACATGGTGCGCATTGATGAAGAGTTTGCAGAGATGATTGTGTGGTCTGATGAGGCACAGTTCAAACTCAATGGTACAGTAAATCGCCATAATTGCATCTACTGGGCCGCCGAAAATCGCAACGTCCATATAGACAAAGCCGTGAATTTGGCAGGAGTAAATGTGTGATGTATGTTGTCTTACCGGGGCTTGATTGGGCCATTCTTCTTTCACGGCACAGTTACCGGTGAGGTGTACCTTTAGAAGCTTCAGACATCCATTTTACCTGCCATCCGAAACTTGTATGGAGACGGAAGAGTTTACTTTCAACAAGATGGCGCCCCAGCCCATTACCAAAATCGTGTTAGGGCGTATCTCGACGAAAATCTACCAGGAAGATGGATAAGCCGTAGAGGTGCTGTGGAGTATCCACCACGTTCCCCAGACCTAACTCCTCTGCACTTTTACCTGTGGGGAACACTAAAGGACGTCTTTTATCGACAAAAGCCACGCACATTGGATGAACTTCGAGAATTCATCGTACATTCATGTGCAAATATCCAACTGAACACGTTGCAGTCAGTAGTTCGTGCTGCAGTTCGGCGGCATCGTTTGTGTGTGGATGTTAATGGTGACCATTTCGAACACCTACAGTGATTTCTTTAAGTTGGACTTTAAGCTACACTTTCACCAAAAATGAGACAACTCCGTCAATTAGTTTGCAAGTTATGGACTTTTAAACAGTGGATACATTTTTTGGATCCCTCTGTATATATTACCAGCAGTGGATAGGAAATGAGGCCGAAAGGGAAATTAAAAGTAGGAAGACCGAGAGAAAATGGGTACCCGCATGGGTTTCATTGGACCCTTATGCTCTGAAAGAAGAAGGTGCGTGTTACAGCAATGTTATAAGTTATGCTATCACTTAAAGCTGTTGCAAATGGATTCCGTTGCGAGAATATATCACATGCGCTGGAAGACAGTTAATACCCGACGACGGTATTGCTAGAAACACTAAAGTACCTGGGAATTAAAATAATGGCCCATTGGCCAAAATACATTAGGCACATAGAAATTTAACATCTGATAAATACCTCGCAATTAGTTCGTCCATCTCAATGGCAGAATGCTATATGAACATATCGACATGACAGAATATAACTTACGTACGTAAGTCGCGAAGAACACGGAATAATACTGTTAAATGATCATATGAAACAGAAGCAAAAAGAAATTTTCTTGCTTTTTTCGGACTGTCTGGTGCAGAAAGGTCTATCTATTTTGCTGATGACGCCGTAGTGCGCGGGCAGTCCGAACGCCGATGCCGACGATAGGTCGTCCATTGATTTTTCAGCGAATGCCACATATTTACGCTCTGAATAATGCAGACGACAGCGCTTTAAAATTTATGATCCGTTCCCCTCGTGTCATCACCACGCCAGTCACGAATATCCGATTATAATACTGGCAATTTATATTAGAATGCTTCGCTATGGCTTCTCCCCCTGGAGTTTCTTCTTCAGTTTGGTATTACTCGTTTACCTTATAGTTTTATTTGAAAAAGTGTCACTAACAGCAAAGTTCGGCAACGACTTCACAGCGCAGAAATATTGACATCAGCCAGACTCGCAACAACAGACTAACAAAGCCGCTAGAAAAATACGAGATAGAGCGGTTTTGCGATGGCCCTCCACTCGTGTCTTTCATTCTACAAGGGCTATCTTTTTTTTCAGCTTTCGATCGGTCGCGAAATGGAAACCACAGTGAAAATAAAAAAAATGCTTTGTTTGCAACATTTAGCTACACCTTCCAGCTACTTCTGTACATAGTCGCCACTCTGACTTAGACGTTTCTCGTAGCGTGGTACCAACTTTTCAATACCCTCCTTATAAAGGGAAACACTTTGATTTGTGCTAATTCCCTGCGCTGATCTGCAGCTCGTTGTATGTGCCAAAATGCTGTTGTCATAGGTAGTGGTCCATGTGAGCGAAGAGATGAAAATCAGGGGGAGCCAAGTCCGGGTTTATGGTGGGTCATCAAATACGTCCCATCTAAAACGCTGCAGGAGTGTCTCCGTTGCACCTGTAGTGTACGGCAGACAACTGCCACGAAGGACATACGTGACAGTTACGTTATGTGGATTGCATGAAATCAGGCGATACCCCTCAGCGCGACTTCACACTTGACATTATTTTCAAGGCTCCTTGCCTCACTGTAGTGCTAAGAACTGAAAAGGGTGACGTGACGCAATAGACGAGCATACTAGAGACACTTTGCAAGACAGTTGCACAAAGCTTCACCGAATTTCCACTGTGGTTTCAATTTTGCGACCAATGGGAAGCTGAAAAGAAACTCGTAGTATGGTTTTATGCTTTTTTTATAATTTTTTGGTAGATCTTTTTCAAATGTTCTAAACACCATAGGGAGTGAGCCAATTTATACAGCTGCCCCTACAACTCGCGGGATTTTCATACTCTCTCGCCCGCTTCCCGCAAACTTTTACTCCTCAAAAAATTTAACGAAACCTTTTTGTAGTACATTTAATGTGGTTAAAATTTGTACTGAGATATGTTTTTGCTGGAAGCCACGGTTTTCGAGTTGGTCACTTTTGTAAGTTATTCTTGCATAATTCGAAAACTAAAAAATGGCTCTGAGCACTATGGGACTCAACTGCTGAGGTCATTAGTCCCCTAGAACTTAGAACTAGTTAAACCTAACTAACCTAAGGACATCACAAACATCCATGCCCGAGGCAGGATTCGAACCTGCGACCGTAGCGGTCTTGCGGTTCCAGACTGCAGCGCCTTTAACCGCACGGCCACTTCGGCCGGCAATTCGAAAACTACGGCCTTTAATGTATATACCAGTACTAAATTTAACTACATTAAATTTCCTATAATAAAGTCCCGTTCATTCTTTAGTTTTCACGTAGCGAGCGAGAGAATATGAAAATCTTGCACATGGTACTCAAGGCGTTGCGGGTTGCATAAAACCCATGGGTAGAAGCAACGTAATTACGGGCCGATAGCCGGTGGATGTATAGCTGGCGCCCAGCAGCGTCCCACATTGGTGGGGTTCAGATCATGTGAATTTGGTGGCCAAGACGAGTTCACTATCATACTCCTCAATGAACTGTAGTACGATTTTGGCCTTGTGACAGAGTTCCGGAAGTACCATCGCCGTCGATGAAGACATCAAGCATGAAAGGATGCAAGTGGTCTGGAACAACGTTCATTTAGACGACAGCTGTCATGACGCCATGGATTACTACCACGGGTCCAACGGAAGCTCAGGCGAATGTCCCCCGTAGCATAATACCGACCCCAGCGTCCTGTGTCCGTGGCGAGGCGCATGAGTATCCGGACACGGCAACCGACCCAGTTTTAACAGGAAACGTGATTCATCCGACCAGCCAACACGTTTCAATAAATCCAAGGTCCAGTCTCTACAGGGTGTAAATTTGAAGTTCACAAACCAGAATAACTCGAAAAATAAGCTTCACACGAAAAAATGTGTAGAATCCAAAGCTGATTATTTTCGAGGGGGACATCTGCTGTTGCTAACATTAGCCCACCACCACAGACCCCTGGGGGTGGGGCAGGAGGCAACTTTAAAATTTCAAATGGGAACCCCATTTTTTGTTGCAGAATCAGATTCTACATAAAAAACTACGTACATTTTGTCCTAACCATTTGTTTTTATTTTTGGTAGGTGGCGCTGTAATTCAAGAAAATCCATGTTCTCATTTTTGCGTGGAAAATGGTTATGGATAAATAAAAAATATTTGCTTCATAAATTTTGATTCGCTAAAACTAAAACTCGCCCTCCCCCCCATAGGGTGGGGATTGACAGAGAGGAATTAGAATTTTACAAATGTTGACCCAAATATTAATTTTTTCCGCAGATTCGGATAAGTTTTGATTGTTTCGTAGTCATAAGGCCACACAACTTTTTAATTATCGAACAAATCATCTGACTAGCTAGTTGCCGGCCGAAGTGGCCGTGCGGTTAAAGGCGCTGCAGTCTGGAACCGCAAGACCGCTACGGTCGCAGGTTCGAATCCTGCCTCGGGCATGGATGTTTGTGATGTCCTTAGGTTAGTTAGGTTTAACTAGTTCTAAGTTCTAGGGGACTAATGACCTCAGCAGTTGAGTCCCATAGTGCTCAGAGCCATTTGAACCATTTTTGACTAGCTAGTTAACTAACCAAACATCCTACTTACTAGCGATTGAACTCATTTTTTATTTATCCGTAACCATTTCCCAAGCAAAAATAAGAACATGGATTTCCTTGAATTACAGCGCCAACTACCAAGAATCAAAACAAATGTTTAAGACAAAATGTAAGTAGTTTTTTATGTAGAATCTGGTTCTGCAATAAAAATGGGAGTTCCCATTTGAAATTTTAAAGTTGCCTCCCGCCCCACCCACAGGGGTCGGGGGTGGCGGGCTAATGTTAGCACCAGCAGATGTCCCCCTCGAAAATAATCAACTTTGGATTCTGCACGTTTTTTCGTGTGAAGCTTATTTTTCGAGTTATTCTGGTTTGTCAACTTAAAATTTACACCCTGTATTACACCGTGCCCACTTCAATCGTAATTGACGACGCCGTTGGGTCAACACGGGAACACACATACGTCGTCTGCATGTCCAACAATGTCCGCTGAAGAGTGTGCTCTGAAACTCTTGCGCCTGCACCAGCTTTGTCATCTGCCACAGATCGCTGTCTGTACTAGTTTACAGAGCGGGCAAGCCTCCGACCTCTACATCTACACCTACAACACACTCCGCAAGCCACCTGACCGCATGTGGTAGAGAGTTCTGTGATGAGGCGTTTGTGTTTGAACCACTTTCCATAGATGTTGAAGACAGTAGTACGCGAACAGCCGACAAGCTTCGCCATTTCCGACATGCTTTAAGGCGCCGAGCCATCTATCAAAGTCACTGATGCTAGTGGATTTCTCCATTGGTCCGGATTGTCACTCGATTGCTTCCCCATTCGTCCTTGCTCCGTGTACATACTTTCATTACGGTATCACCTGTCCGCAACTCACCAGTCATGCGGTGGGTAGACAGTCGTAATGTTGTGGATCATCGGTACACGTGTTCAATGGCTTTAATAACTTGAAGACATCTCATCGACTGCTATTAATTTGTTTGAGCTCAGATCGTTCTATGCTCTGTCAGATCCTCCATATGCAACACCCTCTCTTCTGTCACACATTTGGGAAATTCATCTCCGGCGCCTGGACCTTCGATTTACTGCTGCTAAGTCGTAGGGCTTCATTCTGAACTTAACCTTTATTGTTCCTCTGCTCTCCGTAGGTTAATGGGTAAACACAATCAATTACTCACTCTCTCTTGACTGAAGACTGATGAGTCCCGCTCCAGACTGAGCCCCAATGACCAGTGAAGAAACGTCTGGAGACGACCCAGGCAGCGGTGGTATACCAACCTGACTGTTGTCCTCCATACGGCCCGACGACCAGGGTTGATGGTCTGGGGTGCCGTTTATTTTCATAGCAGGACCCCTTAGGTTAGCATCCGCGGTAGTCGTACAGCACAGTGGTACGACGACGATATTCTACGCCCCATTTTGTTGCCCTTCATAGTAAGCCATCCTGGGATCACACTTCAGCAAGATAATGCTCGACCACGCACAGGAGAGTTTCTGCTGCTTGTGTTCGTGCTTGCCAAGCCCTACTTTGCCGGCAAGCTTGCCTGGTCTCTTTCCAATTGAGAACGTTTGGAGCATTATGGGCAGGGGCCTCCAACCATCCCGGAATTTTTACGATCTAACCCGGCAGTTGGATAGAATTTGGCACAATATCCCTCACGAGGACATCCAGCAACTCAACCAATCAGTGCCAAACCGAATAACTGCTTGCATAAGGAACGAAGTAGACCAACACGTTATTGACTTTCTCAGTTTGTAAAGCTCTTTCTCTTGAATAAAGAATCCACTTTTTCTGAAATTGCAATCGTTTGTTTGTCTGTATATGTACATCACTTCTACTGATTTCCGTCCCATTCTAATAATTCCTTCGTGGTGCGTCCTTTTTTCTCTTGGAGTGTATTTATTTATTCTTTTGATATGCAGCCAAGTTATTCATTACCGCTAGATTCTTGCACAGGTCCGTATGCGCACACCTGAATTTGCTTTGCAGTCCAGAGTTTGGTACTCATGTCTTTGATATTGATGCGAAATAGACATATCGTCTTGTGTCGTATATATTAAATTCTGACTTACACTATCTTCAGTGTTATAGTACAGCAATCTAAAAAAACTGCGTTTTTTATCTGTGTCACAAATTGCTGATATATTTCAGCTTTGGCGCCATAAACGTGTGAGGTGAACTTGTAAAGTAGTTCAATAATGGTTGTTGTAACACTCGTTTGAATTATGAGAAAAATAATACGATCACTCTCTTACTTTTTGTTATCTCCATACCAGCACGTTACCCAATTCGCTGATGCTGTTGTTATTACTCTCTCATTCTCTGTCCAAAGTTATTTGTTTTCTTCTCGTCTCACTCATTAGTTCCCATTTCACCCCTCTCTCACTCTCTCTCTCTTTCTCGGTCTCTCTCTCTCTCTCTCTCTCTCTCTCTCTCTCTGTCTGTCTATCTATCTATCTATCTATCTATCTATCTATCTGTCTCTCCCCTTCCCATTTCCCATTCATGTTTACCAGATTCTCCAAGATATCGAATTTCAACGCTCCGATTCTTCGAACGATAGCTTTACTTTTCTTCCTGTTGTGGAAAAAAGACTGTACCGTTTGCACTATCAGCTGACATCGCAGAGCTAAAACACCTATGGACCAGCCACTAGCAAGCCAGAAATATTCAAAACATTCTTTCGGTGAAACTTTAACAGACATCCAGAATCGATTAAAAGAAATTCTCATACGTTACATAGACATCTGTGATACTGTACGCTGAAAATTATATTTTGAGAAAAATTTCTGGAACACGGGTTAACAGTTTGTAACGAGAGATCTTGACTTATTATTACTTAAGATGGCGGAACCAATGCCAAAACTGCGTTCAATAAATGTCATCCGTTACTTGTAGGAAGATAAAATAAATATGCAAGACTTGATATAGAGCGGAATGTAGAAATAAATTTAAGTGCTACTAGTAAGCCATTATTGGATATTGTAGCTCTTCTTGCTTTCCGTGCTTGTTAAGAAAAATTCTTTCAAATTAAATTCTGTTATTAGGACCACACTAAATACTACCTCGGAACTCGCTCCATATTCCGATAAAGGAAACTGTGCACCTTACACTACTTGAATATTTCGTCCATAAGGGACTGTATTATAAGGGCTGCGACTGTCGATAAATACAAATAAAACAGTTTCTGCGTCAGTCACTTATTTATTTTGCCACTAAGCGTTTCGATGGTTCACACCATCAACTTCAGGTGGAGAACTGTTTATTTACATGGCTGGTGCTGGTGAAGGGTACATACCTCTTTTCACAGTTGCAGCGTCATCAGGCAACAGTATGCAAACTTTTTACAACTATACCGTCCCTCAACAGACGCAAAATAACCTCACTGTCCTTAGCCTGCAACTGTGAATAAACGTCTGGACTCTCCACCAACAAAACAAAAAATGTACACCTTCCGAACAGGCCTTGAAGGCCCAATGGTTACCGACCGACCGCCATATCATCCTCACCCTTATGCGTGCGGATGCGGATACAGGGGTGGGAGGGGGAGGGGTGGTGGAGCATGTGGTCAGTACACCGCTCTCCCGGTCGTTGTCAAGTTTTCGTGGCCCTGGCCGCTACTTCTCAGTGAAGTAACTCCTCAATTAGCCTCAAAAGGGCTGACTGCACCACGACTCTTCACCAACACCACCCATACGAAGAAACAGTTCACCGCCTGAAGATGATAGTGTGAACCATCGAAACGCCTTGCGGCAAAAGAAACAAGTACCTGACGCGGAAACTGTTTTATTTGTATAGACCGCATGACAGTGACTCAGTACAAATCAAATTTATTACTCTTTTTCAAAATAATATCCCGACAAGTCACATCACGTACGTAAACACTGTCTGATCAAAAGTATCTGGGCACCCCTATGTAAGGCGGAAAGACCGCTAGATGTCACGAGCTGCGGACCTGCCACTATAAAAGAAGCTGGGGAGTATTGCGTTGTCAGCAGAGAAGAAGCATCAGCAGAATGGGAAGGTCAGTAGAGCTCGGTGAATTCGAATGTTCAAATGGCTCTGAGCACTATGGGACTCAACTGCTGTGGTCATCAGTCCCCTAGAACTTAGAACTACTTAAACCTAACTAACCTAAGGACATTACACACATCCATGCCCGAGGCAGGATTCGAACCTGCGACCGTAGCAGTCGCACGGTTCCGGACTGCACGCCTAGAACCGCGAGACCACCGCGGCCGGCGAATTCGAATGTGGAGTAATCATTAGATGTCACCTGAGTAACAAATCCTTCAGCGACGTTTCAGCCCTTCTAAAGGTCCCCAAGTTGGCTCTTGGTTACGTGACAGTGAAGTGGAAACTCGAAGGAACAAACACAGATAAACCAAGACCAGGTAGGCATCATGTACTGACGGAGCACTGTGGAGGATGGTTGTAGAAAAAGGCATTAAATCAGCGGCCAGCAGTCCAGCTAGCACAACCACTGTGCGTAGGGAGCGAGAAGAAATAGGGTAAAGTGGTGAAGTAGCTCCCCATAAGTCACACCTTGTAGTCAGTGCTAACCGACGCTTGATCTGCAAAGGGCGACGCCACTCGACAGTGGAGGGTTGGAAACGAGTGATTTGGAGTAATGAATCACGCTGTACCCTGTGGCCAGTCGAAGGGCTTGGGTTTCGCGAAAGCCTGGAAAACTTTATCTGTCATGATATGTAATGCAAACAGTGGAGTACATAGGACATGGTGTAACGTTATGATGGTATTTTCCGTGGTTAGGGTGTAGTCCTTTTATTGCGCTTAAGAAAACACTAAATGCAGAAGGAAATGAACACCTTTTATGGCACTGTGTATTGCGTATAGTAGAGGAGCAATTCGGAAATGATGATTGTTTGTATCAGCATGACGATACAGCACGTTATAATGAAGCATCTGTGAGGCATTGGTTTTCGGACATTAACATTCATGAAGTGGACTGGCCTGCCTAGAGTCCCCAGGTGAAACGAATGGAAACTTTTAGGATAAGGCAGGACTTCGACTTCACGCCAGACAACAACGTCCAACATCACTGCCATCTCTGGTTTCAGCCCTTGAGGAAATATGGATCGCCATCCCTCCGCAGACATTAGTGCGTGTAGTGGCGAAAGGAAATGACAGATTTACGGCACTGGAAAGAATTTTTCACAGAGTTCATGGACTTGTGCAGAATTTTTGCTTGCCTATGGCGAGTAAAACCTGAGGACTACAGCAACCGAGACAAGAAACACGAGACATATGCCGCTTTGGATAAGTGAAGTGGATCGTGAAGCAACCAAAGAATTGGTCACCAGAAAGATCAACTGATCTGAAACAGTTCACCGCAAAGAGAGTGCGAAAATAAAAGCTTCCATGCGATATGGAGCTGGAATGCAAAAATTTATAAACATTCTTAGTGGAACTTCGTTTTACTTTTCTTCTTGAATATCAAAGACCAACACCCGAGAAGATCACGGTCAGAGGTAGAAAGCCATTCATTCTAATGATGAATTTGATGTTTACGGGAAATACATGGCGCATAAATTACATGATCTTATCTGTAAGCAATATGTACTTGCGTGAAACCTCATGAATGGTGTTATTTTTTAAGCTGAGCTGGAAGTGTTAACAAAAGACTTTACAGTA
Organism: Schistocerca nitens; assembly: GCF_023898315.1. NCBI lineage: Eukaryota > Metazoa > Arthropoda > Insecta > Orthoptera > Acrididae > Schistocerca > Schistocerca nitens. The sequence goes on from NC_064615.1 coordinate 550,301,570, forward strand.
CTGATTATTCCAGACAACAAAGCTTAATGCAACAGAGTTTTCGTTAAAATTATCAAGGAAATCTCCCTAGTAGCACAATGGGTTATCCACCACCCAGTCATACAATTCAGAATATAAATAGTTAAAATATTAATATAATATAGACAATTCATCTAGCTTATTTCTAAATACATTGCTAATTTTGGGAATGATATCTAAAATTAAAACAGTCCCTAATCTATCTATAAAATATTTTCTGCTAATTCAAGGTTCTTGAAGCTCTTGCCAGTGCCTAAAATCTTTAACGTTGCGGTGAGTCTCTCATAAGGACTGATAGCCGCTCTCATGATACTGTCTTCTTTTTCAGTTTCTGGGGTTACAAACATTAATAGTTTACACTACGCTTCTACGCCCATAAGTAAGTGATCGCGCCAATCTTCTGGTTCCTGCTGTAGTTTTGGGAACGACGTGGAGACTTCGTTTCTTTTTTTCTTCAGTTTAAGAACACATTGTGTAATCGTCACTAACAGTTCTCCCTCCATGACGATTTCAGAAATACTGAGCGAAAGACTGAGCGAAAAACTGAACGAAAGTTTTAACAGGTAGCTGCTGCACGATTAGTGTCAGTTTCGCACCATCATACGTTAAGTGTAGACCAGATTTAACACAGTTAAAAGTTCTGGTGCAAGCTGTCGCCAGCACACCGGTCGGCAAAGAGTTTGCGAGAAGATCGATAATAGGCGCTGAATCAAGTGCCTATCAGGAGAGAGGCCAAAGACAGACTCGCAAGCAACAGGCCACCAACGCCCTTTCTACCGCCAGTATTTAGATTGCCGCAGCGAACCGGAAGGCCAGTCTGTCACAGTTTCAGGCTGTCAGCCAGTCAGTCATAGAGAGACAGCCCAGTCGCAGACAAAGTCAGTGAGTACCTAGCGGCCACAGTAGTGTACGTACTGGGACTTGTACTTCACCAGCAGTAAGGCTAACGTGGACTATTACAGACCTGCTTAAAGATAAGTAGCTTCTTGTTCTTATGAATAAAGAACCCTGTTAATACATGTGTGCAGTTTTGTTGCAGAAAGAGAATACTGGCAAAAAAAGTTCAAATGTCTCTGAGCACTATGGGACTTAACATTTGAGGTCATCAGTCCCGTAGAACTGAGAACTACTTAAACCTAACTAACTTAAGGACATCACACACATCCATGCCCGAGGCAGGATTCGAACCTGCGACCGCAGCGGTCGCGCGGTTCTAGACTGAAGCGCCCAGAACCGCTCGGCCACACCGGCCGAGAATACTGGCCACCAAACAACATCCTCTCCCTGGCTTCCCCTGGTACAAGACTACAGTGTCAATGACGACACAAAATTAACCACATTACAAAACGTCGAACAAAAGGTAATTTTTTGATCGTGGGTTCAAGTGTAAACGTGCGATTCCGGCTCCCATCTGCTGCTGTTTTGCAAAGCACAGATTTTTGTGGTGGACTCAGACCCAACAATGAGTTACGGCTCGGAGAGCAGTAATGAGAGCTGTGCTGCGGGCACCGGTGGCTGCGTCCCCTCGGCGGCAGTGCCCAGCGCGTGGCGTGCGTTTTGTGCGCTCTGCTGCCCAGTCTGGCGGCCGTGCCCCGATCGCCAGCCGGCCAGGTGCCTCGCCACCGAACCCGCGTGTCCCAAAGCCAGCTGCCTGCAGGGCTGGACACGCGAATCCGCTCACCCGTGGGACTCGGCGTCCTGCCCATTCCCAAACGGCGCACTCGAAACAGACCCACAAATCTCACAGAGTAAGTGTGAACATGAATGTTCCTCACCGTTTATAAACACTCTTAAAAGTGAGAAGGTGAAATCTACATCTTATTGTTGTGGAGGTGATTTCAGTTCGAAGGCTGGTTTGGTGTAGTGTTTTACTGGATTCAGGCAATAACCATTTCACAAGGGCCGGCTGGAGTGGCCGAGCGGTTCTAGGCGATACAGCCTGGAACCGCGCGACCGCTACGATCGCAGGTTCGAATCCTGCCTCGGGCATGGATGTGTGTGGTGTCCTTAGGTTAGTTAGGTTTAAGTAGTTCTAAGTTCTAGGGGACTGATGACCTCAGAAGTTAAGTCTCATAGTGCTCAGAGCCATTTGAACCATTTCACAAGGTGTAATTATTTTACATAATGGTACAAAGAGGACATTAATCTGATTTCATTATAAAATGTAAAATATAAAGTACTATGTAACCAAACTCGAAAGCAGCGAACAATAGTGCGAATTGAAACTTCCTGGCAGATTAAAACTGTGTGTCGGACCGAGACTCGAACTCGGGACCTTTGCCTTTCGTGGGCAAGTGCTCCTTTCTTCCAGGAGTGCTAGTTCTGCAAGATTCGCAGAAGAGCTTCTGTGAAGCGTGGAAGGTAGGAGACGAGGTACTGGCGGAATTAAAGCTGTGAGGACGGGGCGTGAGTCGCGCTTGGGTAGCTCAGTTGGTAGAGCACTTGCCCGCGAAAGGCAAAGGTCCCGAGTTCGAGTCTCGGTCCGGCACACAGTTTTAATCTGTCAGGAAGTTTCATATCAGCGCACACTCCGCTGTAGAGTGAAAATTTCATTCTAGAATAGTGCGAATTACTCTAAAGAGTATGAGAAGCGCTCAATAAGAAATGCAACACATTTTTTGTTTCTCGGGCAAATTCGGTTGAAATAATGAGGAATTTGTTGTGGGCCATGGTGGAGTACTTCCACTTCAGCTCCTATAGTTTTATGAAGTTCCAGTAGGTGGCAGCGCTATACGTAGCCTTCAAAATGGCGTCTGTAACGAAATGATTCAAATGGCTCTGAGCACTATGGGACTTAACATCTGTAGTCATCAGTCCCCTAGAACTTAGAACTACTTAAACCTAACTAACCTAAGGACATCACACACATCCATGCCCGAGGCAGGATTCGAACCTGCGACCGTAGCAGTCGCGCGGTTCCGGACTGAGCGCCTAGAACCGCTAGACCACCGCGGCCGGCCGTCTGTAACGGAGATGCGTTCAAAGCAGAGAGTTTTCAATGAGTTTCGTTTGGCGGAAAACCAGTGCATCGCAGGTATACATAGGCTCTTGCAGAATATCTATGGAGACTTGGCAGTGAACAAAAGTACGGCGAGTCGTTGGGCGAGGCGTCTGTCATTGTCGCAACGAAGTCACGGTAACCTGTCCTATCTCCCTCTTGCCCACCGGCCGCACACAGCTGTGCTCCTCCAATGTTGGAAAGTGCGGACACACTAATTCGAGGTGAGTGACAGACCACGATCAAGTACCTCGTTGAACTGGGCGACTCCGTTGGTAGTGCTGACACACTCGTCCGCCAGTTGAGGCACTCGAAGGTGTGAACCCACTGGGTTCCTACCCGCCTGACAGAAGACCATATAGGGCGACGAAGGACTAACTGTGCGGAATTGCTTGCGCTTTACGAGGCTGATCGTGACAATTTTGCTGTCGAACATCGTCACAGGCGATGAAATGTAGGTTCATCACTACCATCCGGAAATAAAACGGCAATCCATGGAGTGGCGCCACACTACCTCTCCTCCGACGGAAACGTTGAAAGCCGGTAGTCATGAATACGGTCTTCTGGAACTCTGAAGGGGTTATTCAGTTTTATACTTCCCTAACGGAGCAAAGATCAAATCTGAAGGGTATTGTGCTTCCCTCGGGAAACTGAGGAAACCACTTCAGCATATTTGTCGCCACAAAAACGCAAACGAACTTCTCCATCTCCATGGCAACGCAAGGCCTCACAAAAGTTTGCGCACCCTTGAGAAGCTCACAAAACTTCACTGGACTGTTCTTCCTATCCACCCCCCAACAAAGGCGTCGCACCTTCCGCCTTCCACCTGTTTGGAGCAATGAAGGGTGCACTTCGCAGGAAGAAGTACGTGGATGATGGGGAGATTATTCAGATTATTCATGCCATCCAGCCAGCCAGCAGAGTAGTACCTTGTGGGCATACAGGCCCTCCCAGATAGGTGGCGTGACGTCGTCGCAATAGGATATTGTAGCCAAAAGAGTGGAGAATAATATGAAACTTCCTGGCAGATTAAAACTGTGTGCCGGACCGAGACTCGAACTCGGGACCTCAGATGGTAGAGCGCTTGCCCACGAAAGGAAAAGGTCCCGAGTTCGAGTCTCGGTTCGGAACACGGTTTAAATCTGCCAAGAAGTTCCATAACAGCGCAGAGTCAAAATCTCATTCTGGAAAATAATGTGGTGTATTGGAATCCTAAATAAATCGAATCTGCTTTCAATGTGTTGCATTACATATTGAATGCCTCTCGTACATTAGTCTAACTGCATCTTTACTTTAGCTACAAATCCATGTATCCATACATTTTATAAAAGTGGATTCATGTATATATAATCCACATGTCCTCCTAAATCACTGGATCGATTTCAACCAAACTTGGTACACGTATCACTTGCTGTCTGGGAAGTATCACTGTGGGGAAAGAACCACCTCGCCCTCTAAGGAGTGGGGGTGAGTTTCAAAAAGTATTGTAATCCACGACGCGCAAATAGCCATACTATATTCATCCAGTATTTGAGACGGAGATCACTTAATAATTTGCGACAAACTTTAAATATATTTTCGAACCTTTACGAGGCTTTTTCTCGCTGACAACCAGCACAAAAATGTGAAAGAAAAGAAGTTTATCGCTTCCTGTCTTTTCGCTGTTTATACAGTAAAACTGCCGTGTCACTTTTTATTTATTACTTCTTTACCACTAACTCTATTCGCAATACATTTCGTAGACGGTATTCACGTATACTACTGGAAGTGCCTGCAAAATTGTGTCACTACACAACGCGTAGTTCAGGAGGTATGACGTGATAAAAGTTGAGCTATGTGGGAATGAAACTGCAGGGCGACTCTCACTAGAGATAAAAATGAAATATGTGTCCACATATGAGAGAAATACATTAAATATATGTGAAACATATGTGAAAAGTTTGTACGTGGGCAAAGCCGCTGGTAAAAAGCTCTTTCTAAACCCACAGATCGATTCCAGTCTAACTAGATACACATGTTACTTCCTATTTGGAAAAAAATGTACTGGTAAGAGCCAGCGACCTTCTTTTGGCGTGTGAGCGATAATATGGAAAGAGAAGAGGAGGAAGAGATAGACAGATACAGAGGGAGAAGTAGGATACGGACACAGATGTGAGAAGGATGAGATGGACAGAGAGGGAAGAGAACGAAATGGGGAGAGACAGGGCTGGAGGAGGAGATGGACAGAGAGGCGGGAGACGAGGTGGGGAGGATGTGTTGGATAAAGGGGAAAGGAACAGATGGACATAGGGGGTAGGAGCAGATGGATTGAGAGAGATGGGAAGAGCAGATGGACAGAGAGTTGGAGGAGGAGCAGATAGAGAAAGGGGATAGGGGGTGAAGGAGGGGATGTACAGAAAGAGTGGACGGGAATGGGGAAGGAAGAGAGGATTAATAGAAGAATGGAATAAATATATACATACCCAGGCAACGTCAGACTAAAATGCTTTGGTAGTACCGGAAGGATGGACCACAAAGAACGGAAAGAGGATGGTTTGACTAAGAAGTCGAAGGCAAGTGACCAAGCGGACCGCCGAGGAATAGATTAGAAATCTCTAACATTCTGCGTGGTGTCTGTTTGTTCTAAGTCGTGTCTCCCTACCACTTTCGCGCAACGACGCTCTGAGCGTGTTTTTTAGGGAATTGATTAGTTTGAACCTGGGACCTGTTGCTGGTAAGGAGACGCCAGACCACTCATGACCTGTAGAGTTCAGAAGAGTTCAGTGAGACTAGCGATGATATAATCAAATACTTAATGATTTCAGCGTCAGCTCCACTGCACTCCCTGTAAAAGAATCTTAATACTAACTAAATTTAGTGGAAGGGGTTTAAGGCTTTCCTATTTTTAGTTAGCTCGTAAAATAACGTCGAAAAAGCACTTAAGTTTACCATTGGAAATTTTATTCTACTCACAAAACATTGTTTATAAATTATACTATTGATAAAAGGAAATGTTTTAATACAGGATGATAAAAACCAACTGCGTTCAACAAAAATGTGAACGAATATTCTCTGAATGGATTTCCAAGTTCTACAATGGATCGAAGGATGACCTATGCCATATCACATCTATAATCTAGGTTTAAATTAAGTTTCACAAAAGAGAAAACTATCAAAATGGTCTACAGTGACCCTCAATTATCTTTAATTACTTATCTAACTTGTCGTATAGTGGCTGATGTGGCTTCTCAATAATTATATAACAGAAAAATCATCGCATTTCAGATTTTAACTTACGTAGCAAATGTGAATACCATGAGCTTTAATTGACGATCGACACTAGTATTACGCAAAACGGGGGTGTAACAGGTGAGACTTCTGCAGTTCTGTGTGAAGGCTTATGCGCTCTCATGCGGCATCGCTTGCGTTCATTACCTTGTCGTTGGTTAGGCAACGTCAGAGGGCGGAGGGCGGCGCAACTCCACACCTCGCCGTCTCGGAAACAACTCTCTCCTAACTTCTCCTTGCTACAATTCACGGAAGTTGGTTTAAAAAAAGCTATCTGGCTGTGTTTTCAACTGACCAATCAGGGTCTCAATGTTAACCTTAAGCTCCGCCTACAAAAATTCTGTATATCCAATGAGAAACGTTATACTTCTCGTGGTGGGGCAATGTTTTTAACGTTTGCAACGAACAGAGACGCGACAAAGTCTCACGCTAAAACTTGCAGCTGGTGTGGCCCTTTTACTATTATCGTAAGTCTATACTGTTCTTCTGGAGGGCTCTATCTTTTAACATGGGCTGGGGGGTTGTTTTGGCGGTCAGCTGACGATGTGGTTCAAAATGGTTCAAATGGCTCTGAGCACTATGGGACTTAACATCTATGGTCATCAGTCCCCTAGAACTTAGAACTACTTAAACCTAACTAACCTAAGGACAGCACACAACACCCAGTCATCACGAGGCAGAGAAAATCCCTGACCCCGCCGGGAATCGAACCCGGGAACCCGGGCGCGGGAAGTGAGAACGCTACCGCACGACCACGAGCTGCGGACAGCTGATGATGTGGGTGTCCGTTCCTTATCGTAGGGCCTCCTAGCCTACACGATTCTGCTCTCGGCTTCTGTTCTCGTTTCTCCCCTCGGAACTGAGTCTGTTTCACGGTGGGAAGGTATGACATGCATTTAGGCGTTCTTGTGTTAGTCTGTGGTATTCCATTTGCTCACTCGTTGATCGTATTACTTTGGTTAATTTAATGTCAGGATTTATTTGCAGCTATGTGACATACTGCCGGATTTGCTGTCATGTCAGAGTTTTCATGGAAGGTGTTGGATTTGCCTGACACCTTACAAATCTACGTAGCAGGGCGAGGTTTGCATTTGCAGCAGCTTACCGATAAACATACTCGCTTGGACAGAAGTAAGGGAAGACTGCTCGTTCAACGCAGCCGGGTAACTGGAGTCGGTTAAACAACATGATTTGGTGCCCCTAAATCACTGGGTGGCTGCTGCCGCTTATGCCTGCTTCTGTTCTCGTGCTAGAAATGCAGAAATGAGGCAGTAACAGAATTAATGTACCTTTTAAGCCCTCTGGAAAACGTGCTCGTGTCCACAAAGCATTTTATACTCTGGGCATCCGCAGCTGTTGAAAGACATGATGTTAAGAAGAATTCCGATATCAACTGGTGAAAATGTTGATTTATTGAAACACAACCGGTTTCGTGGTCTAAAACCTTATCATCAGGAGCAACGATGTTAAAAGGTCATAGTTGTACCCATCGCTCCTAGTCAAGATTCAATGGTAGGCAACTCGATCCGTCTGTGAAAATTCGAAATTCCAGTAACCAGCAATTCCTTAATCAAAGAGAGATTTGACATTGCACAGATTTTTCTAATCTTTCAGTAAGTAGGCTTTCTACTATACATTTACACATGTAACAACTTTATGTATCACTTTATGTTATTTTTTAAGAAACCTTTTTGTTTCACCTGCAAAATTTAACAAAATTGAGTTACGAGCTTTTCGTTGCCTACCATTCTTATATTATTCACTGAATATTGCCTACATTACATTGATGAACGAAGAGTGACAAAGACGTCATCCATTCATATCGTAAAATCTGCTGGTGGGTGGATCCTGTAGTTACAGTTTTAAAATTTGCCTGCACTGGTGTGACGGTAGGGCAACCCTGTATTGGGAAGAGTAGAAGCGGCCCTCACAAGCGACTGAGGACTGATTATGTGGCTTTAAGTTTCAATAAAACAGCAATTTTACCAGCTGTGCATGGAATTCTTCCCAACGTCACGTGCTTGTGTTCGATACTACCTGCTCTTTGATAACATTTTCTGAAGGATTGTACACAAAGATGTGCTCTGCTCAGCAGGTTTCATTTTCAACAGCCTTTTAGCAGAACCGAAAAAAATGTGATATAAACCCTAAGTGGTCGGCCGGTGTGGCCGAGCGGCTCTAGGCGCTATAGTCTGGAACTGGGCGACCGCTACGGTCGCAGGTTCGAATCCGGCCTCGGGCATGGATGTGTGTGATGTCCTTAGGTTAGTTAGGTTTAAGTAGTTCTAAGTTCTAGGGGACTGATGACTTCAGCAGTGACGTCCCATAGTGCTCAGAGCCATTTGAACCATGTGAAACCCTAAGTAGTTAAATCAAGTTGAATTGTTTCCTTGTACTACACTTTTTCCGTTCTCTACAGGAGTTCACCGTCGTAGTTGAAAACTTTTCTTTATAACGCATTCGTTATTCGTATACTTTACCAAAATCGTGTGATGTGTATTAAATCTTTAATAATTTTATTTATACATTTTCTGATCATTATTTAGTAAATTATGGTTCCGACTCTTTCCAGCTCTGTCTCTTGCAACCCCCACGGTGCGCGCGCGATAGATAAATAAAGTGCCTTTAACGGCTAATGGATGACCTTACTGTCGTGGAAACAAACTTTTCTGTGGCTCGTTTCAACAGCTCTGTCTAGCTACAGAGTCAAATGCTAGCACCTTCTCGCATTAAATTTACGGTCGATATTCTTGCCCATTCTTGTCTAGTGTTCAAAAATGAGCATGTTCTATGTCCCTAAAGACATCGACATTTGTTTATCTCATTTCCATCCACAGTCAACAAACATTTAAATCAGTTTAGAACAGTCCGAGGTGATCAGGCAATGTCTACAACTAGTACAGGCTAAATGAAGGCAACGGATACAGGGAAAAAAATCAATTAAAAGAGGCTTTTGTCGGATGGAAGAAGTTAAGACACAACACAAAGAAAGTAAGACAGTAAAGGCGTTCTCGTAATGTACACTAATTTTACTCAGCAGAAGCGAGTGTTTCATCGCCAGCGTTACGGAATCACATTATGATGGCAAGATGTTGCTTTTTAGAGAGCACATCAAAATGCTCATCATATTCATATCAATATCTGCCATGGTAATGTACATAACGGTGCTTCCCTTTTCCACTAATTCATTCTTCACATGACGTTAAGCGACTTGGCTTTTTCATTACGTGAAGTATGAATTCTACCTGATCGTCTACTGAAGCTTCACCCCCCATTCATCTGCATCTCCAGTCTATGTTTGCTTTTCCAGTTTCACGATTACATGAACATGTCAAAGTTGATGCCGCATTCGGTTTTCCTAGATATTGGAGCTATTTCATGGCCGCGACGCGACTAAATTGATGGCTTACAGACGTATTCTGCGCTACAACTTTGCGGGGTGTTTGCTGAAACGAAGAGTAAATGAAATGAGGCAACAAGGCTTCAGATTTGCCGCCATTGGCGCGCGCCATGCGAGCGCAGAGAACTGGCGTCCCGAACGCACCAACATGGTGACGCGTGATGACAAAGTAGCCTGTGTTTGTTTTAGGAATAATGCTTGAATGTTTACCATCAGCCAGACCCGTGCTACTAACAATCGATTCTGATTGTTGCAAGCGTCGCATAGTCTCCATTTGCCCACCCTTTCAGCGTCATCAACTACGCACACACAAACAAACGTCACGTACTCTGTATATTCAGCTTTCGCTATCGCGTTCGTTGGCAGATATAATTTAAATCGCAGGCAGCTCGCACGCCCACTCATTGAGGCATATGGGAATCGGCAGAAGCTTGTGACTGTGTGTCTGTGTGCGTGAGAGAGAGAGAGAGAGAGAGAGAGAGAGAGAGAGAGAGAACAAAGCTCGCCGTTGACACATTTCATTGTGAGAGAAGGCATGACGGTGCGCGACGTGGCAACACCGCCGGGCCACTGGCTGGGGCTGTTGCAGCGAAATGGGGTGAGGGAGCTGTGCTCTCATTACACAAAGGACGAAGTGCGCCGGTGACTCAACACAGTGCGAGGGGTGGCGTGGTGAAAGGGAGGGATAGGGAGGGGTGGCGGAAAAGAAAGAAAGAAAACGGGTCTGGCAGACTTAAAAAATTGATTTAATTCATTAAGCAGTACTACGGCACGGGTTGAGTCGACGGCCGAGTTCGTATTTTGACAGGCGAAGGTCGCCCGTTTTTTTGTCCTCACCGGTGTGCTGGATGTGGCGCCAAAGCGAGGTCTCAGTGACAGCTGTCGCACGTGAGGAAAGGCCGCACGTGAATGTTTGGGACAACGGAACCTGTCTGCCCACACAGCAGGTTGGGCCGGCGCGGCAGTTACTTCGAGCTGTTACGTGGCGCCATCCCAGATGGTTCTTAAAAAGCTGGGAAAAAGAACGGAAAAAGGGCTATCTAGAATAATTAAACCTCCCAGGGTATCGCCAGTAGTCAACGAGAGTTTTGCATATAAAGAAGTACCTTTGCACTACATTTAGAGAATCAATCTACTTCACAAGATGTGGTGGCATTAGGGCCAAGTTATTCATGCAAACAGCGGGCAGTACTTCAGAGTCACTGTTCAGCTCCACAATAGAATCGTAACAAAATGAAACACCTGCATTGTTTTGATGTTACTTTATCATATGGCAACCACTGAGGGGGTGAACTCCGATAGTATAATGATACCTTCAGTGGTCAACATCTATGAACTGGCTTCCGTAGAATACTGTAAAACCGATGTTGGGCCTGCAACCATCAGCTACCAAACTGTTACAGTATGCTGTCGGAATTCACACCTTCCGCATCAGATAAGGCCCGAAGACGGTGTGTTAAGCGAAACTGGTTGTCATATGATAAAATATCGTCAAAACAACTGCTGCAGGTGTTTCGTTTTATTACCTAAGTGAACAGCCAGTGTCCCACCGACGATCGTCACGGACATCGATCACAAGGGTAGACATACAAAAATGTCCGACTGTCATAGAAAATCAATATTATAGGGATGAAATAGCACGGTAAACAAGAAAGCAGTAGCAGATGGTGCACTGATTGAATGCCTTAAAAGCAAAATTCCGTTTCCTAGTACAAATCGATATCTTTTCTATGTGCATTATGAAGGTGTTAATACGAGATTATGGGAACATAAACTTTTGTGAGTTGATGCTTCCATGTTAGACTGTGAGTTGGATACTTCATCTGTTTATGACATACGTTGGGTGTCAGTCACTTATATTTTCTTCCGCGACGCGTTTCGAAGGCTTATGTGAATGAGTGGATTACATTACAATATCTTTTTCTGAGTGCAGCCAGTTGTCTGCCTTAACCTACAAATATGTTATCATAATATGGCGCTGAAACCATACATCATCAACAACAATAAAAAAATAACTGGATTATAACAAAGCTGGGTGCATGTTCCAGAGAAAAGAACATTGATAGTCGTCATAAATACACATTTGTGTCACTGATAGCACACAAACATGAAACAAAAACAAATCGGCAGAGAACGTGCAAGTGTAGAAACACATTATTAAGTCAAAGTGCGTTATCAGCTCACACTACGAATTAAAGATGCGCACAACATGCAGTTATGTGTTTACGCCTTTATAACTTTCTTAAAAATAAACATAGACTTATTATGAAACTTATAGAGGGTGTTTCAAACCCTTTGCATCAAACATGTAGGGGTGATAGATCACGTAAAGGGGAATAACTTTTCTTAGAGACGAATTATTCGCTGACACTACAAGAAGAAATTGGCAAAAGGTAAAACAATCGTTTAAGAGGGATAGTTTCACTTTGCGACCACTGCGACACACAGTTTGCAACCACACATCATTTCATATGATACATTTTTAAAGCTATTTCGCAATTTCCCGCGACACGATCCCTCATGTGGAAACTTCCATGCACACATAATGCCTAAAACAAATTATAGTCCTAAATAACAAGAAAAATTGGGCCTAAAAAACAGATTCATACCAAAAGTACATACTGCCTCAGTGCTTGCATTTCGAGACTGCTAATAAAAGAAGCAGAACAAAATCAAATATACGTTGCAGTAACTTTAGATATACTTACTTTCACTATCAATGATCTCCTCAACATGATAACTACAAAAACATCTCTGTCTTGCTATAGTATCGGTGTTGCATGCAGAAGTTGCTACTACGTCGGCCTATGTGGCCGAGCGGTTGTAGGCGTTTCAGTCTGGAACCGTGCGACCGCTACGGTCGCAGGTTCCAATCCTGCCTCGGGCATGGATGTGTGTAATGTCCTTAGGTTAGTTAGGTTTAAGTAGTTCTAAGTTCTAGGGGACTGATGACCTCAGATCTTAAGTCCCATAGTGCTCAGAGCCATTTGAACCATTTGAAGCTGCTACTTCAAATAATAATAATAATAACAATAATAATAATAATATGGTGGTTTAAGATAGAAACTACTGTACTCACTGGTTTAATAGATTTAGAGAAACTACGGATAACTGGGTGACCAAACTGACTTTGGGTAAATGCATCCAGATCACGTGACGATAAAGAATACAAATGCTCACTAGTACTCTCGTCATAACAGACGTATATGCGCACGTTAGTTACATCTCTATCTACATGTACACCCTACAAGTCATCTCACGGTGTGTGGTGGAGGGTTCTTGTGGTATCCACTACCTTTTCTTGTTCCGTTCACAAATGGCGCGTGCGATGAATGAATGACGTTAAAGCTCTGAATCACATCTGTGGTTTTCTCATCGTGGTAAGCTCGCGAGACGTTTATGGGACGAAGTAATTCCTTACCCGACTTTTCCTGGAACGTACGCACTCGAAATTTCATCGATAAACCTTCCAGTAATGCAAAACGCCTCTCTTATAGCGCCTGCCAAAGAGTTTGTTGAACGTCTTCGTAACGCTCTCCCGCCGAGCAAATGATCTCTTTTATTAATCTTACTTAGTAAGGGTCCCAGACTGTTGAACAAGACTCAAAAAGTTGCTCGAACGAGTCTTCTGTAAGACACATCTTTCAAGAATTACATTATCGTTATGAATCTCAGTCTGGCATCTTCTTTTCCTACTGTTTATTTTAAGTGGTCATCCCAATTCAGGTCGTTCTGAATAGTTACTTCTAGGTGTGACATCGCGCCAGTAACTTAACCGAGCAGTGGTGGATCTCTTTCCCTATTTATGAGTTTTACTTGGTAGGTTCGTCGATTCAGGGAACGCTGATTGGTAGGAACAGTTTTCAGATCTAATGATTTAACTAACGTACGTATGCCTGCTTTTGTAAATACGCGATTCCGTTACTCATCTGCAGAAGAATGAACATTTGTTTTCCCGCACGAAACCGGCCCCCAACGCACAGTCGCTCACACTTCTGAAACAGGCATTAATGTAATCCCGCTTTGCTTTATCAGTCTGCGAGAAGTAAATAACATTGGTGTCGGCGTTTGTTTCTAGAGGCGGTAATGACTGAACTGAATGAAAACCCGAGACTGCATCTGAATGTTTCCATTAGGGCGCATCCCCCTAATACTGCACAGAGTAGGCCATTTGCCCAGAAATGAGTGCGCGTTCGCTGATAACAGGCCGATCGGCAATTTGGTCCCTGTTAACAAACCATCAAACGAAAAAACGATCACGCGCCATTCCCAAATTGCGAAGAGACCAAAAGAATTACCTTTAATTTTTTTTTTTTGTTTCCGTGCGCCCCACTCCCTTTCCATAACGTGATTACACCGACAGAGACTCGCTTTAACAATTTTTATGGGTCACCTGAAATTTTTAACGGGACCAAACACCGAATCGGATTTAGGGTCGTTTCCGACGCAAGAGAGACGCAAAAAAGACGAAAAAAGAAATCGGGAAAATTGTTATGTAATTGAATAAGCGGAGCTGTTTTTTTATGTGCCGTCGATGAGGCAGCCGGGCGTTATTTCATTAGTCAAATTGCGAGACCTAACCCAGTAAGAACTGTTCGGTCGAAGCATTTTAATTATTTTCGCGCACTGCTTATTAGCGCGCTTGCTTTTTTAATTCTTTTTTTACTTTTATCTTCTTTCTGTTTTCACATTCGACTCGAGGCAATAATCGCCAGCCGCGATTTGTAAGACGTACGATTCTGCAAATACTAACGCGTAAGCCGTGCAGCTGTGGTAAACATTCGCACTAATAGGGCGTCTGGAAACTAACTGTTGGAAAATAAAGACTTGTGCCCCCGAAGTCATTGTGTCTATTTTTTATTTATTGATTTAGTTATTGTGGCAAGTTAATGGCCTTCAGGTCTTCTCATACATCTTCCCTAAAATTCTATAATTTTATATTACATTATTTACAATAAGAATGTCACAAGTTACATCTAATACGAGGGGCGTTTGAAAAGCCCTAGCGAAGTCCGAGAGATAGCGGCGCGTATCGAGGTCATGTTTAGTTAATAGCATCTTTGGAAAGAACGCACATCAAGCTTCAGCCATATTGGTGTATTTTTTTGTGTTTGGCATCCGTGTGAATCAAGTCGTGATTGTCAAAAAATGGACGAAAAAGAATTTCGTTTGGTGATAAACATTACGGTGACTCTGCACCTTCGATTAGAACAGTTTATAAGTGGTTTCAAAATTTTCGGAGTGGCCACATGGGCACAAGTGATACTGAACGTTCTGGACGCCCTGTGGAGGTTACGACTCCAAAAATTAGTGATAACATCCATGATATGGTGATCGATGACAGAAGTGTTAAGGTGCGTGAGATTGCTAGTGCTGTGGGCATCTCGAATGAACGGGTACATAATATTTTGCATAAACATTTGGGCATGAGAAAGCTATCCGCAAGATGGGTTCCGCGATTTCTCACACTTGACCAAAAACGGAATCGTGTGAAGCGTTGTAAGGATTGTTTGCAGCTGTTCAGTAAAAATCCGCAGGACTTTAAACGTCGTTTCGTCACTGTGGATGAAACATGGATGCATTACTATACTCTTGAGACCAAACAACAATCTAAACAGTGGGTTACCGAGGGAGAATCTGCACCGAAAAAGGCGAAGACCGTTCCTTCGACCAGAAAGGTTATGGCGATTGTCTTTTGGGATTCGCATGCCATAATCGTCATCGACTATCTGGAAAAGGGTTAAACTACTACAGGTGCATATTATTCATCGTTATTGGACTGTTTGAAAATCGAGCTGCAAGAAAAAACGCCGGCGATTGGACCGCAAAAAATCCTTTTCCATGAAGTCAATGCACCAGCACACACCTCAGCAGTTGTGGTCGCAAAAGTAATGGAAATAGGAGTCCAACTCGTTTCACATCCAGCCTTTTCTCCATGCTTAGCTCCCTCGGGCTACTATTTGTTCTCCAATTTGAAGGAATGGCTGGCGGGAGAAAGATTTTATTCAAACGAGGAGGTGATTGCAGCAACTAACAGCTATTTTGCAGACTTGGACAATTCCTATTATTCGGAAGCTATCAACAAATTAGAACAGCATTGGACGAAATATATAATTCTAAAAAGAGACTATGTAGAAAAATGAAAAACTTTACCCCAAACACGTTAGTAGTTTTTATTTTTGCACGGACTTTTCAAACGCCCCTCGTATACAGGGTGATCCCTACTGACGTTCAAAAACCCCCGACGTGACGCAGATGAAGCTGACAGAAATAATTTAATACAAGACACATGGGGCCGCAAATGGCGGGAAGTACCCCAAAAGTGGACGACAAATGTTGAACATGTGACATCACCAGATGAGATACATCGCCGCACGTGCAGCGGTGAAACCTTTTGGTCTGTCGCACCTGATCATCTCAGTCCGAGTAGAGCATTCGCGTCGGTGTGGCTCCCGGCTTGCCTGCGCGACTGTAGCACGTGGGGCTCTAGGAACGAGCCTTGCGCCTGCCAGGCAGAATTTTTTTCATTGCTTGAGACAACTGTGTGTTTTCATTGAGGTACTGATTTATTAATTTATTTACCTGCTTCGCGGTCTCCTCTGGTTTACTGCAAAGTACAACGCAACAAAAACGTACCGCACTGCGTCTAAGTAAATGTGTATAAGCTTCCGAATTGCATCGTTACCAGTAAATGTACTAACTAATGTATGTAAACAAGAAAAGAAAGGACAAGAGGAAAGGAACACAGAAAAGAACATCTTTTCCTTGGTTACAGCGAGGACACTAAAGTAACTTCTATATTCACAACAGGTCACGTTTACAAAAGGTGTTCGATATATGCATCGCTTATTCCAGTGCAAGTACTGTATCACTTACTCATCCCTTCTTGCACATGGTCGAAAACATCCTCCGTGTTTTGGATGTAACGTCACATGTTTAATATCTGTCGTTCGCTTTTGGGGTATTTCCCGACATTTGCAGCTGCATGTGTCCTACATTAAATTACTTGCCTCAGCGTCATCTACGTCGTTTAGGGGTTTTTTAAACGTTAGGAAGAATCACCTTCCATATTCTAACATTTAGAAATTCATGTCATCAGTTTTCTGCTATATTAGCAGGTCCCTTGCCTCTCCATTTTCTGCGATCCATTGCTTCCTTCTTAAGGCTGCTGTATGTTGTACCTTCCATCATGTCATCCAGTATCTGGAATCTCTTCCTTCCTCGCTTCCTTTTCCCTTCTACATAACCTTCTAACACTGTTTTTATCAGTCCGTCATTCTTTCTTAATATATGCCCAATCCAATTTCTTTTCCTTCTTTTTATTACATCTAGTGACTCTTTTCTCTCCCACTCTTCTCAGTACCTCTTCATTTTTTACTCTGTCCATCCAACTTATCCTCCCCATCCTCCGCCATGTCCACATCTCAAAAGCCTCCAGCCTTTCTCTCTCTTTGTTCCTCAAAGTCCATGTTTCAGCGCCATACAGAAGAACACTCCATAAAGACATTTTATGATTCTCTTCCCGAGTTCTCTGTCCAGACCGCTGCAGAAAATTCTCCTTTTCTTATAAAATGCCTCTTTTTCCATTGCTTTCGTTGCTTTAATTTCTGTGATGCACTTCCAGTCGATGTCTATCCTGCTTCCGAGATACTTAAAATTTTACACCTTTCTAATATTTCTCCATTCAGTATAATTTTTATTTCTTTATTTCCTGCTAGTGCATATACTTTTGTTTTCTTTGTGTTAATTTTCATTCCATAATTTTTTTCCGTTAGCTTCAATGGTATCCACCAAATCCTGTAATTCTTTTTCCCTGTTGCTAGAAGGGCCATGTCGTCAGCAAACCTCAAACACCCTACTCTTCTTCCTCCAATTCAGAAATTACTATGACGTTAATAGTTCAGAAAAAAATTGTATTCGTTCATGAGAAGTACAGCAATACACACAAATTACAGGCAAGTACGAGATTTAAACTGTGAGCGCTAGCAGCAGTGGACGTGAAAGAAGGAGTTCAAGAAGAAGAGAAAGGGGAACCTGATAAAAATAATAATAACAATAGGGGAAAAGGAAGCTTTACGTCCGATGGAAAAATGAAAAGAGAATAAAAGCGTACGTGGAAGAAGATACGAGCATTTGCTTTACTGAAACTTCCTGGCAGATTGAAACTGTTTGCTGGATCGGTGTTCGAGCTCAGGTGTTTTCGCGTGCAAGTGTCCTAGAACAGAGGAATCCCAGCATGGCTGGCCGTTGTGGCCAAGTGGTTCTAGGCGCTTCAGTCTGGAACCGCGCGACCGCTACGGTCGCCGGTTCGAATACTGCCTCGGGCATGGATGTGTGTGATGTCCTTACGTTAGTTAGGTTTAAGTAGTTCTAAGTTCTAGGGGACTGATGACCACAGATGTTAAGTCCCATAGTGCTCAGAGCCATTGGAACCATTTTTTTGTACATGACGAGATCAAGTCCCTATTCGTTGTCCAGGAAGATAGTTTTGTGTGCTTACGTGATCGGATTGTCGAATGTTTTTTACGTCTTCAACTGACATTCTAAATGCAACGGAATGCTCTGCTTGCACTCTTGGAGTTTTATTACACATCTAAGAATACCATAAAAGAAGCAGATTACCTTCTCTGCAACATTTAATTCTTGGTTTTTGATGCCCAGCAGATTTACTAGCAGAGACTGAAGTAGATCGATATTTCCGTGTATTATAACTCGATCAAATAACGCGCCACCATATGGCACCTTCGGGCCGTAGCATGATAACGCTATCAGATTCAGGAGAAATATTATCCCATTGCCTCATCAGTGAAACACGCACGCGAACGCTACCGACACTAATACAATCTTAAAACTGGAGTAGCATTTTCTTCCAATCATTCCGAACACATCCAGCACATCGACTAAATATTACATCGGTCGACTTGCATGTGGTTAACACATTGTTCGTTATGTGGATTGTTCTCAAACCTTGACATGACAGGGATTGTTGCCAAATAGTAATACTCTACATCTTGAACTCTCCTTCGTGTAAAAGCAGTAGTATCCCGATTTCTCCGGCATCTATGAAGCATAGAAATTACATTGACGAAAATGACAAGTGTTATACCGTGACCGAACAGTAACAAACGGACACTCAGTTACACTTCCCAGTCACATTAATGTAACCACCTGTCAAAAGTCTGAATAATCACCTTTTGCAGTGGTCCTGGGTTCGATTCCCGGCCGGATTGGGGATTTTCTGTGCCCGGGAACTGCGTGTTTGTGTTGTCCTCATCATTTCATCATCATCATCATTCGTGACAGTGGCTAGATTGGACTGTGAAAACAAACTGGACTGTACGTCTGTTCAGTCTTACAAATTTCCAGCCGGCCGGAGTGGCCGAGCGGTTCTAGGCGCTACAGTCCGGAACCGCGTGATTGCTACGGTCGCAGGTTCGAATCCTGCATCGGGCATGGATGTGTGTGATGTCCTTAGGTTAGTTAGGTTTAAGTAGTTCTAAGTTCTAGGGGACTGATGACAGATGTTGAGTCCCATAGTGCTCAGAGTCATTTGAACCATTTGAAGCTGTGCACCATGTTGTGGATAGCGCCTGTTTGCTGTTTATTTATTTATTTATTTATTTACGTGTCAAGTTCCGTAGGACCAAATTGAGGAGCAAATCTCCAAGGTCATGGAACGTGTCAGTACATGAACTTACAACATAAAAGTAATAACAGATAAAAATAAATGTTCATAAACCTGAAAGAAAATCAGTCCATAAGTTTAAGCAAACGCTATCAGCAATACAATGAGAATCATCTTAATTTTTCAAGGAACTCCTCGACAGAATAGAAGGAGTGACCCATGAGGAAACTCTTCAGTTTCGATTTGAAAGCGCGTGGATTACTGCTAAGGTTTTTGAATTCGAGTGGCAGCTTATTGAAAATGGATGCAGCAGTATACTGCACACCTTTTTGCACAAGAGTTAAGGAAGTTCGATCCAAATGGAGTTTTGATTTCTGCCGAGTATTAACCGAGTGAAAGCTGCCTATTGTTGGAAATAAACTAATATTGGTAACAAGAAACGACAATAAGGAATATACATATTGAGAGGCCAAAGTCACAATACCCAGACTAGTGAACAGAGGTCGACAAGTGGTTCGTGAACTCTCACCACTTATTGCCCGAACCGCCCGTTTCTGAGCCAAAAATATACTCCTAGAATGGGAAGAGTTACCCCAAAACATAATACCGTACGACATAAGTGAATTTTAATAAGCAAAGTAGACTAATTTACGTATCGAAGTATCACTCACTTTCGATACCGTTCGAATAGTGAAAATGGCAGTATTAAGTCTTTGAACAAGATGTGGGCTTTCCACGACAGCTTACTATCTATCTGAACACCTAGGAATTTGAACTGTTCAGTTTCACTAATCATATACCCGTTCTGTGAGTTTAAAAAGTCAGGTTTTTTTTAATTGTGTGATAGGAACTGTAAAAACTGAGCCTTACTGTGATTTAACGTTAGTTTATTTTCTACAAGCCATGAACTGAGGTCATGTACTGCAATACTTGAAACCGAGTCAATGTTGCACACAACATCCTTTACTACCAAGCTAGTGTCATCAGCAAACAGAAATATTTTAGAGTTACCCATAATACTAGAGGGCATATCATTTATATAAATAAGGAACAGGAGCGGCCCCAACACTGATCCCTGGGGCACCCCCCACTTGACAGTACCCCACTCAGATCCCACATCACAGCCGTTATCAACATTGTGAATAATGACCTTTTGCTGCCCGTTGCTAAAGTAAGAGGTGAACCAATTATGAGCTACTCCCCTTATTCCGTAATGGTCCAACTTCTGGAGCAATATTGTGAGATCAACACAGTCAAATGCCTTTGTGAAATCAAAAAATACGCAAGCGTTCGAAACTGTTTGTTTAGCCCATCCAGTACCTCACAGAGAAAAGAGAATATAGCATTTTCAGTTGTCAAACGACTTCTAAAGCCGAACTGTACATTTGACAGCAAATCGTGTGATATAAAATGATCAATTAACCTCACATACACAGCCTTTTCGATAACTTTTGCAAACACTGATGGCATAAAAATAGGTCTAAAATTATCTACATTATCCCTTTCTCCCTTTTTATAAAGCGGCTTTACTACTGAGTACTTTAATCGCTCGGGAAACTGACCATTCCTAAAAGAAAAATTACAAATATGGCTAAATACAGGGCTAACATGTGCAGCACAGTACTTTAATATTCTACTAGACACTCCATCATAACCATGAGAGTCCTTAGTCTTCAGTGATTTTATTATTGACTCAATCTCCCTCTTGTCTGTATCACAGAGGAGTATTTCAGACGTCAATCTCGGAAAGGCATTTGCTAAGAAATTTATATTATTTCCTGTAGAAACTAAATTTTTATTTAATTCACCAGCAATGCTCAGAAAATGATTGTTAAATACTGTACATATATCTGATTTATCAGTAACAGAAATATTATTACTGCAAACTGACTTTATATCATCAACCTTGTGCTGCTGACCAGACACTTCCTTCACAACTGACCATATGGCTTTAATTTTATGCTGTGAATTAGCTATTCTATTTGCATACCACATACTTTTTGCCTTGCTAATAACATTTTTAAGCGCCTTACAATACTGTTTGTAATGGACTACTGTAGCTTGATTGTGACTACTTCAAACATTTTGATATAATTCCCGCTTTGTTCTACATGATATCCTTATCCCATTAGTCAGCCAACGGGGCTGTCCATTACTGCTAGTACCCCGTTTAGAATGTTCTAATGGAAAGCAACTCTCAAAGAGCATGAGAAATGTGTTATGGAAAGCATTGTATTTATCATCTATATTATCGGCACTATAAACATCTTGCCACTCTTGTTCCTTGACAAGTTTTGAAAAACTCTCTACTGCTGTTGGATTAACTTTCCTACGTAGTTTGTAATTAAATACGACATTGGTTTGAGCACAAAAACCTTTTTGTGTTAAAATTTGTGCATCATGGTCTGAAAGGCCATTCACCCTTTTACTAACAGAATGCCCATCTAGTAATGAAGAATGAATAAAAATATTGTCTATGACTGTGCTACTGTTGCCCTGCACCCTAGTTGGAAAAAACACAGTCTGCATCAGACCATATGAATTTAGGAGATCTACCAACATCCTTTTTCTTGCACAATCATGTACAAAATTAATATTGAAGTCACCACATATAACTGCTTTCTGGTACTTCCTACAAAGTGAATCAAGAACCCTCTCTAGCTTAAGCAAAAATGCTCTGAAGTCGGAGTTAGGGGACCTATAAACAACAGCAATTAGAAGTTTAGTTTCACTAAATTCAACTAATGCTGCACAACTTTCAAATATCTGATCAGTGCAGTGTCGTGATACGTCTATGGACTCGAAGGAAACACTGTCTTTTACGTACAGAGCCACTCCCCCACCCCGCAAGGAACTCCTTGAGAAACAGCCAGCTAATCTGTAGCCTGGTAAAGGAAGCCTCTGAATTATCAACTTATTTAAGTGGTGCTCTGATATACCAATAATTTCAGAGTTTATATCTATTAGCGGTTCACTAACTTTATCTCTAATATCTCTTATATTTTGATGAAATATGCTAATTCCTTCTCTACTTGGAAACATTACATCCTCTATAGGTGAGCCCTTAGTTAGAGGCACTCCCTTTAAGCAGGTATACCTATCAGCTGACTTCAGTCTAAAAAAGGTGCAGCTCTAACACCAACTACTACAGGAATTTTTGCACCGTATAACTCAATCACGGCGGTACGCGAACAACATTCAAACTTAGTCGTTCCGTAAATGTTTCCACCCATGGCCCAAAAACCAACGATCATGTCGGTTTGGACCTCAGAGAAATATCTCCGTTTCCGCATTATAACAACTGCACTGTTTTTCCGCGTCCCCCTGCCACGCTTCATATATCCTGCACCGCTAATGATGCCACCTGCCGTCTGTGAGTGGTTACTGCACGTTGAGTTGTAACATAGATGATGGTCGCATTGATGTGACTGTACCATGTATTTTCGTGTCTGTGGAATACGTTGATTATTGTCCTTATGCGAGCTCACTTTGCATAGAGAATAAGTCATTCCAAAAGATGAAGAATGGTGTGAGTGCAATACGGCTACTGGGTGCACCTAACATTACAGGAGTTTTTCAGGTGGAGATCGCAACACGACATGGTCTGGGGACTTGGACGTGCAGCTTCTTGCCATATTTCGGATTTTGAGGTAGTTCAGATCATTAGCGTGAGGGACATGTGAGCATCATACGGAAAGACCACACATATACAGGGTGTTTCAAAAATGACCGGTATATTTGAAACGGCAATAAAAACTAAACGAGCAGCGATAGAAATACACCGTTTGTTGCAATATGCTTGGGACAACAGTACATTTTCAGGCGGACAAACTTTCGAAATTACGGTAGTTACAATTTTCAACAACAGATGGCGCTGCAAGTGATCTGAAAGATATAGAAGACAACGCAGTCTGTGGGTGCGCCATTCTGTACGTCGTCTTTCTGCTGTAAGCGTGTGCTGTTCACAACGTGCAAGTGTGCTGTAGACAACATGGTTTATTCCTTAGAACAGAGGATTTTTCTGGTGTTGGAATTCCACCGCTTAGAACACAGTGTTGTTGCAACAAGACGAAGTTTTCAACGGAGGTTTAATGTAACCAAAGGACCGAAAAGCGATACAATAAAGGATCTGTTTGAAAAATTTCAACTGACTGGGAACGTGACGGATGAACGTGCTGGAAAGGTAGGGCGACCGCGTACGGCAACCACAGAGGGCAACGCGCAGCTAGTGCAGCAGGTGATCCAACAGCGACCTCGGGTTTCCGTTCGCCGTGTTGCAGCTGCGGTCCAAATGACGCCAACGTCCACGTATAGTCTCATGCGCCCGAGTTTACACCTCTATCCATACAAAATTCAAACGCGGCAACCCCTCAGCGCCGCTACCATTGCTGCACGAGAGACATTCGCTAACGATATAGTGCACAGGATTTATGACGGCGATATGCATGTGGGCAGCATTTGGTTTACTGACGAAGCTTATTTTTACCTGGACGGCTTCGTCAATAAACAGAACTGGCGCGTATGGGGAACCGAAAAGCCCCATGTTGCAGTCCCATCGTCCCTGCATCCTCACAAAGTACTGGTCTGGGCCGCCATTTCTTCCAAACGAATCATTGGCCCATTTTTCAGATCCGAAACGATTACTGCATCACGCTATCTGGACATTCTTCGTGAATTTGTGGCGGTACAAACTGCCTTAGACGACACTGCGAACACCTCGTGGTTTATGCAAGATGTTGCCCGGCCACATCGCACGGCCGACGTCTTTAATTTCCTGAAGGAATATTTCGAAGATCGTGTGATTGCTTTGGGCTATCCGAAACATACAGGAGGCGGCGTGGATTGGCCTCCCTATTCACCAGACATGAACCCCTGTGACTTCTTTCTGTGGGGACACTTGAAAGACCAGGTGTACCGCCAGAATCCAGAAAAAATTGAACAGCTGAAGCAGTACATCTCATGTGCATGTGAAGCCATTCCGCCAGACACGTTGTCAAAGGTTTCGGGTAATTTCATTCAGAGACTACGCCATATTATTGCTACGCATGGTGGATATGTGGAAAATATCGTACTATAGAGTTTCCCAGACCGCAGCGCCATCTGTTGTTGAAAATTGTAACTACTGTAATTTCGAAAGTTTGTCTGCCTGAAAATGTACTGTTGTCCCAAGCATATTGCAACAAACGGTGTATTTCTATCGCTGCTCGTTTAGTTATTATTGCCGTTTCAAATATATCGGTCATTTTTGAAACACCCTGTAGTTGTCTGCTGCGCAGTGATTGTAACGAAATAGACTTAGAATAACAATGTGGCAAGATGAGTAGGCATGTCTCCCCTTAGGAGGACTATACCAAGGGAAGATCGTGAGACTGTTCAGTCGGCGTTGATTAATAGATGGGTGATAACAGCTGAGATCCAGTGCAGAGGTTACAGGCAGGGTGTCATAACGAACCGTCGGGAACAGATTACTGGAAGCTGGGATGGGATCTCGATGTTGCCTTGCACCGTTCATCGCTGACACTATATCGGAAGCAACGCAGCGTTGCGTAGTATAGAGTCAGAGTCAACTGGAGTACTGAGTGGCATCTTGCGGGGTTTAGCGATGTGTCTCGCTTCTATTTGTAGTGGTCAGATCGACGCCATCGTCTCAGCAGACGGTGTGGTAAAACGTCACAAGAAGTAGCAATTCTACATACCTGTACTTCCCCGACAACTGGAATATAATGTGGGAAGCTGTTGGACGTGACAACTGCACTGATTTCGTAACTGTTGAAGGAAGGCTGGATCCTCACTGGTATTTGACCAGAATGGTAAACCGTATCGTGATAAACCCTCCATTACCAGGCTTCCAAATGGCAAATTCCAGCAGGACAATGCAAGCCCCAGAATGAATCTTTCACTCTGCGCTGATTTGACACTACCTAGTACATTGAAAACTTGTTCCAGTCTGGCACTCGAAACTGGGACTTTCGCGTTTCATGGACAAGTGCTCTACTTAGTGAGCTGTTAAAGCCCGACGCACGATCCGCCAACGCATCTTTACTTTCGCCAGTACCTCGTCTCCAACTTTCAAAATTCCAGAGAAACTCTCCTGCAAACCTTGTGGGACTTGCACTCCTGGAAGAAAGTATAGTGTGGAAACATGGCTTAGTCATGCCTGAAGACTTTTTCTAGAATGAATTTTCACCATGTTGCGGTATACTTTCTCGCACATTAAAACTTAATGTCGGACCAGAACTCGAAACTACAGACAGGTTGTGGTTAATCCATGTCTCCGAAATATCTTTCCTTCCAGGAGTGCTAGTCCCGCAAGCTATGCAAGAGAACTTCTGTAAAGTTTGAAATGTCGGAGATGAGGCACTGGCGGAAGTTAAGCTGTCAGGACGGCTCTTCAGACGTGCTCGGGACAGCTCACTCGATAGAGCACTTGTCCGCTAAACGCAGAGGTCACAAGTTCCAGTCTCAGTCCGGCACACAGTTTTAGTCTGCCGGGAAGTTTACCCACACTGTAGTTCACATAGCAGACGCGTTGAGAACTGTACTTATCCTTGACTGGTCTCTCCAGTCTGCTGATTTGTCACTAACAGAGTACGGCTGGGACGCGAGAGGAACACTTATGCTTTCATACCAACCTCCAGCCAGCATTCGTTTTGAAGTGATGTGTTCCACACACGGCAATAAATTCGTCAAGATGACTTTGTAAGTCTGTTTGCTTCTATGCCATAAAGAACAGGAGTGTCTCCGTACATAGTTATTCAATACAACAAAGAAAAATGACATTCATTAATCCACATTAAAGTTGTCCTTAGCACAAAAGGGGGTGCACAATGCTGGAACAATAATTTTTGATCACTTACCTAGTGACATAAAATATCTGAGAAACAGTAAAGTAAAATTTGAAAAAAAACTGCAAAACTTTCTCATTGAGGACTCCGTGAGTTCTGTTAAATAATTTCTATTGTAAGGTGTAGAAGGTGGTGGGCAGGTATTACTAACTCACATTTTTGCATAATTTTAAGCCGCGCGGGGCAGCCGCGCGGTTTGAGGCGCCTTGTCACGGCTCCCCCCGTCGGAGGTTCGAGTCCCCCCTCGGGCATATATATATATATATATATATATATATATATATATATATATATATATATATATATATATGTGTGTGTGTGTGAGTGTGTGTGTGTGTGTGTGTGTGTTCTCCTTAGCGTAAGTTAGTTTAAGTTAGATTGAGTAGTGCGTAAGCTTAGGGATCGATGACCTCAGCAGTTTGGTCCCATAAGACCTTACCACAAATTTCCAAATTTATAATTTTAAAAAACTTGTAGATGTTTACCTTTTAGCAATGTTTAGAAACTAATTTGCGATGTGAATGAAAAATTACTTGTTCCACATCGTTACGATTTATCGTACAAATGATCTATGCAACATGAAACTAATTAAATACTTCATATGGGTGCTGATTATGGACATCTGTTCCAAATGGAATGAAATTTGAGTGATTTAATATGAGTCATGTGATGAACATCTAACGAAGTCTGATAAATGTCTGACTGGTTCTTCGTGGTGTAACACTTTCCACTAGCGCAAGTGTAAAAATAATATTTAACTTCGATGAAGCTGTGCATCAAAATACTGGAGCAGCTTTTTGTCTGTAAGAGTTGGTAGGTGTGACTGGCTGATAAATCGTGCAGCGGAACGTCTAAACGTACAATGATGAGTCAAAACATTATGAACATTGTGAGACTGACTGCCGCCTGCTGGCGTAACTGTCACGTGACGCGGTAAGACAAGAGCATAAGCGGAGGAGTGACGAACGGGGAATATTGTTGCGACGTTGCTGGTCGCAAACGGGAAAGTCCACTGACATTATCCACTTTGACAAAGGGCAGACTATGAAACTTCCTGGCGGATTAAAACTGTGTGCCCGACCGAGACTCGAACTCAGGACCTTTGCCTTTCGCGGGCAAGTGCTCTACCATCTGAACTACCGAAGCTCAGATGGTAGAGCACTTGCCCGCGAAAGGCAAAGGTCCTGAGTTCGAGTCTCGGTCGGGCACACAGTTTTAATCCGCCAGGAAGTTTCATATCAGCGCACACTCCGCTGCAGAGTGAAAATCTCTTTCTGGAAAGGGCAGACTGTTAAGGCACGGCGCCTGGGAACGAGCAT
Source organism: Schistocerca nitens (assembly GCF_023898315.1). NCBI lineage: Eukaryota > Metazoa > Arthropoda > Insecta > Orthoptera > Acrididae > Schistocerca > Schistocerca nitens. The sequence continues at coordinate 550,329,042 of NC_064615.1, forward strand.
CTCGGAAATGTCAAAACTGGTCCGGTGTTCGCGCGCTATGATCGTGAGCGTCTGCGGAGAGAGGTTGAAGGACGAGGAAGGCACGAGGACGCGATATGTTGTTGGACGTCCACGCTACATCACACAACGTGGAGTTGTGGGGTTTGCTCGCTCTGTAAACCAGGAATGGCAGCGGTCTGTGGCAGAACTGACGACAGGGTGCAATGCTGGTGCAAGTACAAGAGCTTCGGAACACAGTGTTCAGTGCACAGTGTTGAACATGCGGATCAGAAACAGACGACCCCTATCCGCTCCCATGTTGACCCAAGGACTTAATCACGACTGCAGTGCTCACGGTCTCATAAGAGATTCGACCGTGGATCGGTGGAAACGTATCGCCTAGTCTGAATAATGTTTCTCGTTACACCAGTTCTACGGGCGCGTCCGGATACGCTGTGACACAGGCGAACGACTTCTCGAAAAGTCCACCGCGCCACGGATACAGACCGTTAGGGGCATTATTTATTTATTTATTTATTTATTTAACCTGGCAAGATTAGGGCCATCAGGCCCTCTCTTACATCTAACCAGGCATTCTACTTATTTTACATTCATATGTTTTAGTAGGCATGTTAAACTACATCTAGTACAAAAAGTGAAATAAATAATTTGAAAGGTACACCTGGAAAAATACATACATATAGAGTTTATATTCTTAGATCACAAGTACTGTTATAATTAGACATTATTGAAGAGACAGATTTTAGATAGGTGTGCTGGCAGCAGGGAGTATGAGAGAGACTCATGGTGAAGGGAGGAGAAGAATAGAGAGACATGATGAAACATAATTAAGGAAATATAAAGGAAAAGAAGATTGCGTGGCTAATAGAGATAGATGAAGAGGAAGGCATCTCAGGAGCAAGATAGCTTTGCTATTTGACAGATGAGGGGATTGCCTTTGTACATTAATTTTGTGGAGAACTTTATGAGGATGATAGTAGGAAATGCTTCAACTTCTTCTTAAAAGCAGCAGGAGATTGAATTTTGCGGAAGGTAAGGGGCAGTTTGTTCCAGAGGCGGACAGCGGCAACTGAGAAGGAGTTTGCAAAAGTTTTTGTTTTGTGAGTGGGCACAGTTAGGATACCAAATAAGAGTGACCTCGTGTTTCGATTATGATGACATGACAGGTTTTTAATCTCTGAAGCAAGGTACTGGGGTGCTTGCGCGACGAGGAGTCGGTGGAGTAGACATAGAGTGTGGTAGTCACGCAATTTGTCCGGCCGCAGCCACCCTAGCTCGGAGTATGAAGCACTAACATGATCATATCGGCGAATGTTGCAGGTGAAACGCACACAGGCATTCATGGTTAGCTCTAGCCGTCTTTTGTTTTCACTATTCATGCCTTGTTGAATCACATCACAATAGTGGAGGTTCGGTAGAACGAGTGCTTGCACGAGCTGGCGTTTCAAGTCCTGTGGAAATATGTTCCGAAACTTTTTGAGAGCGTAGAGACAAGCAGACGTCTTTCGGCACACTGCGACTGTATTCTCCGCCCAGTTGAGATGCTCATCCAAAGTGACACCCAAGTTCTTCACTGTTTTCTGATATGGTATTGGAGTACCGTCGAGCAGAATAGGAGGTAGCCGTTCGCGGAAATCTTTATTATGCTATGGCAAAACATTCTCCTGGTCTAAATGGTTCAGATAGCTCTGAGCACTACGGGACTTAACATCTGAGGTCATCAGTCCCCTAGAACTGAGCACTACGTAAACCTAACTAACCTAAGGACGTCACACACATCCACGCCCGAGGCAGGATTCGAACCTGCAACCGTAGCGGTAGCGCGGTTCCAGACTGAAGCGCCTAGAACCGATCGCCCACACCGGTCGGCATTCTCCTGGTCTCCCACGGGACCTGCATTAGTAGTCGAAGGCTAATGTGGACCATCTACATCCCTGCATGCCTCACCTTCCCCGAAGGTAGTGGCAGCTTCTAGCAGGATAACCATCCCTCTGGGATCTGGAGAATAATATCGGTCGCCAGCTCTGCGCACACAAACCACCGGCCTGTCAGTTACAGGAATCCCATGACCTGTACGTAGACATACACTACTGGCCATTAAAATTGCTACGCCGAGAAGAAATGCAGATGACAAACGGGTATTCATTGGACAATATATTATACTACAACTGACATGTGATTACATTCTCACGCAATTTGGGTGCATAGATCCTGAGAAATCAGTACCCAGAACAACCACCTCTGGCCGTAATAACGGCCTTAATACACCTGGGCAATGAGTCAAACAGAGCTTGGATGGCGTGTACAGGTACAGCTGCCCATGCAGCTTCGACACGATACCACAGTTCATCAAGAATAGTGACAGGCGTATTGTGACGACCCAGTTGCTCGGCCACCATTTACCAGACGTTTTCAATTGGTGAGAGATCTGGAGACCAGGGCAGCAGTCGAACGTTTTCTGTACCCAGAAAGGCCCGTACAGGACCTGCATCGTGCGGTCGTGCATTATCCTGCTGAAATGTAGGGTTTCGCAGGGATCGAATGAAGGGTAGAGCCACGGGTCGTAACACACCTGAAATGTAACGTCTACTGTTCAAAGTGCCGTTAATTCGAACAAGAGGTGACCGAGACGTATAACCAATGGCACCCCATACCAGCACGCCGGATGATACGCCAGTATGGCGATGACGAATACAGGCTTCCAATGTGCATTCACCGCGATGTCGCCAAAAACAGATGCGACCATCATGATGCAGTAAACAGAACCTGGATTCATCCGAAAAAATGACGTTTTGCCATTCGTGCACCCAGGTTTGTCGTTGAGTACACCATCGCAGGCGCTCCTGTCTGTGATGCAGCGTCAAGAGTAACCGCTGCCATAGTCTCCGAGCTGATAGTCCATGCTGCTGCAAACGTCGTCGAACTGTTCGTGCAGATGGTTGTCTTGCAAACGTCCTCATCTGTTAACTCAGGGATCGAGACGTGGCTGCACGATCCGTTACAGCCATGCGGATAAGATGCCTGTCATCTCGACTGCTAGTGATACGAGGCCGTTGGGATCCAGCACAGCGTTCCGTATTACCCTCCTGAACCCACCGATTCCATATTCTGCTAACAGTCATTGGATCTCGACCAATGCGAGCAGCAATGTCGCGATACGATAAAACGCAATCGCGATAGGCTACAATCCGACCTTTATCAAATTCGGAAACGTGATGGTACGCATTTCTCCTCCTTACACGAGGCATCACAACAACGTTTCACCAGGCAACACCGGTCAACTGCTGTTTGTGTATGAGAAATCGGTTGGAAACTTTCCTCATGTCAGCGCGTTGTAGGTGTCGCCACCGGCGGCAACCTTGTGTGAATGCTCTGAAAAGCTAATCATTTGCATATCACAGCATCTTCTTTCTGTCGGTTATATTTCACCTCTGTAGCACGTCATCTTTATGGTGTAGCAATTTTAATGGCCAGTAGAGTAGATGGTGATGTTTGGTTTGTGGGGCGCTCAACTGCGCGGTAATCAGCGCCCGTACAAAGTCTCAATTTTTACACAGTCCAATTTTGACACTGACACGAATGATTATGATGAAACGATGAGGACAACACAAACACACAGTCCCCCGGGCTGAGAAAATCCCAAACCCAATCTGGAATCGAACCTGGGACCCCGTGATCCAGAGGCAGAAATACTAACCACTAGACCACGAGCTGCGGACTCGAATATCGATGGATGGCAGTTGTTATTAGTTAATATGTTGCCGATGTAATGATACCACGAAATAGCGCATGTGCTGTGGGGGAGGTCAAAGGAAACGGATTTTAAATGAGCTATTTTCCTGTTATGTAATTTCCTGTTATGTTTTATTCTCTATTTTTTTGTTGTTATTTATTACTTTATTCATGAAATGTATTTGCAGATTGTCGATGAGGTACCACAACAGCTATACAATTAATAGGAAACGAATGAAAATTTGTGCCAGACTGGGACTCGTACCCAGATTTCCTGCTTGTCACAAGCAGTCGCCTTAACCACTTCGGCTATCCATGCGCACTTCCCAGGTTGATTCAAACCTCCATTTGCCGCACTGTCTACATGCCCTGATCTTCACACATTACGTGATTCTCTCATCAGCGAACACTCTCCCCGTTGCAGAAATTACTTAATGTGCGAGCACAATGGGAAGCAGACGCTGGAACATTTGGAGATTTGAGTTGGTCCTAGAAGCATGCTCGGACAGCCGAATTGGTTACGGCGATCGCTCACGATAACCGGCAAATGCAGATTCGAGTCCCGGTTCGGCACAAATTTCCATTTGTTTCCAGTAAATTGTATAGCTGTTGTGGTACCGTATTTGCAGTCTGCAAATACATTTCATGATTTAATATGGCCGGCCGCGGTGGCCGAGCGGTTCTAGGCGCTTCAGTCCAGAACCGCTGACTGCTACGGTCGCAGGTTCGAATCCTGCCTCGGGCGTGGATGTGTGTGCTGTCCTTAGGTTAGTTAGGGTTCAGTAGTTCCAATTTCTAGGGGACTGATGACCTCAGATGTTAAGTCCCATATCGCTTCGAGCCATTTTTTGATTTAATAGGACTATCGACTGTCAGCGGTTTCCGTTCCTTCGGTCATGCATGCACGTCCAAAGGAACGTTGCATCATACTATACAGACGCTGTCAAATACAGACACTGCACTAACGGATTGCTTTATTGTCATTTTTGGCAGCCATTAAATTCTTACTGAGTTTCAAGCTTCCAAAATTGTCAGGTAATTAAAGCGTCTACAAGACTATGGTTCATTGAACAGTCTTGAAATTGATTTACCTAATCACAAACAATTACTATTCTATCGTTCTTGACTAAAAGAATAAGTATTTCTAGTTTTCTGGGGAATAAGTCAAAAGTGGCAAACGAAACAGTGGGAAAGACAGCATAAATTCCAGCGGAAGAGCAGACCCTGCCTCATAAATGCAGTAACAAGCTATTCCGATAAGGAAATATGATGGTTATTTGCAATTGATCACAGAGGCGCAGATAATGTTCAGATCGGAAAGTAAATTTTGCTGAGGAAGTGATGTGCCTCATCTTTAATTCATACCACTGAAGACCCTTGTCTAGGGATGACCTAGTCCCCTTTGAAATAACCACTTGCTCAGCAGAAGCAACGGATTTCGATTATATTAATCTATCTGCCCGATAACAGTTCACCTACACGATCCACAATGAATCGCGTGCATTCGGGAGTGTAGAAGTCGCTAGAAATTCTCGGTAGTTAAAATGATTGCGGTGTAGGGAGTGGTGAAGAAAGCTCACCATTTCATTTTATTTTGTTCCCCGTGTAAGAGGTCTTTCTTGATTGTTGAGTTACATTTTTTATCTCACTGTCATATTCTTTCAGATATAATATAAAGGAAAAACTAATGCTTTATGTGAATAGAGTCTTCCATATCCTTTACAGAGTACTGCCGTCACGGCTGTTACTGCATTGTCTTGTTGTTCTCCGTGACACTTCCTTTCAAAATATGTATGCCCTTCCTCGTTTGTTATCGGCTGTTACTGCATTGTCTTGTTGTTCTCCGTGACACTTCCTTTCAAAATATGTATGCCCTTCCTCGTTTGTTATCTCGTTTTCCCGTGCATCAATCCTCTAGGTCACGGATGCTTCTGCTATTCTCCGTACAGCACCGCTGCTTTGCAAACCCCCACCCTCGACGAGTAAATGCGGCGCTCTGTTAAATGAGTAACTATAATCAGTTCAGTATGAATGTCTCCCATTTTTCCAGTATACTCTATTTTAACTATAGAATAATTTAGGTACATTATTGTAGCAGAGGTCACATCAGTAATAAAAAGCAGTTGCAACCAATACTCATTCAATGGTGTAGCTAGTAACAATTAACTTTGTATTGAAGTAGTATTTCTCTTATTTAGTTCCTTTTTATACGCGTGTTGATAAGGAAGAACAGCAATATATCTTGGTGAATTAATTTTTATCTGTATGTATTCCGCTTCTTCCTTGCTGAAATCAGGCGCTTTTAAGAACGTATTTGTAGTAAGTACAGTATTTTCGGAGCTGTGAAATCAGAAAGATGGTAATTTTTTTAATGAAAGACAAGGTTGTTCCGAGAAAATGCTACTGAATTCGCTGAAACTCACACGTGGAACCTGGACTGCGCTTTTGACCATGTGCTGGAGAACTGCTAAGAAAACCGCTTGGGGATCGGTAAGGAGAGTGGCAGAAGTTGCTGACAGGATTGCGATAGGGAAGGTAAATGTTCGACTTCGATTTATTGGGAGAATTTTAGGGAAGTGTGCTTCACCTGTAAAGAAGACCGCAAATAGGACGCTAGTGCGACCTGTTCTTTAGTACTACCAGGTCAGATTAAAGGAAGACATTGAAGCAGTTGAGAGGCGGGCTGCTAGAATTGTTACTGGTAGATTCAAACAACACGGAAGTGCTACGGACATGCTTCAGGAACTCAGATGGGAATCGCTGGAGGTAAGGCGACGTTCTTTTCGGGGAGCGTTGTAGAGAAAAATTAGAGAAACGGCATTTGAAGCTGGCTGCAGAACGATTCTACTGCCTCCAACGTACATGGCGTGTAAGGACCACGAAGATAAGATACGAGAAATTAGGGTTCATATGGAGGCATACAGACAGTAGTTCTTCCCTCGCTCTGTTTGCGAGTGGAAAAGGAAAGGAAATTACTAGTAGTGGTACGGGGTACACTCCGCCACTCGCCGCACGGCGGATTGCGGAGTATCTATGTAGGCAGATGTAGAACAGTTTGTTACGAACCAACTTTGTTGTGCCATGACACAGTAAATGCTGGCCTCGACCTGTAGCGCCATGTCATGGACTTCCAAGTTCACTGGAGACGCGTTCTCGAGACTTGTTTCTTGGACAAGTAGTTCTACGGGCTTCTTTTTCAAGTCGCACGAAAAGTGATACAGTTACAATACTGATTTGTCTACATCTACATCCATACTCCGCAAACAACCTGACGGTGCGTGGCGGAGGGTACTTTCAGTACATCTATCGCTTCTCCCTTCTGTTCCAGTCTCGTATTGTTCGTGGAAAGAAGGATTGTCGGTATGCCTCTGTGTGGGCTCTAATCTCTCTGATTTTATCCTCATGGTCTCTTCGCGAGATATACGTAGGCGGGAGCAATATACTGCTTGACTCCTCGGTGAAGGCATGTTCTCAAAACTTCAACAAAAGCCCGTACCGAGCTACTGAGCGTCTCTCCTGCAGAGTCTTCCACTGGAGTTTACACTCCTGGAAATTGAAATAAGAACACCGTGAATTCATTGTCCCAGGAAGGGGAAACTTTATTGACACATTCCTGGGATCAGATACATCACATGATCACACTGACAGAACCACAGGCACATAGACACAGGCAACAGAGCATGCACAATGTCGGCACTAGTACAGTGTATATCCACCTTTCGCAGCAATGCAGGCTGCTATTCTCCCATGGAGACGATCGTAGAGATGCTGGATGTAGTCCTGTGGAACGGCTTGCCATGCCATTTCCACCTGGCGCCTCAGTTGGACCAGCGTTCGTGCTGGACGTGCAGACCGCGTGAGACGACGCTTCATCCAGTCCCAAACATGCTCAATGGGGGACAGATCCGGAGATCTTGCTGGCCAGGGTAGTTGACTTACACCTTCTAGAGCACGTTGGGTGGCACGGGATACATGCGGACGTGCATTGTCCTGTTGGAACAGCAAGTTCCCTTGCCGGTCTAGGAATGGTAGAACGATGGGTTCGATGACGGTTTGGATGTACCGTGCACTATTCAGTGTCCCCTCGACGATCACCAGTGGTGTACGGCCAGTGTAGGAGATCGCTCCCCACACCATGATGCCGGGTGTTGGCCCTGTGTGCCTCGGTCGTATGCAGTCCTGATTGTGGCGCTCACCTGCACGGCGCCAAACACGCATACGACCATCATTGGCACCAAGGCAGAAGCGACTCTCATCGCTGAAGACGACACGTCTCCATTCGTCCCTCCATTCACGCCTGTCGCGACACCACTGGAGGCGGGCTGCACGATGTTGGGGCGTGAGCGGAAGACGGCCTAACGGTGTGCGGGACCGTAGCCCAGCTTCATGGAGACGGTTGCGAATGGTCCTCGCCGATACCCCAGGAGCAACAGTGTCCCTAATTTGCTGGGAAGTGGCGGTGCGGTCCCCTACGGCACTGCGTAGGATCCTACGGTCTTGGCGTGCATCCGTGCGTCGCTGCGGTCCGGTCCCAGGTCGACGGGCACGTGCACCTTCCGCCGACCACTGGCGACAACATCGATGTACTGTGGAGACCTCACGCCCCACGTGTTGAGCAATTCGGCGGTACGTCCACCCGGCCTCCCGCATGCCCACTATACGCCCTCGCTCAAAGTCCGTCAACTGCACATACGGTTCACGTCCACGCTGTCGCGGCATGCTACCAGTGTTAAAGACTGCGATGGAGCTCCGCATGCCACGGCAAACTGGCTGACACTGACGGCGGCGGTGCACAAATGCTGCGCAGCTAGCGCCATTCGACGGCCAACACCGCGGTTCCTGGTGTGTCCGCTGTGCCGTGCGTGTGATCATTGCTTGTAGAGCCCTCTCGCAGTGTCCGGAGCAAGTATGGTGGGTCTGACACACCGGTGTCAATGTGTTCTTTTTTCCATTTCCAGGAGTGTATCTATCATCTCCGTAACGCTTTCGCGGTTACTAAATGATCCTGTAACAAAGCGCGCTGCTCTCCGTTGGATCTTCTCTATCTCTTCTATCAACCCTATCTGGTACGGATCCCACACTGGTGAGCAATATTCAAGCAGTGGGCGAACAAATGTACTGTAACCTACTTCCTTTGTTTTCGGTTTGCATTTACTTAGGATTCTTCCAATGAATCTCAGTCTGGCATCTGCTTTACCAACGATCAACTTTATATGATCATTCCATTTTAAATCACTCCTAATGCCTACCACCAGATAATTCATGGAATTAACTGCTTCCAGTTGTTGACCAGCTATATTGTAGCTAAATGATAAAGGATCTTTCTTTCTATGTATTCGCAGCACTTGTCTACATTGAGATTCATGCGTCAATTCCTTGCAGATCCTCCTGCATTTCAGTACAATTTTCCATTGTTACAAACTCTCGATATACTACAGCATCATCCGCAAAAAGCCTCAGTGATCTTCCGATGTTATCCACAAGGTCATTTATATATTTTGTGCATAGCAACGGTCCTACGACACTCCCCTGCGGCACACCTGAAATCACTCTTACTTCGGAAGACTTCTTTCCATTGAGAATGACATGCTCCGTTCTGTTATCTAGGAACTCTTCAATCCAATCACACAATTGGTCTGATAGTCCATATGCTCTTACTTTGTTCATTTGTCTGTTGGATCGCCACAGACAGAAAAAAGGTAGCTTCAGAGACATGCACATTGCTGAGTTTTATATTTCATGTTGCAGATGGTAAGTCTAATTAACATAGTTATGTTGCTTACATATGTTACAGCACTCGCACCAATGCAAAGAAGGACCTGCTTCAAAAGATTCACGCACCACTCGATTGTTAGCAAGAGAGTAGGGCGAAGTAGAACTGGATCAGATTGGGTGGCTCCGCTACTATCGCAACCCAAGTGTTGGTCTTTGGCGATTTGCCGTTCCAGTATATTGAAATGCCGGGCAGTTTCCCTGTCTCTGCCTTTGACCATAGTACACAGTTATAGTACGAACACATACAGTCTCATACACTAAGATGACGTAAATGACTTGTTCCCCAGAGAATAAGAGCTAGTGATTCCCGTGACACTCAGGGCATGCAGCCAGAGAACAAAACAAAACAGTTGGCTGCTGGTAAAAGAGAGATTCCAGGAAAAAATAACCGTAACAAGCAACAAGAACAATCGAATTTTGTAAATGGTGTTTGGATGAGATAGTGAACAGCCTCGATAATCTGAGCATTCACTATAGTTAGAGGTCTGCGCGGATAAGGAAAGTGCAATCCGCATCCGCACCGCATGCGCAAGGTCCTAATCCGCAACCGCATCCGCAGAAATTAATCCGCATCCGCAAGTTCCTTATCCGCATCCGCATATATTTACGTTTTGAATGAGTAATTAATATTAATAGACGGTAGTACTTAGAATTATGGTATGTAATGACATAGTTATTGTTAAGGTGCCATTTCTGCGACAACTTAACTACTTTTGACTTCTTAAATCACAGGAAAGGCTCTATACCTACTCTAAAGCAGACCATTCCAAACAGGAAAGCATTGGCGCTCCGGAGGACACACAGTAGCGGCTCGGATCTCGTGAGATTGGAAACGCTATTTAAAAAAATAAAATTCAATGTAATAGTATTAAATGATGAAAATACGTGTATAGAAACAATTAAATTTCGCTGCTCTTGTGCCAAGGCAGCTGAAAATGACGATGGTTTTAAACTGTTACTAGCACATTGCATCATTTACCGACAGTTTTTTTGTACTCACTGCTTGGATGTGTCTAATTTTGAAGCCATTCATGTCAGCTGATGATTATATTATAGCTTACGCGTTCATTCCTCGTCATTTCCAGGTGAAAATATTTACGGTATTAGGCCTACACAGCAAAACGCTGGCGCACCTGTGAAAAAGTTAAACTGCCAGCAATAATTGACGTTGTCTGGAAGTAATAACTCGTCTTCCGAAGAGTGACAACAAAATCAGTGGTTACAGAAATTAGGAGTCCATTTAGCATTTGCTAAAAATACGATCGAAATTTCGAACCTCACCTTTTGGCTGATTTATCGAATTAAGTCCTAGCGATAAATGAAATGTCTGTTTCATTCTCAACTAAACAAAGTTTTTCACACTTTAAAACATCCTCAACATTGGTCTAAATTACTAAGACAAAATTTGAAGTAGATTTCGCAGTTAATACTTTCAATGTTAAAAAATAATTTTTTTCAGAGTTTTATGGAACTGCAAACGATTTCAAGATGTCTATATAAAAACCACTGTCCCGTAATTTCAAATATTAGGCACTGTTCCCTGTTAAGCAATACCGAGTTACAGTTAAAATGTTCACTTTTGTTACGAATTTCAGCCCTTATCTTTACTAATTGGCTGGTAAATTAAAAGACACATTATTATTTTGGATGATTTGAATATTTTGTAAGTTTTCAATGTGATCAGAATAATCTTTCACGGGCTATCGCAGTCACAGCTTGTTGGTGGTCGTGGGCCGTAGTTTGAAGTCCCACTTGTATTTAATTACAAGGCCCGCCGTGCCACCGTTTCGGCCGGGCTGTTTCACTGTTCACAAAGAGCGACAATGCTCGGCGGCTGCAAATGTTACTGTAGCGCACGCTAAAATTTAGGTGCGCACTTATGAGATCATCATTACCTAGTTTAATAACATTGACGTATTAGCTGTGGAATGTTCTTGTTGCGAAGAGTAAAAACTTAAAATTGAGCTCTTTAATATGAAAATTACAACAAAACAAATTGCTTGTTAAATATTTCCTTCTTTTACCTAATGCTACATAAATGTTCTTGTTGTCAATAGTAAAAATACTAACAAAATTGTTGAGGAAATTCTTTACTATAAATATTACATCTACATCTACATACATACTCCGCAATCCACCATATGGTGCGTGGCGGAGGGTACCTCGTACCACAACTAGCATCTTCTCTCCCTGTTCCACTCCCAAACAGAACGAGGGAAAAATAACTGCCTATATGCCTCTGTACGAGCCTTAATCTCTCTTATCTTATCTTTGTGGTCTTTCCACGAAATGAAAGTTGGCGGCAGTAAAATTGCACTGCAGTCAGCCTCAAATGCTGGTTCCCTAAATTTCCTCAGTAGCGATTAACGAAAAGAACGCCTCCTTTCCTCTAGAGACTCCCACCCGAGTTCCTGAAGCATTTCCGTAACACTCGCGTGATGATCAAACCTACCAGTAACAAATCTAGCAGCCCGTCTCTCAATTGCTTCTATGTCCTCCCGCAATCCGACCTGATAGGGATCCCAAACGCTCGAGCAGTACTCAAGAATAGGTCGTATTAGCGTTTTATAAGCTGTCTCCTTTAAAGATGAACCATATCTTCCCAAAATTCTACCAATGAACCGAAGACGACTATCCGCCTTTCCCACAACTGCCATTACATGCTTGTCCCACTTCATATCTCTCTGCAATGTTACGCACAAATATTTAATCGACGTGACTGTGTCAAGCGCTACACTACTAATGGAGTATTCAAACATTACAGGATTCTTTTTCCTATTCATCTGCATTAATTTACATTTATCTATATTTAGAGTTAGCTGCCATTCTTTACACCAATCACAAATCCTGTCCAAGTCATCTTGTATCCTCGTACAGTCACTCAACGACGATACCTTCCCGTACATCACAGCATCATTAGCAAACAGCCGCACATTGCTATCCACCCGGTCCAAAAGATCATTTATGTAGATAGAAAACAACAGCGGACCCACCACACTTTCCTGGGGCACTCCAGATGATACCCTACCTCCGATGAAATATTACAATAAAAACTCATAAGCTTCAGATTAAATATTTTCATCTTCTGCTTGCTTCTGATCCAAATTCTGTAAAAGAAGGAATCAGATGAAAAAAATTGTAACTAATTCAGATAAGCCCAAAGAATGCAGTGAAGTAAGAGAAACTGTACAAGTACCTGTTGACTTTGGAAGATTACGATGCAGGAACATGATGTCATCAATCGTCTGTGGCTTCAAAGACGTGCGTCGGTCCTGCATTATTTGTCCCGCAGTAGAGCAGCTTCTCTCAGATGGCGCGCTGTACGCTGGAATGCAGTGCACGATGTATGCGAGTTTGGAAAGACGCGGATAGACGTTTTCACGTCCATGCCACCAAGCTATCAGGTCGATGCCTTCCGAAAATTGGACTTTATCATTCGTATTTCTTAGAATTTCGTCTGACGCAAAGTCAAGATCTCTCGTCGATTCATCTTCTGAGGAATCTTCAAATTGATTAAAAAGTAAGTCTTCTGTTTTTTGCAGGAATTCCAGATGTTGTTTCCTCCTTATCTCTTAACTGTGGACAATTTGTCGCTACACAATTTTTCGCTTCCTTTACAACTTCATCTTTTTCGGCACTGCTAAGAGCTTTTAGGTTTTTATATTTTGGATTCAAAAACGTTGCAAGTTTATGGGTTACTATTATTTCCCATTTGCTGATTAAAATATATTTGCCTGTACTCTTTAAATCTATCAGAAATGGGCTGCCGCCATCATTTTTTTCAAGAAGGAGAGAAGTTTTAACTTCCACAACACACGTAAATAAAGTGTAGGGGTTTTGGAGGCATCGAGATCACAAGAAGCTATTTTAAATGGTGTCAGAAAGGTTATTATATCTTACAACATCCTCTTGTCTATAGAATCAATCAAATTATCTTGATTTTTCTCTGAAAAAATTGACAGAACTTCAAACCATTATGAATTAATAGACTCAAACATATCCAATTTACTGTTCCATCATGTGTCTATATCTCCTTTCAATGACTTCTGAAGGCGATTCTGAAGACCAGATCTTTTAAAGAAAGTTGTGATAGCTCGACAGGAATTTATTAGTAGCTGCACGTCACTCTTCTCCTGGAGTCGTGTGCTCCAGCACAGTATTAAGAATGTGTGCTGAGCACGAGAGCCTCTTGTATTGGCGAAGTGCTGCCACAGCATTTGGACCTCTATCCGTAACAAACACGATGTTATTCACAGCACTGAATAAATCGAACGACCGTAGTATCTTAATTAATTCAAGTTTAATGTTTTCTCCTGTTTTTTAATCTCACTCTCAAAATTTCTGGTGCACAACACTCGATCCTCAAGTTTCACTTCTTCATAATTAACATAATGTTCAGTCACTCCCATATAGTTTATTTTACGGTACTAATCAGTCCATAAATCGACAGTTAGTGCTCTAACTATATCTCTGAATATATTCTTCACATCAGCGGAGACAGTTTCACGCAGACGATCGGCCATTTCCTTCAAATTTCTGGATATGGTGGTTGGATGAGGTAGCAGTTCCTTAGCACTCACTGCAACGTACTTGGCCCCCACATCAATAAGAAACTGTGCCGTCTCGAGAAACCCAGATCCACACGAAACTTCGAATGGTAAAATGTCTTTGCTGACAAGATTGGTAAGTTTTTCTGTCGCGGCTCTCTTCAAACTTGGCGGAACTTCAAGAACTTTCACGTCTCTCTTGGTATTTAAATAAGTAATTATGCTACTTTTTCCAGCCTCACACGAATGTTTTAGCAAATTTGAAGTTCCACTTTTGTGTCCAGTGTAGGAATATACTTTTCACGTGCAAAACAAGCCACTATATCTTTTATCTTTTCGTTGCTATCAAATACGTATCCGATTTTTTTCCAAATTGGCGATTTCAATTTGTTTTCTTTCACTAATGTAAACTCACCTTACACGAAATTGTATCCATCGATATGGTGTTCATTTGAAGAAAGAACTCTCACTGATATTTGCTACGATGCTCGTTGTCACTCGGTCGCTACAAAGCGCTAACTGAGGCAGCGGAAAATTGCAACGGGCACCTCTCTGGTAGACAGTGGGCAGGTTTGCCACCCAGAGAGCACTTCACAGGCCACACAAAAGAGACGGTTGCGGAAACAGATTAGGCGCAGGTCTGTTGGGTACAGCTACGCCGGTCGTAGCCAGGGGCTGAGGACAACAGACATCCGCCCTACCCGGGCCCTGCAAGATTCCAAGAATGTCAACAGACTTGAAGTTTTCAACTAACATTGCAACATACGTACTGGGCAGATGCCTTGCTCATTATCCGCAGATGACCCGCGGATATCCGCGCCGGTCGCTATTTTATCCGCCAAGTAACAAATACCGCGGATATCCGCATCCGCGCAGACCTCTGACTATAGTTAGTTTACTTACCTGAGAGCACCTATCTTGACTCAGGCAGTGATTAGTCAGTTAATAAATCTACTTATCTTTTATCTCAGCTCTTATAATGAAGTATCTGGAGTGTTCTTATGAGACAAGGAAATGAACAGAACCGCATCGATCAATGCAATGAAATAAAGATTGTAGGAGCTTGTACCTGCAACACTGATCAGCCTACGTGCTGTTTTTAGGCTGGATGGACAAATTAATTCAGCTGATTGTATCCTTATTTAAACATTTTGATTCAATGAACTTTTTCATAATTCGTGGGCGTGAACTACCAAACCCATTTAGGCAATGGCTCTACTGTTAGCTACTATTTTCTCTCATATGTATCGTCATCGGCATTTCTAACATCGTACCCATACAAAACTTGGCACTCCGATAGCGAAAAAAACCCTTACTGTTTTAGCAACAAAAGAAATCGTTCTGTTTCCGACCTTTTGTTTTGTATAGGCGTCGTGAATTCTCGACGCTCTCTAGGTCTTTGCTAGCAGCGATTGGTCCGAAAGAACGGGCACCACGCATTCATATAATTGATTCGCCTCGATGGGCAATGAATCCGCGACCTTCAGTGAGGATACACATTTACGTTCGACCTCCCTAGTGGGAATCTAAAATTAGCGAGCATGGAGGACATGACGGGGACTGTGGATATGTGGCGCTAGCTGGGAGCGTGGGTCAACCGGAGAGCGTGCCGAGATAAAGTGGTTCAAATGGCTCTGAGCATTATGAGACATAACATCTGAGGTCATCAGTCCCCTAAACTTAGAACTACTTAAACCTAACTAACGTAAGGACATCACACACATCCGTGCCTGAGGAAGGATTCGAACCTGCGGCCGTAGCGCTCGCGCGGTTCCAGACTGAAGCGCCTAGAAGCGCTCGGTTACAGCGGCCGGCGTGCCGAAATAGTTCGCGCTTCTGGCATAAACACCGTGTCCGGGTGGCGCAGTGGTTAACACAGCTGCATAGTAAGCAAGAGATCCCAGGTTCGGTTACCTGTTCAGCACTCATTTATCACTTGTCGCCACTGATTCCGCATAAAGTCCCACAGCAACTCATATCATTAGCTTCTTCTGTTTCATTTCCTTTCTCCCCTTCTACCTTCAATCTACATAATATAGCTTCACTATCCCATGTGAACAGAACGCAAAACTGAATACATATCTCGTTCTATGAGATCGCTTATGATTGTCGAGAATAAGTTCTTCAGGAACTGTTTATTCCGCACGTACTCGTAATCGTAAATATGCCAGGTACCATGGATTACTAAACTGCGATGGAGTATTTGAATATAACCACTATGGGTATTAGGCCGTATCCTTATTAAGTGTTTCAAAATGACACGGCCTAATACCGTAAAGTATTTTGGTAAAATTCGAAGCCCATGAACTTATATGTGATGGAATATGTTTCAAGTTAAAAACTCTCCAACCAGTCAACATTTTATCTCGTTCTTTTTCTGGTCGTTAGCAGTATTATGAGGAAAGAGCTTATCGCAGCTGCGTCTCGAACGGAATAAGGCTTATCGGTCATTACAGACACTGTCTCTGACGGTTACTAAGTCTTCGTGCCTGTATATCAGCCAGTTTAAGTCCAATTCGACACTGAAAATGGCTTTTAGCTAACTGCTCAGTGTTTTTGGTATATGCTAAGAGCTAATACGACACAGATTCAACAAGAAACAAAGTAAACCCCATTATGCACCACTGAAGTCGACCATCTGATTGTTAAGCACTCTCATTATGTACGGTTCAAGAAATTCGGTGATATTTCCAAGAAAATGGAGCGCATGCTCTTACTAGAGTTAAGATTCTTAGCGTGACTGAGTCACTGCTTCAGACAAACTGATAGCCGTAGTGAAAAAAAGATTCTGTAGTTAAAGGCTTCGAATCCGAGTAAGTTCAAACTGAATGTCAGTTATTGTGGAGCAGAGTATGATGTGAACCAGCGCCAGGATATTGCTCTGTGGGGTGGATCCCCTGCGTGACATGAATTCCTGTATTTGTACTTGCGACAATAGTAGAGGACCTGTCCCTGATCAGTCCACTCGTTTCTAATACAACGTCGTCAAAGTGCCCGCTGCACCTTTCATAAGTCATATTTCACAAGGTGTACAGCACCTACCGCCTGGGGCCTAGGAGAGTCAATGCATAACATATGAGCACGCCATTACACCAGTTGTCATAAATTACAAGTAATATGTGGCTATATCTCTGTAAATACATTCCAGATCATTCAATCATTCCATGTACGTATTGGAGTGTAAACGTCTTTAGGATACTATTACATCACTTCATCTCTCCACTGAAGACTGAAATAGTTTCCATTATTCTGTTATAATGGCTGTTTCCAGGTTTAATCGATTCACTCGCAATCGACTTGATCTTCTTCGAGATAGAATAAATTGCTTTTTTCTTTGTGGACAGGAATATTATCACGTTCACATAAAAATGGTCTTAGAATTCCCACAATTTGGAGGGCATGCTCTTGTCTGAAGTTTTTGGTAAATTCCCGCGTTCATTTAATCATAACTAACGAATGGTCCAAGCTCACATCAGTTCATCTCTACCGAATATCGCTGGCGCCACAATATATTCATCTCGCCAGTCAAGCCATCAGATCGTCACGCGCCCATCGAAATGACACACCATGTACCGTCGCTCATCACTTCATAAAATCTTCTTCCACTAGTTCGCAGAATAATGGCAGCGGTGTTCTTGTAACTCCAAGTGATGAAGTGTATTCGTTCTTGAGACCATATGCTTCTTGGATGACGGTTGAGTATGAAACCCGAGTCTTCATACCTGTCGGCGGATTGGGTAACCTGTACATCACGTGCACGTACTTTGTTCGAACAACACTGCAGAATAACAACATGTTTGTTTGTGTGGCCATCTTCCGCAGCAAGCATATAAATACTTGTTTTGTAAATAAAGCTGCCTTTTCCTGCTGCTAGTTACTTTATTTATCCCATACGCGTTTCGCCTTCTCCTGTTCTAAGGCATCATCAGTGGGATCTATAACGATACAGTTTTGTTAGTTATAGATTATGAAACAGTTCACTTCGCGATTTTTTGTAAAAAAAAGTAATTACTTACGATTTGCTGATCTGCGTTTCCTCACATCTGGTCTGGAGGTTGCACTACCACTTTTATTACTGCCATATAATCACATCTTTGTGTTCTCGCCTTCCACACACTGTTCACCATGTTTCTCACTCTTTTTTGTGGTGGACTATTGTTATTTTGCCACTCGTTACAATTATTTCGTCGTACACTTCTTTTCACAGCGTAAATACTGCGACTCCATTACGTGTTTCAACTTCTTTGATATGTTTACCTATTTGTTGCCAACCTAACAAAGTATATGTTCGTTACTAACTTCTGTGTGGGATGTTTATACCGTGTGTGTGTGTGTGTGTGTGTGTGTGTGTGTGTGTGTGTGTGTGTGTGTGTGTAAGTGAGTGAGAGAGAGAGAGAGGGGGGACAGATCGGAACTTACTCCTTTTTTTTTTTTTTGGGTGGTGGGTGGCAGGTGTACTGACTGTTAGCGAGTGTCTGAAAACTTTGGTGACAGCTGTTTTGACTTTTCGTTTCAGTATTCTGTGGAGGGGTTCATGGATGAGTGAGTGTAAAGATGTTGGGTTCTATTATTATTGCATTGGACAGTATTATTATATTATATATTTTTTACAAAAATTGACGAAGTGAACTGTTTGATAATCTATAATTAACAAAACTGTATCGTTATAGATCCCACTGATGATGCCTTAGAACAGGATAAGGCGGAACGCGTTTGGTATAAATAAAGTAACTAGCAGCAGGAAAAGACAGTTTTAATTACAAAACAAATACTGCAGAGTTCGGTGGTCGCTATCACTTAATAGCAGTTAAAGCGAGAGCGTTGATTGGATTTAGTCCTTTTCTGATTTTTTTCACTTTGAAACAACGAACACTCTGGAGCAGTAATGAACCGTTTGGGGCAATGGTTTGACATGAATGAAGTTATAACAGTAGCGCATCGTCAGAAGAGAGCAGATGTGTCACGTGTACTGCCGACACAGTTTTTCTGCGGTGCGGATAACAGGCGCTTCACAGTGTGCGAGTGAACTGGTGCTGAAGCTGGAAACATACTCCAAAGTTGAAGTACGATTCGTGTGGGCAAGACGTCTAAATTGCACAGAGAATCACTGTGATCCTAGATGTTTATGGACCAAACGCAGTGTCGCTTCCCGCGACACTGGAATGGTGCCAACAAGTTGACCGAGGCCGCACGGGCATGGACGATGCTGATCCGCAGTACAGTCCAGATCTTGCATCACACGGTTTTCATATTTTCTGCAAGTCGAAGGAACATCTGGGGGAAAGAAATTTCCAACAATGAAGTCGTTCACACAGTGGTTTTCGAATGGCTCCGTGTCCAATGAGCCGATTTCTGTCGTCGAGTAATTGAAATGCTAGTAGAATAGTCCGACCGTCGTTTACAGAGACTCGGTGACTATGTTCAAAAATTGTGTCATGTATCTGTGTCACTTAGCATGCGATGCGGCTTTTAATAAAAGTTACTGTGCCTGCCTTAATAATGTGTAGCTTACTTTTTGAAGTCTCCTCGTATTACGGATTTTATGTAATGTATATCAGAGAAACACATATTTACAGTCCTATGGATAGATTGTCTTGGACAACAATTTCAAAATCATGTATCCTTTAGTTACAATGCAGATTAGGGCTGTTGACGAAATATCGATATATCGATACTATTCTCAAAAAATCGGTATATACCGGCGACATTGATTCCCACGATACATCGATATCAAAATGGCAATATCGAGTGCCGATATTTTTATTTCATGTTATTTTTTTCTCAAAATTTTCGGTACATATTTTAAGTTGTTCTTTTGTTAGTAGAACAACATTTCACTTTCACTGTTTGAAGGAGTCTTACTACTTTTTTAGCTTTCTTCACATCCAGTCTTTCTCTTCGACTATGTGTAGCAAGTATATGTGGCACAAACGTAGTAGTTCGATTGCACTGGAGTGTGGCGTTGTGAATGGAATAACAAGATTTCCAATGTAAAGAAACAGCACACCAGTTGCGTTAAAGAACAATTTTTAACGCAACTAGTGTGCTATTTCTGCATATCGGCATTCTTCAAAATCAGTTGCTGAAAATAATGAATAAAAATTTGAATGACAACATAGGTCTTTACGGTGGACGGAGACGTGTGAAGGGAAATGCTGACGTAATCAACGTTTGACGCTACCATCGGGAACTGGACCATTTACAGGGTGTTTCAAAAATGACCGGTATATTTGAAACGGCAATAACAACTAAACGAGCAGCGATAGAAATACACCGTTTGTTGCAATATGCTTGGGACATCAGTACATTTTCAGGCAGACAAACTTTCGAAATTACAGTAGTTACAATTTTCAACAACAGATGGCGCTGCGGTCTGGGAAACTCTATAGTACGATATTTTCCACATATCCACCATGCGTAGCAATAATATAGCGTAGTCTCTGAATGAAATTACCCGAAACCTTTGACAACGTGTCTGGCGGAATGGCTTCACATGCAGATGAGATGTACTGCTTCAGCTGTTCAGTTGTTTCTGGATTCTGGCGGTACACCTGGTCTTTCAAGTGTCCCCACAGAAAGAAGTCACAGGGGTTCAGTCTGGCGAATAGGGAGGCCAATCCACGCCGCCTCCTGTATGTTTCGGATACCCCAAAGCAATCACACGATCATCGAAATATTCATTCAGGAAATTAAAGACGTTGGCCGTGCGATGTGGCCGGGCACCATCTTGCATAAACCACGAGGTGTTCGCAGTGTCGTCTAAGGCAGTTTGTACCGCCACAAATTCACGAAGAATGTCCAGATAGCGTGATCAGTAATCGTTTCGGATCTGAAAAATGGGCCAATGATTCCTTTGGAAGAAATGGCGGCCCAGACCAGTACTTTTTGAGGATGCAGGGACGATGGGACTGCAACATGGGGCTTTTCGGTTCCCCATATGCGCCAGTTGTGTTTATTGACGAAGCCGTCCAGGTAAAAATAAGCTTCGTCAGTAAACCAAATGCTGCCCACATGCATATCGCCGTCATCAATCCTGTGCACTATATCGTTAGCGAATGTCTCTCGTGCAGCAATGGTAGTGGCGCTGAGGGGTTGCCACGTTTGAATTTTGTATGGATAGAGGTGTAAACTCTGGCGCATGAGACGATACGTGGACGTTGGCGTCATTTGGACCGCAGCTGCAACACGGCGAACGGAAACCCGAGGCCGCTGTTGGATCACCTGCTGCACTAGCTGCGCGTTGCCTCTGTGGTTGCCGTACGCGGTCGCCCTACCTTTCCAGCACGTTCATCCGTCACGTTCCCAGTCCGTTGAAATTTTTCAAACAGATCCTTTATTGTATCGCTTTTCGGTCCTTTGGTTACATTAAACCTCCGTTGAAAACTTCGTCTTGTTGCAACAACACTGTGTTCTAGGCGGTGGAATTCCAACACCAGAAAAATCCTCTGTTCTAAGGAATAAACCATGTTGTCTACAGCACACTTGCACGTTGTGAACAGCACACGCTTACAGCAGAAAGACGACGTACAGAATGGCGCACCCACAGACTGCGTTGTCTTCTATATCTTTCACATCACTTGCAGCGCCATCTGTTGTTGAAAATTATAACTACTGTAATTTCGAAAGTTTGTCCGCCTGAAAATGTACTGTTGTCCCAAGCATATTGCAACAAACGGTGTATTTCTATCGCTGCTCGTTTAGTTTTTATTGCCGTTTCAAATATACCGGTCATTTTTGAAACACCCTGTAGTTTCACCACGTAGGTTTGACTCTACAGCTGCTAGGTCGCTGGCGCTGGCAGGAATGGAAAAAAAAAAACAGGTAAGTCGATAGGAGGTATTCCGTAAAAAATCCGGTATGTGACAAAACCGAGCGACGGACCCATCGGACGTGTTTTATTGTGCCACTTACATGCAGTTACCGTTGTTAGCGAAATGGTTATCACCTAGCGTGAACGTGCATAGCTTTTCTTTCAGTTCTTGCTCTAAGGGCAATAGGCAAGCTGCTAATTTGTTGGTGCACAGAATATCTAATAAATCAATTCTTAAATATACAGCTCTAAAACTGCTAGTATATTTACAATGTGAAGCCGATACTTTTATGGCCGGTATGTCGATATTTTTTTCCTTTGATATGTCGGTCCTTTCCCTCGATATAACGAGAGCTGATAATGAGTTTTTTCGAATATCGATATATCGGGTTTACGATATTTTAAAAAATATCAACAGTCCTAATTCAGATCTTCATTGAAGTGTTGGATTTCATCTTGGGAAACACTGGACCCTGCTGCTTTCAGTTCTTTTCACAACTAATCAAGGAATGTTGGCAATGTAAACCGAGTCAGGGACCACCTCATTATGTCCCCAAAGTGTTCGCTGAGAATTTGCCTGGCGAACTGATGCCAATCTTGGTGAATGCATCTGGGAACCAGAGATGTGTGTGCACAGACATGGTCTTGAAGAGGTAGGATTGGCCACGGAATGGGCAGGCTAGTATTCTGAATGTATCCTGCATTATGCAGGGCTCCTCAACAAGACACGTTCGCTATGAGGGGTAAAACTCACACTCACAGTACACCTCATGAATCCCAAAGCATATCCCTGCCTCATACACTCCTGTAGTTGCTTCTCTCTTAATTGAAATATGACTCGAAGACGACTGCCACTAAAGACAAGGCGCCTTTCATTACTTAACACAATTATGCGCCGCTCACATTCCTAGTTGTGTTTTTCGTTTCGCTATTGGAGACAGACAGCAGGATGACGAGGTTGAGACGAAGACTGGCGAGAACTACCTGCGCTCGTAGTCCACCTCTAGTGTACTGTTCATTATGGACCCAGCCGACATTCTGGTGCAGCAACGATCCAAATGTGAGCTGCGGTTGCCGTGAGATCAATAATGGCTGCTCGTCTGATTCAGCGGAATCTGTCCGCCGCTGCCGTCCGAGACCAGGATGACGAGCAGTTGTACAGATCTAGAACCGCCATGGCCGACAGCGATACACAGCTAACACTTCACGCCCAGTGTAATGTGCAGTTCTTCGGAAGT
The DNA here is from genome assembly GCF_023898315.1 of Schistocerca nitens. Taxonomy (NCBI): domain Eukaryota; kingdom Metazoa; phylum Arthropoda; class Insecta; order Orthoptera; family Acrididae; genus Schistocerca; species Schistocerca nitens. The sequence continues at coordinate 550,352,144 of NC_064615.1, forward strand.
TGTCTCTAGCTATCCGCGGGCGCACAACATACCTCGCTACAATTCATTTCATTGCTCTCATCAACGCCTTAGCATGTGTACAGTGTTAACTGACACACTACGATGCTCCATGCAACAGACCCCTCTTTCGGCAAGGCAAACACAATCATATTGTTCCCAGATGTTTCATGCCCAATGTGTGGTTCCTTTTTTCGATCAGAGCACCGCATTCTGAATTATTGTCTTTATTGTCCACTATCAGCGCACCAAGCAGATATGATAATCTCACGTAAGGCCTTTGGAGGTGTTCATTTTTCATTTTGCACTATTAAAGAAGGAAATCTGTGTACATTGTCAGTTTCCTAATCTGAGAAGATGTAAAATCGTTAATGTTACTAGTTACTAAAACTTGCCGAATTTAATTTCTGGTTTTGTTTTCTCTTGCAGGTACGTTCCGTGTCTGCGAGTAGTATGATGGCGCGATGGCAAGCACTCGAGTCTGAAGTGGCCAAGTACGTACACTAGAATACTATGTGCATCATGTCCTATTGCACGGTGGCTAAAATAAAACTGGCTCGGAAAATATTTACAGTAAGATTTACGCGAAATTGACGCTTGTTAATGAACTTCACGGTTTTTATTTGCTACAGAGCGAATTTCGCGCTATTTCGCGACAAAGTGTTTCATTGAAGGCTTTGTTAGGGTTTCTGGCAAAACACTTCCAGGGTTAAACTCTTGCGCAAACAGTTCCGCAAAAGTTTTCCAGCAATTGTACTTCACAAAATACTCGACACGCGCTGTTTTATCACGGTCACAATTTTTGTGCTGCACTCACCTGCTCACTGAACACGTCTGCTCCTCTCACTCAAACGTAACGGCACGGCCATGTACTAGGAACAGGGCATGAGGGCAATAATCGAATCGAAATCACAGTTTCCAACATCTTCTGTGATGGGCAGTTCTCCTGTTCAACAGCCTGCTCCAGTTCCACCTGAGTCTTAGAATTGTTTCCCAAAGCAGTTTCGTTTGGTCCTCCCCCTATGCATCAAAGTGGTTCTTATAGTCATCTGAACTTCTGTGTTTAGAAACTGAGTGTCTCATTGAGGGACTGCTCCTGTTGGATTTTACCAAGAAAACTTTCTGCACCAGCTCTGGCTTTTCTTTCTTTCGTGAACTAGTTCTATTTAACTGACGAAGACGGAAGCTAAACAGAGAAAAAAAAATGTTCAAATGTGTGTGAAATCTTATGGGACTTAACTGCTAAGGTCATTAGTCCCTAAACTTACACAGTACTTAACTTAAATTATCTTAAGGACAAACACACACACCCATGCCCAAGGGAGGACTCGAACCTCCGCCGGGACCAGAAGCACAGTACATGACTGCAGCGTCCTACACCGCTCGGCTAATCCCGCGCGGCGCTAAACAGGGAGTCCAGCTGAATACAGAAGCAGTGTCACTGATACGCAGGTAACAGAAGTGATACAGAAACAAAATTACTTTCCACCAGCCAATGAACCGTACTATATTTACATTTCATACATGTGTCTTGTTCTGTGCAGGTAACAGGAAAGAGAAAGAAGTAAATTGTTAAAAAAAGTTTTGCACCACTTGGATACCGGTGACCGAGCGTTAGCTTAGATTCAAGGATTGTGGGAATGAAAAAACCAATACATGTTATAAAAAAAGGATATAGATAAGAGAGTGTGTTTGTGTGTGTTCCACATCTCGTCCTAAACCACTGGACCAATTTCAACGAAAATCAGTACACATATCCTTACTGCCAAGCAATAATCGCTGTGGGGGTGAGAACCACTTACCCGTCAATTCAGGAGATAATGACGACATAAACAATGAGATGCGTGAAAAATTGCCGCATTATGAATGGCGTTTAGGTTTATTACTTCTTTGCTACTTACTCTGTTCGAAACATATTTCGCTGACGGTATCCGCATATGCCGCTGAATGAAACTGCACAAATATATCATTGTACGACATATAGTTTGACAGATATGTCGTCATAAACACTGAGATGCACGAACAAATGCCGCATCATGCATGAAGTCTTAATACATTTAGTATTTACTAATAAGACTCCTACAGTGGAGTCAACTTGAGATTATCCCCGACACCTGGCAGACCTTTTGACAGCTTTCAACAGCGAAGTCCAAACGGTTGTAGGGGAAAATCGTAGTCGGTTATAGAGCTACGAAGACGCGTTGCCAAAGAGATGTTTACAAATCGCGTTGCAGACTCGAGGAGCAGCGTTCGGGATCATGTTTCTTAATTTGGACACTGTACTTATACATTTGTACATTATACGCCGGTCGCGGTGTCCGTGCGGTTCTAGGCGCTTCAGTCCGGAACCGCGAGACTGCTACGGTTCCAGGTTCGAATCCTGCCTCGAGCATGGATGTGTGATGTCCTTAGGTTAGTTAGGTTTAAGTAGTTCTAAGTCCTAGGGGACTGATGACCTCAGATGTTAAGTCACATAGCGCTCAGAGCCATTTGAACCATACACTATACGTATTTCTTTGTACGACTGCTTCATAAATTCAAAGACGTTTTCACGAATACATGGAAATGAAGAAATTTCGATATTTCACTACAGACACAGTTCAGTTTTTGTTTTCGTGTATAAAGGAAATTGGCAAAATGAATACCTGGGCGATGTCAGGTTTGTCAGCTAGTAAACTTTATAAAACTAAAAAAAGTAACCTTACACACGTACATATTTTGAATGTTAATGCCATGTCGATGCAACCACTCTCTTTAGTCAATAGCTGTTCGTTTCAGTTCCATGTAATAGTCATATCTTATCCTCTATCAAATGTCTTCGAAATACGTCACCTAGGCCACCCTTTCTTTTTCCTTTCCCTTCAAGAACGTTAATGAAAGTCTTGTGTCTGATGACATCTGTAATAAATTTTATTTTTCTCATTCCCTTTTATTAAATTAATCTTGTCTCTTCGAGGACTTCCCAAAAGGTTTTTCTTTACATCTAACGCGTTACTGTCATTTTCCGCCACATCCACGTTTCAGCAGCTTCAAGTTGACTACTTTCTAATTCACCCAAATTCCAACTTTCACTTCCTTAGAGCAATTTAGGAAAGGTTTTTCTGTCATCTATATTCATACGTTTGCCGGTTAAAATGTTTTTCTTTGTTATAAATATTTGTTTTTTTTTCTCAGTGCAACCATGCTATCCACTTACATTAAACATCTACTGTCCTCTGTGATTAAAGAGAATCGTTTGAAAAGCTGGGAAATCGTCCTGAGAAACCCCCATAAAGATGTAAAAGAAGAATTGACGCCTGGTGGAGACCTACCATACACAGTCTGGAGAACCCTAAACCGTATGAGGGTAGAAGTGCCAAAGTGCAAGACAAACCTGCAGCAATGGGGTTTTCTAAAAGAGAATGACAACACTCTCTGTCTGTGTGGTTCTGTCCAGGATCCTCAACACCTTCTTATCTGTCCATATTTAGACCAGCCCTGCACAATGAATGACTTATAGGAGGCAAATGACAAGTCCATATTGGCTGCTGAGTTTTGGAAGTCTGAAGTCTAGTTCCGGACACGGAAAGTAAGTAAATAAGTGTGATTATGCCACCGAGATAACAAAATTGTTCCACCTGATCATCAGTTTTATATTGGTTTTAATTTCTCCCATATTTTTCCATACCACCATCACTTTCGTTTCCCGTTTGTTTTCTTTCCTGTGAAATAAAACCAAAAAAATATCCGAAATAAAGGTAGCCTGTCAAAAATGTTCATCTGTGGAATCAAACCTTGCTGCCGGGTGATATTTAACAGCATGTTCCTCCACTTGTATGTCTATGAGACGTGTTCAAAAGAAAAGGTACGAAACAACACTGTGGGTGTAATTGAAGACTTTATTTAAAAGTAATTATAAGAAGCCTGAGCACAACAATCCCATTGTATCGCGAGCCGAAGGACTCCCTGTTCTCAGAATTCCTGTGGCTGTGACAGGAGACAGTCCGTCACTGCGTCCCTCAGTTCGTCGTCCGAGTTCAAGCGCTTCTCATTCAGATGTTTTTTTCAGCAGAGCATGCTCAAGCTGCTGCCACTTGATCTTGGCCATTACACCTTTTCTGGCATCGGAGACGTGTGGACGCTCATTATCGTGGGGCAAAATCACTTCCTCTGTGAGCAACTCACGCCATTTGCACTTGTTGGACGTGGGTAGGCTACGAAGTGTCTCACTGAACACGTCACTGTTAATGGTTTTCCGTGCTCGACGAATTCGATGAGCATGGGACCTCGGACGTCGAAAAAGACGGTGAGCATCACCTTTCCCACTGAGGGCACAGCTTTGAATTTCTTAGAGGGGAGATAAATGAAAGTGCCGTGTGGCTAGGGCCTCCCGGCGGGTAGGCCGTTCGCCTGCTGCAAGTCTTTCGAGTTGACGCCACTTCGGCTACTTGCGTGTCGATGGGGATGAAATGATGATGATTAGGACAACACAAAACCCAGTCCCTGAGCGGAGAAAATCTCCGACTCAGCCGGGAATCGAACCCGGGCTGTTAAGTATGACATTCCGTCGCGCTGACCACTCAGCTACATCAGCTACCAGGGGCGAATGGGGGAGGGAGGGGGATGACGAAGCAATCTTCCAAGATGTTTCGCTACGTTATCCCAAAGCGACATGTGCAAATTTGAGCCAGTTTGGTGCCTTTTCATTTGAACACTCCTTACACCACATTTAGACTTTCCTCGATATGCTATCCAAGAGGTTGTCGAGATGAGGCTGATGGAGCCCGTTGCTGCTCCCTGCTGGCGATCCGTCTGAGCTCTTACAGTGTGTGAGAAGGGGTCCTGCAAATACCCAATGCAGCGTTCGACTAATCTCAAGCATATTCAATCGATTCATGTCACAATATACCGCGGCCCATTCGGTTGATTCCAGCCTTCTGTTGGAAAGTGTTCACGAGATAGGTATGGCGCCGTCGCGCGCTACCATATTGAAAGACGAATCGTCTTAGGAATGTTGACTAGGACTGGACGTTAGGACTGAGGGTCGTGCCCCTGTACTGCACAGATGACGATCATCAGGCGTCAGCAAAATCCTGTTCTCGTCGGTGAGGAGGGCCCGGCGCCATTGATCCGTGTCCCATTCCAGTTATACTTTTTCCTTCTTCTCCGCGCACCACAATGCCAGGATTTCTGTTGTTGTTCTTAGTGGACGGACTGGAGGCCAAAACGAATGTGGGAAGACCTGCGCACTGTCTGGGTCAACCAGCCCTCCTACTTAACTTCCACAAAGACAGGGACAGTTCTGTAGCATTCCTCTCAGGTACCTAAGAGCCATGCATGCACAGTAACAGTCATCAGCTGAACTGCTGACCTCACTCGACCAATACGCAGCAGGGATTTAACGTTTTATGTCTCACGACAAAGGATGAAAATCGCAATGACGTCGCTGTGGTGTATGCTAACTCTGCGTGTTGGTAACCCTCCTTGCCGTAGGGTACAATGCACACAATGTCTAAGTTTGTCATGGTCTTTCGAGGCATGTTGACAGACTCAACAGGGTACGTAAACGGCATAGTCCTGTTCACGACTGCAGGCACAGCGCGCTTTACTCAACGCCACTGAGGATACAGTGCGGATTTACTTTTCTATTACACAGGTAGCTGTAAACAGCGACTTCGTGCGCTCGAAAGAATATTGATAAAGAAGTTCCAAGTACTTACCTCGAGCGGTTTAGTACACATGTTGAATAATATCACCAATGTAACCACCAACTTTCAATGCTTCTGAAACGTTAGTTCTGAAGCCACCAATACGACCTGGAGAGAAAGGCCCAATCGACATCGCAGCCGTTACAATGGAGTACTACTTCGTATGGAGAATGACAAGAGCGGGAATCGTTTCTGATCTATTTACAGAAACCAGAGAAAATGAATATCTGGATAGCTGATAGATGTTTGAATTCGAAACAACGGCGTATGAGTTGAATTTCTGCGCTACTGTCACTCATTCTCTAAGAGAAAGCATGTTGCAGTAATTTGTGAATATGCAGTGAATAATCATATGGCAAAAACACTTCTATGTGCATTATTATAAAAAAAAGAAAACATGAATGTTATTTCTTTTGACACAGTTCATTGTTAAAAAAAATGGCTCTGAGCACTATGGGACTTAACTTCTCAGGTCATCAGTCCCCTAGAACTTAGAACTACTTAAACCTAACTAACCTAAGGACATCACACACATCCATGCCCGATCAGGATTCGAACCTGCGACCGTAGCGGTCGTGCGGTTCCAGACTCTAGCGCCTAGAACCGCCCGGCCACTCCGGCCGGCGTTCATTGTTCAGATAAATCATCAAATGTATTATAAGTAAAGCCACCAGCAAAGAATTAGTGTGTGTTAAAGCTAACTGATGAAGAAAGGAATAATCAGAGGGGATCTAAATTCAAATAATTTCTGAAAAAGTTACAAACAACGATATTTTCGTTTCGCTTAGGCCTGTACCGCAAACTCGACCTTTTCACTTCGACCTTTGTTTACCTATACGTTCCTTCTTTCATGTGCACAGTCAATAACTCCTCTGCTAACTATCCACTCAGATGTCACTTTTAGTACCCACAGGATCGTCGTATAGTTGGGTTGCTTTCGTGAGATAAGTAAGCTCGCGTGACGTGTTAAGTATTGCGCAGCTTTGTGGACATGTCGGATAAGGCAGAACATGAACCAGCCGTGCGATTACGTATGGACAACGATCTGACCTCTGAAGATACTGTTGAGTAGTTAGCGCAGAATTCGTAGACACGAAAATGAAAGGAAGGGTCTATTGCATTCCGTCACCTACCACGCTATAGACAATTCAGAGTGCCTTTTAGGCAGTTCTCCATTTGTAGTGAGAGAATTGAAAAGTTGTGTTTCATTTGGTTTTGCGAATTGTGCTCATTAACTCATAGTATGATATACGGATGATCAAACATCCGCTAATAGTAGGCTACATCTATAGCTATAAAATAGCCTACTTCACTCATACGCATTGAATAGTATAATTTGTATCAGTTTCTCTTGCGACATAATTCGTGCAGTAGGCCTGCGGGCAATATTAATAATTTAGCGCAGCCTATCACAGCATCGGATAGAACACCAATTTTACGACAGACAGCATCTGATACGATACTCTGCATTAACATTTTCTCTAATACTCTAATGATGAGTCATGTCCGAAACATGTTATTAAAAAAGTTCTAAGAACACATAGACTCTTTCTATTATTGACCTAAAGCGCTGAAAAGGTCGTGCTCAGTTATTAGCATAATTTGAATCTCAAACCGAGATCGCAGAACGTTACAGTGTTGAACGTACGTAGAGACGTTATCTATATTGATGAAAGTAATACACCTACCAAGTATAACACACTGGAGCTTTGCCGAAGCACGGAAAGGTCAGTGTACAGGGAAAGAAAAATGTGCTGGTAGGCATGAACTCTAAACTCAAGTCATATACTCTATCTGAACAAAAGTATCCTGACACACTTATGTAACGCAGAAGTTACCGCCAAATGTCACGAAAGGCTAACCCACGAGTATAAAAGTGACTTCGAACGTGGAGTAGTCATTGTATATCACCTAAGTAGCAAATCCATCAAGCACATTTCAACCCTTCTAAAGCTGCCTAAGTCACTTGTTAGTAAGGACCTCACGTTCAGACGGACAGGGATTGTCGACCACCGCGGAGGGTGGTTGCAAAATATCGCTTGAAATCGGCGGAAGGAATCACTTGTGAATTTCAAAGTGCTACCTGCAATCCAGCTAGACCATTTATTGTACATTGATCGAACAGCTCCTTATAAGCCACACATTTTTGTTGTCTATACTAAGCGACACTTAAGATGGCGTAAAGGGCTACGTCGCTGGACAGTGGATGGCTGGAAACGAGTGATATGGGGTGATGACTCAGGCTGTACCGTGTGGCAGTCCGATGAAAGGGTTTGTGTTTGGCGAATGCCTGAAGAACATTACCTGCCATCATGTGTTGGCCAACAGTGAAGTAAGGAGAAGTTGGTTAGGGCTAGGGTGTGGTCCACTGATGCGCTTAAGAAAACGCTAAAGGCAGAATGATGGAAACACAGTTTGCAGCATTGTATACTGCGTACATTTCGGAGTCGATGATGGTATCAACGTGACACTTGAAAGGTGGCTACACTGAGCCACAGCGCCAGAGATCGCGCTAGAGAGTATTGTTCCGCCGCCTCCACTGGCAGTGATTATTGAGATGTCGTAGTGGGCAGTGCTTGTCGAGGACTCGTGGTAGTCAGTTCCTGTCGAGAGGTCGTGGTGGAGTGTGCTTGTCGAGATGTTGTAGTAAGGAGTGCTTGTTCCATGTTTTATGCAGTTGTTTGATGGGATAGACAGCAGATGGTTCAAATGGAAATTTTCATTAATACAATTAATTAATTAAGTCCCCAGCAACTATAAAACCTACGAAACCAAAGCACAAGTATAACTGTTCTGTGTGTGGAAGTATGACTCAACGTACGCATCTGGCACGGTTCTTCTTCAACAACACAAGAAATTTTAAATATCATTTATACTGAATTAATTAAAGGAAATAGAAATACCATAATTACTCAAGAAAACCAGAATTACACTCTAATACAAGAACACAAGCCAGATGCTTTGTTGACTGAACCTGTAATGACGCATTATTCAGGACATTGAAATAATGAGAAAGAAAAGAAAAGTAGTTTGTTACCTTAATTTATATTGATGAAAAGCACTCTAGACATTACAATCTCTCCACACCGACTCGCTACTATCACATCTCAACAAGAACTTTTCAGTATCACATCTCAGCAAGCACTGCCTACTAGCTCATCTCAACAAACACTCCTCACTACGACATCTCAGCACTGACTACCACGAGTTCTCCCAAAGCACTGCCCACTACGAGTTCTCAATAATCACTGCCAGTGGAGGCCGCGGAACAATACTCTCTAGCGCGATCTCTGGCGCTGTGGCTCAGTGTAGCCACCTTTCACACTATACCCTGTCATAAAGGAGCAGCTGCGAGGCAACGGATTTTGGAAAATAACACCTCTGAACTGGACTGGGCTATCCAGAATCCCGACCTGAACCCAATGGAACATCTCTGGCATGAGTTAAAATGTTGATTTCGCTCGGTCCCTAGCCTCCAACAGCTCTATCTTCTCTTTAGGAAGAATGGACTATCATTTCTCCACAGATAAAATGAAATGAGCGTATGGCATCGATGGCTGGGAGGACCCATCCGGTGAAATCGGCCGCCAAGTGCAAGTCTTATTTCAGTCGACGCCACAAGGGGTGAATTGCGCGCCGGTGATGAGGATGTAACACCCAGTCCAAGAGGAGAGAAAAATCTCCAACCCGGCCGGGAATCGAACGCGGGCCCGCTGTATGGAAGGCTAGCAAGTTACCGCCCAGCTAAGCAGGCGGAATCTCCACAGATATTCAGGCTCGTCATTGAAAATGTTCCCAGCAGATTTCAAGCCGTCATAAAGGCGAAGGGTGGATGTACCCCATATTAATGTCCGGTAATAGGTGTCCGGATACTTTTGATTTGATAGCGTACGGGTTGAATCATCTAAAATTAGCATCCCTATCATTTCGCGCATCGTTCAACACACCGAAACGAGGACCTTAGCATATTATAGCACACAGAAGGCAGCGTAATTTTGTTGCGTGCGTAATCCACATAACTCTTCAACCGAGGCACTGAAGCAAGTATGCTTTTTTTTTATGGCACGATAAACACTACTGGCCATTAAAATTGCTACACCAATAAGAAATGCAAGTGATAAACGAGTATTCATTGTACAAATATATTATACTAGAACTGATATGTGAGTACATTTTCACGCAATTTGGGTGCATAGATCCTGAGAAATCAGTACCCAGAACAACCACCTCTGGCCGTAATAACGGCCATGATACGCCTGGGCATTGAGTGGAGCAGAGCGTGGATGGCATGTACAGGTACAGCTGCCCAAGCAACTTCAACACGATACCACAGTTTATCAAGAGTAGTGACTGGAGTATTGTGACGAGCCAGTTGCTCGGCCACCATTGACCAGACGTTTTCAATTGGTGACAGATCTGGAGAATGTGCTGGCCAAGGCAGCAGTCGAACATTTTCTGAATCCAGAAAGGCCCGTACAGGACCTGCAACATGCGGTCGTGCATTATCCTGCTGAAATGTAGGGTTTCGCAGGGATCGAATGAAGGGTAGAGCCACGGGTCGTAACACATCTGAAATGTAACGTCCACTGTTCAAAGTGCCGTCAGTGCGAACAAGAGGTGACCGAGACGTGTAACCAATGACACCTCATAACGTCACGCCGGGTGATACGCCAGTATGGCGATGACGAATACACGTTTCCAGTGTGCGTTCACCGCGTTGTCGCCAAACACGGATGCGACCACCATGATGCTGTAAACAGAACCTGGATTCATCCGAAAAAATGACGTTTTGCCATTCGTGCACCCAGGTTTGTCGTTGAGTACACCATCGCAGGCGCTCCTGTCTGTGATGCAGCGTCAAGGGTAACCGCAGCCATGGTCTCTGAGCTTATAGTCCATGTTGCTGCAAACGTCGTCTAACTGTTCGTGCAGATGGTTGTCTTGCAAACGTCCTCATCTGTTAACTCAGGGATCGAGACGTGGCTGCACGATCCGTTACAGCCATGCGGATAAGATGCCTGTCATCTCGACTGCTAGTGATACTAGGCCGTTGGGTGCAGCACGGCGTTCCGTATTACCCTCCTGGACCCACCGATTCCAAATTCTGCTAACAGTCTACATCTACATCCATACTCCGCAAGCCAGCTGACGGTGTGTGGCGGAGGGTTGTAACAGTCATTGGATCTCGACCAACGCGAGCAGCAATGTCGCGATACGATAAACCGCAATCGCGATAGGCTACAATCCGACCTTTATCAAAGTCGGAAACGTGATGGTACGCATTTCTCCTCCTTACACGAGGCTTCACAACAACGTTTCACCAGGCAACACCGGTGAACTGCTGTTTGTGTATGAGAAATCGGTTGGAAAATTTGGCCATGTCAGCACGTTGTAGGTGTCGCCACCGGCGCCAGCCTTGTGTGAATGCTCTGAAAAGCTAATCATTTGCATATCACAGCATCTTCTTGCTGTCGGTTAAATTTCGCGTCTGTTGCATGTCACCTTCTTGGTGTAGCAATTTTAATGGCCAGTAGTGTATTTCTTCAGCAACATTCAAAACATCATGAAGGAGGAGTACAGTAATATGATGTTTCTTAATATTTGCCAGTATTCTTGCTGTGTACAGATATAACGGCAGCGCCTGACATGGTAGCCGCATGTTGTGGTTTTTACATCTACATCTACGTGGATACTCCGCAGATCACACCCAAGTGCCCGGCAGAGGGTTCATCGAACCACCTTTACAATTCTCTATTATTCCAATCTCCTATAGAGCGCGGAAAAAACGAACACCTATATCTTACCGTGCGAGCTCTGATTTCCCTATTTTATTATGGTGATCGTTTCTCCGTATGTAAGTCGGCGTCATCAAAATATTTTCGCATTTGCAGGAGAAAGTTGGTGATTGAAGTTTCGTGAGAAGATTCCGCCGCAACTAAAAACGACACGGTAACTGGTGTGGACGTGCTTGCGTCAACAGTACGAAGTCGTCTGCTGCGGTCACATTGATCACGAGCATGACGTTATGTTGGTTTCCATTACTCAGAAACTACAAGCAGCTCCGAATACGAAGGAAAGAGAACAATGTGTTTGACCCGCTGAGTGGCAAAATTTATTGTTTTAGGACCAGCCACGCTTCATGGAGCAACGGGCGCGTGTATGGGCGTGTGTGTGAATCGCTGCTTTTGTAGCGGCAACCTGACAGACAAACCTACTGGGCAAATAACACCAAGTGCGACTCTTTGGATGCAACGTGCGATCTCGACTTTTATAACCTGAGGGCTTTCTGAACAGTTGCGGCTGCGTCAACATGTTTTACAGTTTCTTTCGAATAGTTGTTCACCTGAAGCTCATTCTACGGCATTTCACAATTTTAGTCATTTTTTTGAACGAAAAAAATATCTTCACTGTCCAGAAAATATAGTGAAACGTATCTCCTCATTCATTTACCTATTTTCCTCTGACAAGAGAAAGGGAGAATGAAACGAATTTTCCTTCGACAGCTGTTCACTTGCGTTTTATTCTAAGGCAGTCCTCAATTTTAATCATTTTTTTAAACGAAAAGAATATATTCACTGTACGGAAACTGAAGTTACACACATCTCCTCTTTCAAGTATGTATTTTCCTCTGACGAGTACAGCCTTTTATATTTGCTTTTCCCTTCGGGGCCAGGCAGCACATGTAGCAATTTGCCAGACTGTAGCCAGTATTTCAGCGCCCTCTGTCCTACAGAACACTAAAACACTGGTCAATAGATCGTTACTTTCATACGTCGGAACGCACTGAACCTATGACATTTCTGTGGTGGCAACTCTAAACAGAACTGTGTAAATAGTGCCCATAACTTCTGACGAGCAGATATTGCCTCTCTATCTCAAACAAATAATTCCTGCGTTTCTAAATTAACACAGCTAACTGAAAAGTAGGGTTTCCATCTACCGACGTGTCCTCTGAATCTGCAGCCGTTCTATTTCTCAGTTACTCTTCGTAAACATACGATCTTCGTTTGGGTGACCCGTGTATTTTCAACGTGTTTTAATTGTTCTTTTTTTATTAACGCACTCTTTCCTGTCTATATTTATTTTTATTCTACTGTATCACACGACGAGGATCCAATAAACAAAATAACAAGAGCTTTTTAGGCTGTCGGATTCCTTCAGTTATTTTAATTTCTCGCCTGGGAGCAACAATCGACAAAAGCGTTTGTGCGCAGCTACACGGATGGTGCATATGACGCGTCACATTCTCGAATTATCAGATGTAATGTGAATGAACTGGCGAAAATATGGCTAATATAATCTCGTGTCATGTCACAGAACCCGCTGCGAGTCTTGCGGATAAAATTTGATAACAGCAGGACATATGTGCATGATGGATAACGTTGCTCAGGGGTCAAACATTACCAGCACTGGTAATAATGTGTACGTTAGTGAAGGCCTGAGTAATTATAACTGTCGCACTCGCCTTAGCAGTGTTGCTAACAAGCTTATCATCTCTAAACGTGTGATATCATTCACTAGCAACTATATAGGCTATTTCAGATGCCGCTCCGATGTCGTTTTATGCAGCCTGCAGTTCCGTATCTGGCCTTAAAAAACAAACCGCGAGATTGTTATAATCTCTCGCTCGCTGTGCGCAAGCAGAAAGAGAATGAACAGGACCTTTTTTGTGGGAAATTCAGTGTAGTTCATTTTTGTACTGGGGTACGTTTTAGCTGGAGGCCACGTTTTTCGAGTTGTTCAAGGAAAACGAACAAAAGTGATCTTCAAACGCACCTTCACATCCACAGTCAGATTTTCTAGTATAAAAATTTCCAGCTACTCGATTCCCGATATTCGGCCTTTTTTGGTCTCTACTGATTCGGCTGTTAAGGCACCAACACAGCTGGCTATTTCGTTAGCATTATTAATTTAAATGTGCCTGTGAGGGTAGTGAAAGAAAAACGACTTTTGTAAACGTTACGCTAGAACGTTGACAGTTAGATCCAAACTTAATCATTACAAGCACAATAGTTTCGCAGTCCGAAGGGCTGACGAATTCAACGATGAAATTGTTTGTTTTACGCTGTTAAAATTCATAAAGTTGCTAGGTAAAATTTATACAACCCTCAATTGTACAATTTGTAATTGCTCGACTAAGCAGGAGGTTAATGAAACCAGTCACAGAAGGTAAGAAAAGTCAGATATGGGGAATAATTCGTGTAGCCGCCAATTTTTGTACAGTGGTAGGAGGGAGTGCCACGAACAACATACTGAACATCCTGCTCGTTGATGCCCGAGGGTGGGGGTGGGGCTGCATATCAGGTAACATTTGTACTTTTTTTAAACTCAAAAACTACGGCCTCTAGTGAAAATATATCTCAGTATAAAATGTAACTACATGAAATTTCCTACAAAAGATCCTGTTCATTTTTTTCTGTAGCGCGTAGCGAGCGAGAGAATATGAAAATCTTGTCAGTGGTTTTTGAACGCCAGATGTCGGTAGGGGACAGCTGAATCACCACGTATACACGCTCCCGAAGAAAACGTTCTCTTTGTCTGATAGTCACATAGCTTCTACATAGTTTTTCCCTCCTCAGGTGGCCATGAAGATGCACAACAGTGACTGATTATATTCAACCAGCAACATACGTGAACTGTTCTGGCACTTCGGGTGGCAGGTACTGAACTTGCTTCCCGATGGCCCTGATTTGTCATTGAACGACTTCGACCTCTTCGGACTACTGAGGTTCTTGTGTTGGAGACAATTCACAGTCTGCAAGCTGTTATCACGCAGGCTTTACATAAGTAGATACAAATTTCGAGATTCTAAAGATGATAGCTCAGTACAATAACACAACGTCTACTTGTCATTTATACTACACGTAATATGAGCGCTCAGAGTCACACATTAGCAACCAGTGACAATAATAATGTCCGTATTAATGACCGCATGACCTTCACAACAGAATACGTTGTCCTCAGAACCACAGACGCTCAAAGCGACCTCCCTGCATGTCCAAACATTTCGCAACCCGCCGGTTCATACAGCTCTGGTCCCTTTGCGGCAGAGCTGCGTCCACAATAACAAGAGCAGCATAAACACGCGCTACCAATTCTTCCACATTCGTCGGCGGAATAGAGTACACGTGCCTCTCCAAGTGTCCCCACAGGAAGAAATCCACGGGATTTAGGTCAGCTGAACGCTGTGACCATGCAACTGGACCTCCACATCCGAACCATTTCCCTGGAAATGTTCTGTCCAAATACTGTTGCACATTAATTCCAGAGTGTGGAGCTGCACAATAATATTGGAACCATAGCCTCTGCCAGACATATAGTGGAACACCTTCCAGCGCATCAAACACATATTTTAAGAGGAATGCATGATACCTTTGTGCAGCCAACCGGTCAGGCAACATGTAGGGGCCCAAACCCCTGTCATCCAGTATTCCGGCCCAGACGTTGATGCCAAAGCGAACTTGATATCCAAGGTTGCGGGTGACGTGCGGCTTAACCTCACACCAATGGTGGGCATTGTGCAAATTAAGGCACCCTTACAAGTGATTGTTGCTTCATCCGATCATATTACGGTGTTCACGAAATCATAGTTGGCTTCCTGTTGTTGCTGGAACCATTCACAGAGTTGCATCCACTGATAGCGATCTGCGGGATGCAGGTGTTGCGTGAAAGCATAATGATAGGGGTGCAGCCCATGCTCGTGCAGCACGTTAACGGCCGTGCGTCGCAAGACACGTAACTGTCGTGCTACGCTATTTCGCGGAAGTTCTTGGTGTATGACCTCCAGAATAGTTTTGGAGAACGGCGAGTCCATAGATGACCTCTGTCACGCAGTGGTGGAAGGAGAGAACCTGAATCCCGAAGGCGCAGCTCCTGACGACGTAACACATTTTGATCTGGATGGCGTCGGCGAGGATTTCTAGCAGGATATTCACGAGCGCCAACACCAGCCCGATTGTCAAATGCACTAAAGACCAGAAGTATATCCACATATTCATCGCTTGTGTGTGCCATACGCCTGCCACACTGGTTTAGAGGTTTACAATGAGAAAATTCGATACATGTACGCATGTACATTGAAGTCTGTCACAGGCGGATTACTCGGCTGGCAACCAGTTCCTGCCTGGAGGACAGCGAAAACAGTATAAACACGCAGTCAGTCCTGCGAGCTGTTACACCCAACGCGCCTTACCCCTCTGACAGATACTGTTCTGCATGATTCATCCCAATGCCGTTAATTGTAAAATGTCGGGTTTCGAATTACTCTGTTTCACCAACGGTAATATACATGAGGTTTCCACAATCCCATCGATAGAATAATAATAACAATAATAATATTAATGAATTGAGATACGTACTAAACAGCATGCGGTTACCTAAGTCACAGTTGAAAGGCATAATTAGTTGGACCATGATGATAACACGTACAAATAGTAATCGAGTTTGGACATCATTCGGAAAGCACGTTTCTAGTTCTACTGGTAACGTAGGCCCTAAGGAAATGTAATGAACCTGAACGAGGCAAGAATAGTAGTCCGTACTAATCTATGGGACCATTGGAAGAGGGTACAAAGAAAACAGGTTTCGCAACTAGTAGATGAAGTGGTGCGAATAAATTCATGCCTACGACGGGGAAAGGACTGACCAATCTTCCATTTCTATGATTGTAGTATGTAAGTGCAAATGCTTTCTAGAGGACCCGCTGCAATCGCTGTTGACGATTAAGATACCAGATACCGTACCACGTGGACTACATTTACTAAATAAAAAACATTCGCCTCAACCCAGGATCGAACCTTCGACCTCCTGAATACTAACCCAAAACTCTATCCACTGCACCAACTGTACAGCATTCCTAATTTGTTCTAATAGCGCCAGTTATCATACATGTGGTTACAGTGTTGCCAGATTGCCACTCTTTAACGTCGTTTTTTGCCGGATGTACTCGCCAGATGAAATTTTGTGACAGACATTTCTTTATCGCTGGCATGTGAGGTGTCGCGCTGCGAAGCCCGAAACCGCGAATTTCGTTTCGCCCTGTATTGTGTCTGTGTGCGTAACAACAATGCTTATTTTGTCAATGTCAATATCGTTATAAATTTATCACATGTCGTCGTCAATTGCCGTGTCACCTCTTAGCCTAGCATCCAGATCTATTTGATGATTAATCTTGTCCGTCACAATATCGTCACTGATTGCACCTAGAAACACAAGAAAGTCTCACAAGCAGTCCGCACAAGCCTAAAATTAATATTATTGTACAAGAGAAAAAATGAACTACTGCTACCTCCATATCTGGCCCTCAACAGTTGGTGTCATTTCCCATGAACTCACACTGGAGAAAGGTGTCATGCCTTGGCGTGGGATGAAGAATAGGTCATTCAGTTGAATCTCTGCAGCCACAGCGTCAGCCCATTCCCCAACAGCCATATCATCATTGCTAGCACCTGGAACGAAACAAGAACATTTCATGAGTAACGCATGCCAGCTTAAATTGTTGTAGAAGAAAAAGAAATATCGAATACTACACATGTATGCGTTTGTTAACATTAGGACCCCAACCCTGAGAATTCATACTAGAGAATGGCTTCATAGAGTGGGATGGGTAAATCTCGGCATCAGTATTAGAGATTTGTGTCATGTTATGATTGGGACATCTCTCATCTATAATATTATCTGAGTCTCCAGAAAAACAATAATAGTTCGTAAACATTGTATGCGTGTATAGTTATATATATAATCCTCTTATGTGAATTACTAATACTTCTTATGGAACTGAGTGCCTATACTCTGAGAAATGCCCTGGAAGAACACATTATCATCATGAGGAACCAGATCAACCCTAGGTATCTCTATAAAAGCACAAAAACAAATATACCATGCACAAATACACACACACACACACACACACACACACACACACACATACACCGAGAGAGAGAGAATATGTTTTGTTTTTGCTCACCCTCATGTGCAGATGCACGTGCACTAGGCATTGTTTCAACTTCACGCGTGGGTTGTGAAATACAGTCATAGACCTATGCTTGACTTCATCCATCCCCATTTGTACAACCACACTGAAAAATTCTACAAGGGGAAAAAGGTATTGCATCAGGGATCCCTGCCATTATTATCTGCACACATAGAGAGAAATATATATCAGAAAAGTGTATTTACAATAGAAAAATTCGCCTTTTATTGCCCGATTAGACCTTCTAATGTGCACATGAATCTATTCGCAATTACGAGTAATAATAATCACCAGCTGTAGAATGAAATGACGACAATGAAGATTTGTGCCGGACCTGGACTCGAACCCGAATTTCCCGCTTATCACGAGCGGTCGCCTTCACCATTTTTTAAAAATCTCGTTTTGTTCTATATTGTTCGTTGAATTTGTTCATGCGGATGTCCGATGACACCCGTTCAGGTTGTTCGTTGATCCGTTCACTCAGTTTTTTTTATTACAGAGGGTATCTAAACCCTCTGACCGAACATGCTGAGCTACCGTGCTCGCAAACCATTCGGCTATCCCTGCACGACTCACAGCTACACCCAAACTTGCATATGTCGTCAACTAAGCGTCTACGACCTGTGTGTGAAATCTTATGGGACTTAACTGCTAAGGTCATCAGTCCCTAAGCTTACACACTACTTAACCTAAATTATCCTAAGGACAAACACACACACACCCATGCCCGAGGGAGGACTCGAACCTCCGCCGGGACCAGCCGCACAGTCCATGACTGCAGCGCCTAGACCGCTCGGCTAATCCTGCGCGGCGTCTACGACCTGGACTCGTACATCCATTATGTATATTCCCGTACAGGTCAGACGTTGTACGTGAAAGTCGCTTGACCTGTATCGGCAGAGAAATATGATATTGCAGTGCCTTTGTTATTCTGATTACGATGCAAAGTTCGTTTGGACATGCATGCATCATATTAGATAAATACCTGCGGTATCTATGAATTAGCGCACTTACTTATCCCTGTATAATCACAAACATTACCAGAATAGCGCTTCATGTCTGCCATAAACGTTCATACTATCACTGTTAATGCTGTCAGAGCTCGTACTAGGCCCGAAGTGATTTATTGCACGGAAGCGCTTCTTATTTACAGCTGGGAAACTGGATACATCCAGATTCTATGCTGGACGTGACCAGTGCGTAGACGACAGTTGGTCGTATTGAGCAAGCTGTTATCGGACTATGCTCCTGTCACTGCTGCCGATGCAAGATCATGTGTAGTAGGTGATGGCATGTTCAATACTGTGAAAATGTAATAGGACATTTGCAGCATGGTCGACAGGACCGATTGCGGATCTATGGCACAGATCCGCGTGGAGGGTCTGAATCAGAGGCTCAGACGGTTCTGCGACCGTGTAGGCTGCAGATTCCTCGACTTGCGCCAAAAGGTGGTTGGGTTTCGGGTTCCACTGAATAGAACAGGTGTTCACTATATGCACGAGGCGGCTACACGGGTAGCAGGGGCTGTGTGGCGTGGAATGGGTGATTTTTTTAGGTTAGAGGGTCTCGGGGAAACACAAGATGGGCTTAAGTCACAAAGGCTGCAGGCCGAAAACAGGAAAACAGGAACTCTGAGAAAGTTTGAGAGTTCTTACATGACCGAACGAGTGAGTTATTAACTGCTGTAAATATATGTACATAATATTAGCAGCAGTATATGCAACTTACAAAAAATTATATATATATATATATATATATATATATATATATATATATATATATATATATATATATGCCCTTTTCAGGTATAAAAGAATAAATACTCTAGGGAATACAATCTGTTCATTGCTGCCACTTACGCAGATACTGTTGAAGAAAAGTGGGCAAGGTTATGATCCTGATAAAAGCATAGTGATAGTATTAGTTGTTAACTTAAGTGAGAGCAGTGAATGTAAACTACAAGTTCCAAACAGTGAAGCATCTGTAATTAATTTCAATACATCCATTAAGCCACTCTTAAAGGAGAACGATGGTATGTTCAGGAAATTTGCTTACCCCAGACATCCTAATTATTCTGGAACTAATTATTCCTGAACAGCCGGCCGCGGTGGTCTCGCGGTTCTAGGCGCGCAGTCCGGAACCGTGCGACTGCTACGGTCGCAGGTTCGAATCCTGCCTCGGGCATGGATGTGTGTGATGTCCTTAGATTAGTTAGGTTTAAGTCGTTCTAAGTTCTAGGGGACTGATGACCACAGCAGTTGAGTCCCATAGTGCTCAGAGCCATTTGAACCATTTGAACCCTTCCTGAACATGTCACGCTCCTTGATCTGGAGGATTATGTATCCGACGAGAAGGAAGAGGAAAGTGTTAATGCTCATAACCTGTTTCTAGAGGCTTAAATCTAAAAATGTGTGTAAATTTCTTTTAGACATTTATAAGGAACTTACAGAAAGGCAACATAGTTTGAACACAGTTTACTATTATTTGTTTTCTATACAACTTACGCCATTGTTATGCGACGTTTCATACTGAGTTCACTGGATACTTCAAGTGTTTAAGAGTGATGTGCTTATTTCTAAGTATGTACAGTGTTATAAGCATTCTGATCTAAATGCACGTTGTCAGATTTATGGACCTCCCCCCTAATAAACAGCACAGTGAGGGTTATAAAAATGAACAAATAAAAAATGATTTGTCATTGCATTATGTTTTTTCTTGACAATAATAATATGTGCACTCATCACAGTGTAGTGAGATGATTGGTTTATGGTAAAGGAACTACTTCTATTTAAGAATATAGCACCGTACTCACTGAACCACAATGACTACAGATCTTTGTTAACTTTTAATTTTGCATTTGAATCCTGACTGCTTGACATATCATTGATGTTACTGAGAATACTTCTGCTGTGGTAGGAGATGACAGCATATGACCGCTACCAGATGCTATCTATCATGTGAGGAATGGTGTAACAGAGAGCACCCACGGCCATCTCCAGTAGAGTTCTCTGTCAAGTATGTGAGTAGGCACCAGTTGAATGTTGAAAGAGTCGGTATCTTTTATATGCAAAGTGGCCAATAGCTCTGGGTGGCAGAACTGTTATCTTGGCCTTTAGACATCTCTGATACACTTGCTGGAGACTCACTTGTCATGTACATGGGATGCTTTTCTTACCTTTCAGAAGAGGTCTTTGTCTTATAGGCGAAGCCCTGTATTTTCCGGCGCGGGTAACATCAGCATGTAATGCCTGTGAACTGTCGGCTTATCAAGACTGCAGCAGCCACCTGACATGTGGGTGGCCGCATAATACTTATGTATACATTGATAGTCATCACAAAATTACAGTCATTCCGTTTTGCAGTATTTCACAACAAACTGTTTTTTGTATGTCTTCAGTTCGACGTGTATCGCATCCAAAGCTATAAGAACAGCAATAAGCAGAGGTAAATATCTGTGGATTCTGCTTCTGTGGATGTTATATTTCTGGGGAGGAGTCTTGGGAACTCCGATAGCACATGAACGCATAAGCTATATATGTTGTTGTTGTTGTTGTTGTTGTGGTCTTCAGTCCAGAGACTGGTTTGATGCAGCTCTCCATGCTACTCTATGCTGCTCAAGCTTCTTCATCTCCCAGTACCTACTGCAGCCTACATCCCTCTGAATCTGCTTAGTGTATTCATCTCTTGGTCTTCCTCTACGATTTTTACCCTCCATGCTGCCCTCCAATACTAAATTGGTGATCCCTCGATGCCTCAGAATATGCCCTACCAACCGATCCCTTCTTCTAGTCAAGTTGTGCCACAAATTTCTCTTCTCTCCAATTCTATTCAATACCTCCTCATTAGTTACGTGATCTACCCATCTAATCTTCAGCATTCTTCTGTAGCACCACATTTCGAAAGCTTCTATTCTCTTCCTGTCCCACCTCAGCTACACGACTCACAGACATCTGAAACACGTTTGCAGAACACTTGACACAGACAGCTGTGGTACACTAACTCCGTCCCGGGGATACGGGGTGGCGACAGGTAGGGCATCTGGCCACCCTCTGACACAAACATCGCCAAGTCCATAGCCACAAGGCCGACCCCGCGTTGAAGTGGGACAAAGGCCCAAATAAATGTGGTGATGATGACTCAAATGATGGAAATAAAGAGAGTCTTCAGAAGCTAATTCCAGCTTTGTCCTACGTACACATTGACTATGGACACCTTTCTGTCAAACAAATGGATGTCGATAGATGTATAAGAGAGGTCATAACTGGTCATCATCTTCTACTCAATGTACTCCAAAATGCTGCCGGCCGCGGTGGTCTCGCGGTTCTAGGCGCGCAGTCCGGAACCGTGCGACTGCTACGGTCGCAGGTTCGAATCCTGCCTCGGGCATGGATGTGTGAGATGTCCTTAGGTTAGTTAGGTTTAAGTAGTTCTAAGTTCTAGGGGACTGATGACCACAGCAGTTGAGTCCCATAGTGCTCAGAGCCATTTTCCAAAATGCTGCGTAGATAATCTCATTAAAACCACATATACTGTACTTTAGTACCAACATGTTGAGCGTTCTTGATATTTACCACTATGCAGTAGTCACTATCTGCTTCTATGACTATATTTACACATTTCCAGCTGCAGACAGACAAATTATAATTATAAGCATTGAAAAAGAGCAGTATTCTGGAACCACTTAACTGCAGCTCACCACATTGAGGAAATTCTAACAGCTGCTGTGTCTACACCTGCTTAGTTTCCTGATCCCATAATTCAGGTGTTACTGCTGCTGCCGTAGCACAGGATACTTGAATGGAAGACCCGATAGATCTGATAGACTGACTGTGGAATGCTGTGGCTGCAGAGGCAGTGAAGACAATAGGAACTCGAGCACCTGCATGTCCTGGTCTAACATTTCAGCTGTTATTGCATCAGGGGGGCTCCGTTGGAAAAAATAAAAAGTTGTAACTAAAAACATATACAATATAAACGTAGGCTTCTGCTGCCATTGTCTCTTTCAATAAATTTTTTCTGTGTTTGTGACCGCAGTATATATATATATATATATATATATATATATATATATATATATATATATATATATATATATATTATTATTAGCGAATGTCCCCATGGGAGAACGATAAGCAGGTGATTAACATTTCTTAATGTTCTTCTTATTTTCCCAGTATTTCTTCATTGCCTCCCCAAAGGCCTTCTTCCTTTCTTCGGTCCACTTTGGTCGGAAAGGTTTAGATTCCGTCTCTGGAGTAAACTTCCACTTGTCGATTTTTCTTCTGAATGTATCCCGGTCTGATGTGTTTGTTATGTCAATTTTTGCCTTTTTCAAATCCTTCTTAACTTCAGTTACCCAGGGTATTGTTGCCTTAAGTGATGTCATATAGTCCAATAGACGTTTAGTTAACCTGTTTCCAGGTAATCTGTCTATATGTCCATAAAACTTCATCCGCCTCTTCCTGATATCTGCCTCGATGTTTGATATTTTTTCGGTTGTCTCGGTAGTCTGCAGCCTGTATCCATCTTGTGTGTATCGTGGTCCTAGGATTTTTCTAATAATTTTTCTCTCTACTTTCTTAATTTCGTGTAAATCTAATTTTCTATTCAGGGAGAGTGTTTCACTTGCATATGTGACTGTTGGTTTGATGACTGTGTTGTAGTGTCTGATTTTAGTGCCTTTTGATAGACATTTCTTGTTATATATATTTTGAATAAGTCCGAATGCTTTCTTGATTTTCTGTAATCGGTTTTTTTGTGCTATTTTCTCAAGTCCTGTTGGTTCAATAACTTCACCGAGATACTTAAAGTGCTTGACTCTAGTTATTTCACCATACTTTGTTTTTAGTTTCGAAATATCTAATTTTGAGCAGATGAATTCTGTCTTCTCAAAGGAGATTTGCAGGCCAACCTTCTCAGCACATTCTTTAAGTGTCTCAATTTGTTTTACTGCTGTTTCTTCACTGTCAGTTATAATTGCCAAGTCATCTGCAAACGCTAAATAAGGGATGTTCAATTTTCCTTTACCTCTTCCTAGTTCAATTGGCTTCCACAAGCTTTGTTTCCTTAGTGTTACTTCCCACTCTTTCATAACTTTGTCCAAAACTATATTGAATAATAGTGGTGAGATCCCATCTCCTTGTCTTACTCCTGTTTTAATTGAGAATGGTTCCGAAATTTC